>NW_027187419.1:45583710-45706692 GCF_028583685.1 Petaurus breviceps papuanus | reverse complement strand
AACTTGCCATATGAGCTTGGGCTTCTGACATCATGCTTTGGGCCTGAGTTTCCTTATCTGTAAAATGAAGTTACAGTACTAGAAGACCTCTGAGGTGCCTCTCCAGTTCTAAATTTCACCTTGAGTTTTCTTTAGATGTTTGGCAAGATTCTGTCCCCTAATTGATGTATTTTATAGTCTTGCCTTGAATGGCCCTTGGCTGGAGAATTGCCTTTTTTTCCTGTTATTCCAAGCAACTGGAATGAAAAAAGCATTAGAACCTGAGGTCCCTACTTGTGGTGCTTTGTGGTCTATCCCTTATTCCCTTCTTGAAACATGCTTAAGCCAAAATGGTTAAGGACCCTGGACAGTTTATAGGTAAAGCAGTGCCCAAAGTCTCACGGGTAATCAGAAGTAGGTCTCAGGTTTCCTGGAATTGAGGTTAGTGTTTTTTATCTCTAGCCAAGCCATGAAATTCCAAGAGGCCTGGATTCTAGTCCTAACTAGTTGTGAAACATTGGTCAATTCCTCCCCTTCTAAGATGGGGATAATATCCACCTTACCTACTTACCAGGGATAATAAAAAAGGATAAAATAGTAAGTAGGTGCAAAATACACTAGAATATGGGGGTAGGGGTGAGATGAGGGAGAAGATTATATACAAATGCCATGGGGGGTTTTCATCTTTAGCATCATTTGGGGGCACTCAATTAGAAGAGGATAATGCAACTTTGGAAACCATTGGAAGTTAAAATATCCCTTCATCTTCCAGAGACCTTAGCCAATTTGACTTTAACAAAGAAAACAGAGAGAAAAAGTGAGACTGCCAGCTTGAGAAGGCAGGCTTTTACCTGGTTTAGGGTGGCTGGACTCTTCTGCAATAGGTGATCAAAATCATTCAGAACAGCTTCCTTAAAGCCTGTGCATATCATATCTCCTATCAAGAGCCAAATTTTAGCTCCTACAATTTACCCCACCTGGATAGTTCTCTGTCCTTCCTTTGTCTATCCAAATCTTGCAAATCCTTGGTTCTTCATAAGGCCTTCTATAATGACCCCTAAACACCCTGACCTCTCCTTCTGTGAACTCTTATTGCACCTTACAGGCACACAGTGTCTATTCTTGCTTCATCTGTTGACCTCTCCTCTTCCTCAATTAGATTATAGGCTTCCAGAGAAGGGATCATTTCATCCATGTGTGCATTTGTGTTCCATAGAGCCAGAGAAAATACTAGGCATATAGCATGTGCTCAATAAACACTTGCTTGTTTGATTGATAGCTACCCACCAGGGGAGCTAATTCCATCCTTGCCACTTAGTAGAAAGTTCAAGTTGATGGATGGGTCTGCCTGGGCCCTTGGATAACATTCAACCTGATGGTCCTTAAGCATGTGCAGAGGCTGCAGGAATGGAGAGAGTAAGTATCTCCTTACATTGTGGAACCATTGTCATCTCCCAAGGAGCCTCAGAGATCTCATTCTGTCCTTCCTTGGGCCGAACACTGTGTGCACAGTAATATATAGATATGATGCCTCGGCTCATCCTCCTCCCTAGAGCCCTGGCCTGAGTACTGTGTGCAGCCTCCTTCAATTAAAAACAAGGTTTGAGGCAAAGTGGGTGTCAAGTACGAGGACTATCCGGTGCCGAAGATCTGTTACAGGAGAAGTTGTATTTGAAGTAGAGAGAGAATGAGGGGCATGAAAATAACCTGAAGGGTGTCTCTTTCTGATCAGATTCCTTTCCCTGCCGGGTCTGTGATTTTTGAGCCTAAGAATGTCCCTTCTGTCTCAGGTTTCCCTGCCGTCCTGTACTGCAATGTGAGCACCGGCCGATGAGGTCTGATGTTACTGTGTCACCAACCCAAAGTAGAGAGACATTATCTCATAGGTGGTGGCAGCAAGGCTGGCAGGATCTGCTTCTGGCAAGCAGAGAGCCCAGAGTCCAGCCTGTGGTAGATTACCCTTCCATGGGTAGGTGGATGGGCAGATACTTCTTAGGACCTTCACACCCCTGGCTTCATACTGGCCTCCTCCACGGGGGAGCCTATGAATCCTCAGGCCTGAGGACAGGAGCAGGAAGACAGACTGAGGTTCAAAGAAGCTCATTTCTTGATGGAAGGGACTCATGCATGGTTCACAAAATGAGCCCCAGTTTGGGGGGGGGGGCGGTTAAAGGTGTCAACACATGCCTACAGCAGACATCTTTCTTTTGAGACTGGAACTACAGAACGAGATGGAGCCAGAGGAAAGAACTGCCATTCACATGAAAGATCTCTTTCATGGTCAAGTCCTAGTGAGAAGGGTCTTACCACTTCAAAGGACAATTAGGCTAGAACTAGAACCTAGATGCATTCAATTCAATTCCATTGAATTTAGAGGAAAAAATAATAAAGTACCTCTTGTGTGCCAAGCATTGGAGAAAATACAGGAAAGAGAAAGACAAAACCAGAGTAGACCTTACCCTCAAGGAGCTTACAATCTACTGGAGAGAAATGTGTTCAACAGATAAATAAATACAAGATCAATGCATTTAGACTAGAAGGATTTTAAGAGTTCATCTAGTCCAAAACCTACATTTGAAGGCTTGATCTCTCAGATGAGAAAACTAAGGGCCAGGGAGGTGATCACATAGAAAATGTCAGAGCTGGGATCCCCACACAGGACCTCTGACTCCAAACCCAGCTCTCTTTTCACTCCTTGCAAACTTAGGGCTCTTTCCATGTAATACCACACTGCCTTAACTTTTGTTTTGCCTGCTGGCCTCATCAGAATGTGAGCTCCTTGAAGGCAGAGCAGCACTGGCTGTGTTTTTAACCTTTCTTTGTAACCCCAGAGCTTAGCATGGTGCCCCATACATAATAAGCATTTAATGAATGGGCAGCTAGATGGTTCAGTGGATCAAGGGCAGGGCCTGGAGTCAGGAAGATTCATCTTCATGAGTTCAAATCTGACCTCAGACACTTACTAGCTGTGTGCCCCTGGCCAAGTCACTTAACCCTATTTGCCTCAGTTTCCTCATCTATAAAACAAGCGGGAGAAGGAAATGACAAATCACTCCAGTGTCTTTGCCGAGAAAACTCCACAAATGGGGTCACAAAGAGATGAATAGGACTGAAAACTACTCAACAGCAACAAATACGTGATTGCTTTTGCACTATGGGGGCAAGCCGCCCTTTTGGTACTTTCTGGTAGGGTGGGGCAAAGCTCCAGTGACATAAGCCTCCTCTTCAGGAAATAGAATGTCTTCCCTCTCCTTTCTGCAACTCTTTGACCCTTGTTATCTGGCCTTATGAGAATAAATCAAGACTGCTGGCTATCCTGTTTCCACTGATTATTCCCACATCTTTTCTCCTAAGACTTCCTTGGAGAATCCTCTGTTTTGGCCAGAGTAGACTCCTCTCCATTCCCCAAACCTGCTTCATGCATTTTTGTTCCTTTCTATTTCTCCTGTCTGAAACGTTCTCCGACCTCCTTTCTTTCTGCTTAGCTCAATGTTATGCTACTTTCAAGGACCAGTTCAAGCCCTGCTGCCCCTGTGGTCTGGTCTTTTCTGACCACCCCCAGTCCACTGTGGTGTCTCCATTATCCAAATACCTGTAACCCTTACTGACTACACCCCTTTATTGGGCACTTGGCGTATGTGGTCTTGTGGTAATTCTTAAATCTTCAAACTCCCTAACTAGACAGTAAGCCCCTTGAGGGCAAGGACCCTGGTTTATATATTTTTTTATCCCCAGTGTCTAGTACAGAGGTTTACACATGGTAGGTATTCAACAAATGATAGCAATGATACTGCCCAGAGGTCACCATGCAAATATCCCAGTGTGATTACTCTAGCAAGTCAGAGGGTCAGAGTTGGCAGGGACCTCAGAGGCCATCTAATCCAACCCCCATGCTTAACAGATGAGGAAGCTGAGGTGAAGAGGTGTTTAGTGAGTCACCCAGGGTCACACAGATGTTCAACCACATAATAACATTATTCTTCCCATTCGGTCATGAAATGTTCCATTGGAAGCATCCAAGGAGTCAACATCTGGGGCTTTTGCATGTTACATTTCAGCCTGCACTGGTCAGAGTTGGAGGTTCTGTGCTAAGGTAGGTAACAGTTAACTAACCTAGAGCAAAGATGCCCCAATGCTGTACACCCACCTGCACCTGCCACTGATTGGCAACTTCCTCTCAAGTTCAAGATCACCTCCCCCAAGCAGGAGATTTCTGCATGATAGGCACCTACTACTTCAGAAGGAGCTTTCCTCGTCTGGAAAATGAGGCAGTTGGGTTAGATGGCCTCTGATGGCCCTTCTAGCTCAAGAATTATGAGCCTATAACCTTTTATAAGTTGTTGTTGTTTTAAGAAGAAAGCTAGTTGTCTGGCATGTGATCTCTGTGAAGACAGATTTCAAAGTGTTTTGAACAGCATCCCTGAAGAAACTGAAGTTGAATTGGGCAGCACTCAATTTTCAGAAGAATGCCTTTAGGCACTGATTCATTAACTCTCCCCACAAGCCTATATGCTAGGCAGGATTTGGCATGACCTTGGATAGAGGAGAATGCTGAATCATGAAATAGTTAACTGTCCATGACCCTTTTTTGCCACTGCAAGCCCAAAGCAAAGCTGGTGAGGCCTCTAGAGTCTGTGAGCACAAACCCATACCCTTTCTTTAGGGGGATGCTGCAGAAGGATAGAGCTATTAGGTTCACCCTTGCTGAATTGTTTTGATACACTGTGGGTGTTCCGTGCTCTTCAGACAATATTCATCCCAGATGTTCTGTTTTAGCCTCCCCAGAGGGTTCCAAGAAAGTACTGCTGAACCATCTCCCAGCTGGCCCATGAGGGTTACTTTCTCTCTCTCTCTCTCTCTCTCTGTCTCTCTGTCTTTCTGTCTCTCTGTCTCTCTCTCTGTCTCTCTGTCTCTCTCTGTCTCTCTCTCTCTCTCTCTCTCTCTCTCTCTCTCTCTCTCTCTCTCTCTGTCTCTCTCTCTCTCTCCTTCTTCCTCTCCTTTTCCCTCTCCCTCTCCCTCTCCCTCTTTCTCTCCCTTTCCTTCTCCCTCTTTCTTTTCTCTCTCTATTCTCCTCTCTCCTTACTCTCTCCTAGTAATACTATGTTTGACAGGAATGAGGACCAACAGTTTAAAAACAATAATCTCTTGGCAAGACAGGATGGCACGAGATTTATCCCAAAATAAAATAAACCTTTCAGGAGAACTGTGTTTCAAGTTGTGGCTGGTGTTCCCAAGACATTGTGCTTCTTTCAGGACTGACACAAAAGTGGGGGCTGTGTCCAGGCCAGAGACCTTTAATGACTTGCCAAAGAACAGGAAAAAGTCAAGTGAAGGCCTAGCCTGGAGAAATGGGCTTTCAGAGGCCTCTGGCCTGGGACTGGAAGACCAAGCTGATGACATTGCCCTAGAGTACTGCTCTGGCCTAATGCAAATGGTACTAAATGGAAATGCCCAGATCCACCCCTGGGGAAGTGATTTGTTCTGAGTGCCTAGACTCTAGCAGGTTGTTAAAGTGATTTGTATACTAACAGGGGTTGGGAGGGTACAGAATCAAACTCCAACTTAATTTTATTTTCCTCCCGTTCCTCCCACACTATCCCCCTCCCTACCATCAGACATTTTTTTCTCCTGCTCCCTCACTACAACACTCTCTTCCCACGTTCTCCAACCTCCTCCATCTTGATGCCATCTATTAGAGGCTTTATGGACATGATCACATTTGTCAAATGCTCCCTAGGCCTGATACAAGTATAGGTTGGGCATGTTAGAATGGAATGAACATAGGACCCCCCAGTTCCCAAACCACTGGAAGGCATTGGTTGCACTCTATAATGGATAATCATCCCCAGACTGACGTTGTTGCTAATACAATAACAATATCCTTATAATGCTTTAAAGTTTGCAAAGGGTTTTATGGTCATGATCTCATCTGAGCCTCACAACAGAGAGTTATAGGTATTATCTTCAGTATTGTCACATGTCTTGCTGATTCTGAGTCTAGCACTCTAATCACCAAAGAACCCTCATCCCCATAAGAAAATCATACACTATTCTAAAATCTCCTTTTCCTGTCTGTTTCTGCAGGTAGACTTAGGGAGCCATATTCCAAATGACCACAAGATGGGGCACGCGGCCACTTATTTTAACCTTCAGAGGGAAGTGTTCAGGCCAGAAGGTGGTGCTGTTGCCTTACCCACTGAAGTGGGTGAGCTCCTTCACCATTGGGTGGGGATAAGAGTGTCCGAGCACAGAGCACACAGCATCCCTACGTGCAGAGGGTGGTCCCTGGAGAAGATGTTGCTTCTGCCACACCCAAACAGTCTCTACCCCACCCTGAAAAGCCAAGCCAAGGCCTGAAAGCTGGGTGTGGGAAAGAGAAGAAACAATTTGATGGGGTGGGAAGAGTATTGAGCCAGGAATTGGGGGACCAGAGTTCTAATCCTCAGCCACGTATTACCCAAGGCAATGTCACATAAACACTATGCCTCAGTTTCTTCAAGCTGCTATCTTTTCTTAGAGAAGATAAAATAAGATGACTTAAGTTGAAGTTTCTTAGGGTAAAAAATACCAGATTGTGTTAAATGAATTGTTGTTATTATTATTATTTTAATAATGCACCTTACTAGGTAAACCACAAAACCATAGATATCCAGCTGCAGAGGAAAGGGATATTTTGCAAACTACACCCCTGGACTTCAGGTAGCAAATTGTAGTGGGAAGAATAGTAGACCTCAAATCAGGAAACCTCAGTTCAAATCCTGGCTCTGGCAGTCAAGTTAAGTCAAAAAGCATTTTATTAAGTATCTCTTGTGTACTACATGCAGGCAACTAGATGGCACAGGGGATAGAGTGGCCTGGAGTCAGGAAGACCTGAGTTCAAATGTGATTTCAAACACTTACTAGCTGGGTGACCCCTGGGCAAGTCATTTAACCTGCTTGCCTCAGTTTCCTCATCTGTAAAATGAGCTGAAGAAGGAAATGGCAAATCACTCTGGTATCTTTGCTAAAAACAAAATAAAAAACAAGAGTGGGGTATAGGAGTCAGGGAGAGTTGGACATGATTAAAAATTACTCAATAACCACAAATGTGCTAAATACTATGTTTATCTCTTGGCAGCTGAGTCAGTCAAGTTAGGCATTTATTAGGCACCTACTATGTGACTAGTGCTGTTCAAGGCCAAGTGGTACAAAGAAAGGCAAAAGACAACTCCTACTGTCTAATTCACAGTTCACAGGAATTCACAGATAGAGCTATCTTTCATCCTTAACTCAAAATGGCATCTCTCTCTCTGTCTGTCTCTGTCTCTCTGTCTTTCTCTGTCTCTCTCTCTCTCTGTCTGTCTCTCTCTCTGTCTATCCCTCTCCCTCCCTCTCTCTCTCTCTCTCTCTCTCTCTCTCTCTCTCTCTCTCTCTCTCTCTCTCCCTCTCTCTCTCTCTCTCTCTCTCTCTCTCTCTCTCTCTCTCTCTCTCTCTCTCTCTCTCTCTCTCTCTGTCTGTCTCTGTCTCTTTCTGTGTCTCTCTGTCTCTCTCTCTGTCTGTCTGTCTCTCCCCCTCTCTGTCTCTGCCTCTCTCTCTCTCTCTCTCTGTCTCCTTCTCTGTCTCTCTCTTTTTGTCTTTCTCTCTGCCTCTCTGTCTCTCTCAATGCCTGTCTCTGTCCCTCTCTGTCTCTCTGTGTCTCTTTCTCTGCTTCTTTCTCTCTGTCTCTCTGTCTGTCTGTCTTTGTCACTCTGTCCCTGTCTCTCTCTATCTCTCTCTCTCTCTCCCCTCCCCCTTTCTCCCAAATCCAAAATATCTTATATTAGCTTGTCTGCCTAGAGCTTATCCCATATCCCTCAACCATAGGATGGAAAGAATGTTTTCAGTTGGAAAATGTATCAAAGTTTTGGGAAAGAAGGTTGAGTCCGCTTGATGCTTTGGAAACTGTGAGACCAAAGTAAGAGTATAAAAGGAAGAGTAAATTTTGATGGTATCATGGAGGGAAAGGATTGATTCAAAAGATGGGGATGATAGACCTTGGTAAGATTCTGCAGATAAGAGACAATAGGTAGACATTAGTTGTTGGGGAGAGAGAATCTCAAAATCCCAGAGTCTGAAGGATCATTTGAGGTAACTAAACTGTAGGTTCTTGGAATTGAATGCAATACTCTGAATGTAGTGGGACCAAGCAAGAGTGAAACAGGATTATCACTTTCCTCTGGATTTCATGACATTATGTGGGCATCACTGTAACAGGCAAATTGTTCGTCTGTTATTTTTTCACTCTCACTACCTAATTCTCTACCTCTTTTTCTAATTGCTCATCTTTTTTTCCAATGTTGGTGTAATGCTTCATTAGTAATATGCTGTAGCCAATTTATTCCTACCATCTACTTCTCCTTTACTCTTTGGGTAGCCCACAACTCACCATCCCTGGAAACTGTGGTGTGCAACGATTTATAGTCACATAGCATCGCTGAAATAATTTTGGTCTTTAAAAATTAAATATTATTTTAAAGTTGAACAAATTCATTTGTTCTCACCATCTTGACCACTGAAAAAGAAAAACAAAGCCTTTGTCCCAAATATACATAATAAACCAAAACAAGTCCCTACATTGACTATGTCCACAAATATACATCTCATCCTGCACATTGAATTCATCACCTCTCTTTCAGGAGTTGGGTAACATGCTTCAACACCGGTCTTCTGGAAAAATGGTAGATCATTGCATTTATTAGAATGCTTTAATCTTTCATTGCTGGATTTTACAGTGTGATTTTCTGTAAATTACTCTCTTTTGTATTCATTTCACTCTTCGTGAGTTCTAACAAGACTTCAAGGTTTCTCAGAAACCATCCCTTTTGTCATAGGAACATTGGTCTAAAAAGATGGATCCATGATTTAGGAAGAAGTTCAAGGTTACTAAAAGTGTAGAACTTAACAAATATTATCTAATGTAGGTAACCCTAACCCTAAACCTACCTTTAACACTACACCAAACCCTAACCCTAACCTTAATACTAACCCTAACTCTAAATGCCTCCTGACTCTAATACTAATATAAACCCTAGCCCTAATTACTCCACTAACCCAAACCCTATACCTAACACTTAATGTCACCTGACTCTAACTCTAATGTGTACCTGCCAACTCTAAACCTAACCCTAAATGCCTCCCAACTCTGGACTCTAATGCTAACCCTAACCCTAACCGAAAACCTAATCAAAACCCTAAATGAGTGGCAACTTTAACCCTAAATGCATCTTGGACCCCTGGACTCCTGGCCTGCATCCAAACTTGAAGACTAACAAACACAACTCTAACCCTAAATGAGCAACTTCCAAACTCTAGGCCTAAGCCTAAAAGGCTCCTGCCTCTAGACTCTAACCCTAAACCTAACCCTAACACAAACTCTAACTCTAAACATACCCTTAATCCTAAAACAAACCCTAAATAGCTTTGGCCTCCCAGCTCTAAACCTAATCCTAACCACAACTCCAACACAAACCCAAACTCTAACCCTAACCCTAATCCTAAAGGAACAAACTAACCCTAACCTTAAACATAAGCCTAATGCTGACCCAAACCCTAACACTAACCCCCCTAATTTCGCTCTAACCCTAACCCTAACACTAAATCTAATTGCACTCCAACCTTAACCCTAACCCCAACCCAGCTCTAACCCTAAATGAGCGACTCCCAAACTCTAGCCATAAGCCTAAAAGGTTCCTGTATCTAGACTCTCACCTTAAACCAAAACCTCAACCAAATGCTAAACTTAGACTAACCATAAATGCACAACCTAACTGAAATCCTGATCTTAAACCTAACTCTTACTCTAATCCTAACCTTAACCCTAAATGCCTCCAGCCTCTAGACTCTAACCCTAATCCTAACCATAACTCTAAAACTAAACCTAACCTTAACCCTAACCCTAATTCTAAATGCACAAACTAATCCTAACCTTAAATCTAAGCCTAACACTAACCCAAACCCTAAACCTACCCCAAACCATAACCCTAAATTTAACCCTAAATGCCTCTGGCCTCCCTACTCTAACCCTAACCCTAAACCTAATCCTAAATGCAGAAACTAACCCTAACCTTAAAACTAAGCCTAATGCTAACCCTAACACTAAACCTAACCTTCACCCTAACCCTAACCCTAAGTGCCTCCTGCCTACCTCTCCCATTCTCCATAGTCATTCCAAGTTCTCTTGCTCAGCAATCACATATCACCTCTTGTATCACCTTGGGATGTAGATCATCCAGGCCTGGTGAATTGAATTCATTGAAGGGGTGTGACTATCCTTCTCTATTATTGTCTCACTTATCTTGGGTTTCAGTTCCTTGCTAACCATTTTTCCCCCATTCTTCTCAGACTGAAAATTTGCCTGAGCTTGCCAGGGATTTCAACCTAGAGCCTCTCACACCCTAAGCAAGAACCAGACCACTAATCCAATAAGCTCCATTCAAGGGGAAAAGAAGACAAAATTCAATTTAACCCAACACAATAAACACTACTGAGATCCTGCACCAGGTGGTAAAGTGCTACTCTAATTTTTACAAGTTTGTTAAGACCAGCCTAGACATGGTATCTAAGAACTAAGTTTTATGCTTGGCCTCCCTGGCTGACTCACATGACCCTGAGCAGAGAACCACACCTCTGAACACCACTATTCCCACATCTATAAAATGAATATTGCACTCCATGACAGTGATCCCCTAACTCATTAAGGACAATACCCAACGAACACTGGGGTGTGAGGCTGAGGCATATGTACTACTATGTTCTTCCTTCTGTGCTTAATTTTCATCTGAAGTATCTCAGAGGTTTGCGCAGGCAGTACTATATGGGGGATGATAGATATAAGGTAAGCTGAGAGTGGGGAGGATCCTGGAAAAATGAGGATAAAGTCACTCCAAACATTGTGGTCAAACAGAATTTTTGTGGCCTGATGACTTTTAAAACTATCTTCAAGGATGTATGTAATAACATCTTTCCCCTCCTGACCACAAAGGATTAGCTAATATGAGTAAAGCACTTGGCGAGGCTCTTAAGAAAGCACAATGTTATTATTGTTATTGTTATTATACTTGTAGATATATCCCCCTGGAGATGCTAAATGGATGTGTTTAATACCTGCTTGGCTAATGCTTTCTTTGTAACAACCAAAACACAGAAACCAGGACTTAGTGATATTAGACTGTAGTTTATCCCCAGAATTTGAGTTGGAAAAAGTCAGGTTAGTGTTCTTGTGTTTTGTTTTCTCTATTTTACTTCCCAGCTCAGAGAAAGGTCAACATGTCATACCTGAAAAGGGGTTTCAGGGAAAGGGGAGGAAAAGCAAAAGGGTTAAGGTTGGGACAAGCTTGGAATTCTGTTTCCTCTCTTTAGATTATTCCTGCTACCACATAGTAATCTGAAGAATAAACTATGCCTTTCTGCCCACCTCACTTTCTGCCTAGGGAAAGTTTCCAAGTAGGAGTATCAGGCTTAATATGTCATAATAACACAATCTTGAAACATTTTTTTTATATTTGAATATTTGATTTTAAAACTTTCAATTCCAGATTCATTCCCTTCCCCCCCCCCCGCCACCCACCCCCACTGGGGGGACAAGCAGTTCAGTATAGGTTGTACATGTGTGGCTAATGCAAAACAATAACATAGTAGATGTATTGTAAAAGACTGACTATTTTTCCCTCCCTCCTATCCCACCTCCCACTTGTTCTATTCTCTACTTTGATCCTGTCCCTTTTCAAAAGTGGGTGCTTCCAACTTCCCTCCCCCCCAGCCTGCCCTCCCTTCCATCATCCCCCCTCACATCCCCTTCCCCCTCTATTCTCCTGGAGGGTGAGATCCCCTATTTAGTGTATATTTCCCTCCCTTCTCAAGCCAGATTCAATAGGAATAAGGTTGACCTATTCCCTTTTGCCTTCCTATTCTTCCCCTCCATTGTAACCATTTTCCCTTGCCTCTTCTGTATGAGACAGTTTGCCCCACTCTGTCTCTCCCCATCTCCTCTCATTATATTCCTTTCACCTCTTAATTTCACCTTTTAAGTATCATCCCTTCCTGTTAAATTGGTCCCGTGCCCTCTATCTATGTATACCTGTAAACGTATATACACACATTCACATATGTATTCATATGCCCGCACACCCTCATATATTTCTAATCCCTTCAAGTACTGAGAAAAGTTTCATAGGTTACAATTATTGTTTTTCAATGTAGGAATGTTAATAGTTCAACTTTGGCCAGGTGGCTCAGCGAGCAAGAGCACCGGCTCCAGTGCCGGGACGACCTGGATCAAATCTGGGCCCAGACACCCAGCACCACACCCAGAAACAATAACTGGCCATGCAACCCCGAACAAGCCACTCAACTCCGATTGCTTCAAAACAAAAAACAGTTCAACTTTGATAAGTTCCTTATGATTTCTTTTCCGTTTACCTTCTCATGCTTCTCTTGCTTCTTGTATCTGAATGTCAAATTTTCTATTCAACTCTGGTTTTTTCAGCAAGAATGCTTGAAAGTCCTGTATTCCACTGAATGACCATATTTTCCCCTGAAACATGATACTCAGTTTTGCTGGGTAGGTGACTCTTGGTTTTAATCCCAGCTCCCTTGACCTCCGGAATATCACATTCCAGGCCCTTCGATCCCTCAGTGTAGAAGCTGCCAGATCCTGCGTTATCCTGATTGTGTTTCCACAATATTCAAATTGTTTCTTCCTGGCTGCTTGTAATATTCTCTCCTTAATCTGGGAATTCTGGAACCTGGCTATAATATTCCTAGGAGTTTTCTTTTGGGGATCTTTTTCAGGAGGTGATCGGTAGATTCTTTCAACCTCATTTGGCCCTCTGGTTCTAAAACATCAGGGCAGTTTTCTTTGAGAACTTCCTGGAGGATGCTTTCCAGGCTCTTACTTTGGTCATGGCTCTCAGGCAGTCCAATAATTTTTAAATTATCTCTCCTGGATCTATTTTCCAGGTCAGTGGTTTTTCCTATGAGATATTTCACATTGCCTTCTATTCTTTCATTTGTTTGGATCTGTTTAACAGCATCTTGATTTCTCATAAAGTCATTAGCTTCCATTTGCTCCAATCTAATTCTGAAGCAATAATTCTCCTCAGTGAGCTTTTGAGATTCTTTTTCCATCTGGCAAATTCGACTTTTTAAGGCATTCTTCTCCTCATTGCCTTTTTGAGCCTCCTTTGCCATTTGAGTCAGTCTGTTTTTTAAGGTATTATTTTCTTCAGTCAGGCTGTTGACTCTCATTTCATAATTTTCTTGCATTGTTCTCAGTTCTCTTCCCAATTTTTCCTCCATTTCTCTTATCTGCTTCTTAAGGTCCTCTATGGCCTGTAACCAGCTTGTATTTTCCTTTGAAGCTTTTGGTGCAGGAGTTCTGACTTCACTGATTTCCTCCTGTTCCATGCCTTCCTCCTTCTTATCCCCAAAATAGGAGTGTAATGTTGGAATCTTCTGTCTGCTTTGTTTCCTTTGCCTGCTCATTTTGCCACTCAATGATTTGACTTTTGGGCTTTTTGCCACAGTAGGACTCTGCCACCAGACAGGGGAGTTTTCGTCCCAAACGCTAGGGTTTTCTCAGCTGCCTGAGGTATTAGATGGGTGCCCTCTCTGAGGTCTCCACACGCTCTGGCAAGCTGGACACACACCCCAGGACCTCCACCCTAGACTGCAATCCAGATCCAAGCAGGTTAAAGCAAGAGCGATGACCCCTCAGACTGGTGCTTGGTCCCCCTACACTCTGCAGGCCAGGAGCTGAAGCCGCCACGTGGTGCTGGCAGGCTGTGCTGGCGTCTCAGTGGTTTCTCGCTCTGGGGGTAAAAGCCACGCACTCCCACTTCCTGGGTCCCAAAGTCCAGACTGCACTGGCCTCTCACCTTGTCCTTCGCATCTATGTATTGATAAATCTGGAAACGGCCACAGCTGCTGCTGATCTGGAGTCCCTCTGGCTGGCAGCTGGTCAGGCCTGCCCTGGGGTTAAAGCCTCGGCGTGGGGCTGGGCTCGGCTCCCAGAGCGCTGCGCTGGTCGGCCGATTCCTGCCGGCCTGCCAGGCTGTCCTCAGCGGGAGGTTAGCTTCTCTGTGTCATTTTGTGGGTTCCGCAGCTCCAAAGTTTGTTTAGAGTCCCCTTTTTACATGGATTGGGGAGGGTGGAAGCCGGAGAGGGAGGGTCGTGCTTCTACTCCGCCATCTTGGCTGCGCCCGAAACATTTTATTAAAAACATATAATTAGCCAGATGATTTTCCTGTCAGGTAAGAAATGAACCCAAAGAAGAAAGAAGACAATTAAAAAAGAATACATGGTGCCATGAATTTGGGACTTCATTGGTATCCATACTCCTTCCAATGGTGACAAATGGCAGCCCACCCATGCCTGATCTTGTAAGGAGCGTGAAGATAAGGAAATAGGATGTTTTAATAAATCTGTAATGTTTCCCAACAATGCAGATTATAGCCCATACTCTCTTTCTCATCCTGTGAAACTCTAATTCATTCCCAAAGGGTCCACCCAACATGGTATGGACCTTACCAATGACCCATCCGTTGGTTATCTCTCCATATGACTGGTTCACCTCTTTTTTTAGTCATCCATCTTCTCCATGATATTTTTATACCACTTCTAAATTCTTCTTTGGTGTTATGTTAAAACTAATTCACATTCCCAATGTTCCTCTTCATTGCCATTTGGGGGACCAAAAATACTAGTTCTTCAGAAACTGCAGTATTTTATGATTTGCAATCAGACAGAATAGCCTGAAAAATGTAAATATTTAAAAGATATGATTTTGCTTTAGAGTTAACCTTTGTGTCATTGAAAACACCATGCAATTCCCCAAAATGCAGTCCAACCCACTCTATTCCTCCTATTCATTTCTAGACCCAGATCATTGTTCTTCCCAAGCCAAGAAATATGTGCTTGCAAGGGGGTTGATCAGGAGTTTCCTGATTAACTTGATGAGTTTAGGGAAAGTAAGATTTTCTTTAGAACTTGGATTGCATCTCCCTATGATGGATGTGGGACACACCCATTTGGTCATCATTAAGAAAATAAAAGGCATCTCCTGGGCATTGGGTATGATTTGTTTATTGGGATTCAACCAGTTATATATTGTGGGTGTACATACTTATAATATGCACATAAATGTAATATGTATGTTGTTGTTCAGTCATTGACCCTATTTGGGGTTTTCTTGACAAAGATAGTGGAGTGATTTGCCATTTCCCTCTCCAGCTCATTTTATAGGTGAGGAAACTGAGGCAAACAGGGTGAAGTGACTTGCCCAGGGTCACACAGCTAAGTATCTAAAACTGGATTTGAACTCTCGAAGATGAGACTTGCTGATTCTAAGCTCAGTGTCCTATCCACTGTGCCAACTAGTACAATATATATGTGTATACATATATGTATGTGTATATCTATATGTGTATATATACATTCATATATGTACATATACATATATATACATAGTGGATGCATGTGTGCATGTATGTATATTGTGTTCCCAATTATACAGAAACACTCCCTCCCCCAGCCCCTATCTTCTACTCAGGAATCTGGCACTCAGAGATTCCCATCTCTTGGCTAAAAGGTCCTCTTCTGGAGCCATATGACTTCTGAAAGCATGTCCAACTTAAATGTTCATCTCTAATTGCATTTGCATGACTGGGTAGAGGAACTGTTGATCAAAGAACTCTAGATCCTAGTCCACCACTATCATTGGCTATTGCCATCTCTTGGACTAAAGGGGGTCACAGAGTAGTCAGTTAGCATAGTCTTGGGGAAGACTATGCTGAAATTCAGCACTTCTCACCAGGACCAAAGTTTTCTTTCAAGTCTCTGGTCTCAGATCTGTGAAAATCTCTCAGAAAAAAAAAAGAAAAGAAAAGGTGGGATAGAAATTCTGAAATCCCTTTTTTTTTCTTTTTGGAGGGGGGGAAGGTAGGGCAATTGGGGTTAGGTCACTTGCCCAAAGTTACATGGCTAGTAAGTGTTAAGGGTCTGAAGCCGGATTTGAACTCAAGTCCTGACTGCAGGGTCGGTGCTCTATTCACTGAGCAACCTAGCCATCCCCTCCTCCCTCTTTTATAGACTCATCCCCAAAGCCATTAATGTTCTCAGTAAATTAATCAAGAAGAACACTTTATTACATCCCTGTGGGAATAAAATCAGTTTCAAACAAAGCCTCACCTCCATTTACATTTATCAAGTTAGTCAGGGAATTGTTCTAGTGATTGAACCACCCACCCACTCCATAAGTCTGAGTTTACCATTCAAATGTATACCATAATCTGGACAAATAGGCATTCTTCATCTACCTGTGTTAGACTCCCTACCTCAACAGGGGGTAAAATAAAAAATAGAATCGCTATTTAAGAGTCTTCATGAGTGAGTCAATATTTTACAAGGTCCACTATTTCCAGCAGCATCCAGCCATGCTTCACTTGACTCCTATTCCCCAACTATCACATTGGCACCCAGACCAGAGACAGTGCCCTGGAGATTTTAACCCTTTCAGCTCCAGAATTTGTGCCCCTGGGGCCTCCCTCCCAGGAATGGTAAGTACCTTGCCTGGTGCACTCTGCCAGGCAGACTTCGACTATATTTCACTTGACTCTACTTTTCAACATTCTTTCTCTTCAATACCACCTCTCCCACCCCTTCCCCTACACTCCAGTTTTGGTATCCTGATTAAATCAAACCTGACCTTACTCCTAAAGAGATGTGACAATTTTTGACCTCAGTCACTATCCCTACAACTTTCTGGACCAAAGTATCCTTCTCTGGCCACCAGTCTACCTGTGTTGTCTCCCCTTTTTAGCCTAGTAAACTGCTCGAGGGCAAGAAATATCTTTGTTTTTTGTATTTGTATCCCTATCACAGAAAGCTCTTAATAAATGTTTCTCCCTCCCCCCTTCCTTCCTTAATAGCTCTTACTTAGGAAGCTTTATAAGATCTTCAGATAGAAAACAGAAAAGGCGTATGCTTGCCAGATGTGTTTGTCAGTGTTATGGAAGATGACTGAAATAGGGTTCAAATCAAAGCATGATTCCCTGTAGACAGATATTACCTAAATGTTCTCATTTTCAGGTAACATTGTATTTATTGGGTCAAACTCTGGAAGGTAAGTTTTTTTGGTGGGTTTTTTTAATAGTCTACCTCTAACCCACTTATTTTTTAAATTTTATTTACTATTAGTTTACAACATTCAGTTTCACAAGTTTTTGAGTTCCAAATTCTCCCTCTTCCCCCTCCTCCCATGTCAGCATGCAGTCTGATATAGATTCTACATATACCTGCACATTAAACATCAGTCAGTTATAGAGAAGAGTTATGACCAATGGAATGAATAACAAGGAAGAAGAAACAAAAGAAAACGAAATGAAACGAAAAAGAGAGCGAGTAAGCAATTTGCTTCAATCTGCATTCAGACTCTGTAGTTCTTTTCTCTGGATGTGGATATCCCTTTCCATCATGAATCCTTTGGAGTTGTCCTATAACCTTGCATTGCTGAGAGGAGCCAAGTCTATCAAAGTTAGTCATGACACATGCAATGTGTCTGTAACTGTGTACAAAATTCTCCTGGTTCTGCTCTCCTCACTCAGCATCAATTTATATAAGTCTCTCCGGGTTATTATGAAGTCCATCTGCTCCTCATTTCATATAGCATAATAGCATTCCCTTATATTCATATACAACAACTTGCTTAGTCATTCCCCAATTGAAGGGCATCCCCTTGATTCCTAATCTTTTGCTACCACAAAAAGAGCTGCTATAAATAGTTTTGTACATGGAAGGCAAGGTTTTTTACTCCTAAATATAATAACAGTAATATCTGTGACAGCACGACAATGTTGAGATGATTGCTTTAGAAACTGCTTGGAAATAATAATTGCTTACATTTAGAACACATTTTATAGTTTCATAGTATTTATATTCATTATTGCATTTAATCTTCACAACAAGCCTGTTAAAGGGAAGCAATGGAAGTATTATTATACCTATTTTACAGATGAGGAAACTAAGGCTCAGCAGGGTTCTTGGAAGGCTCAAATGAGATAATAAATGTCGAGCACTTCACAAACCTTCAAGTGCTGTAATAAATGCCAGTTAATATTAGAATTAGGATTAATGCTGTTGTTGTTGTTGCTGCCGCCATTGTTGTCATTTCTGTTATTGTTAGTTTACAGTCACCAGGCCTCCAGTCTGGTGATGACTTCATTCCCTGACCCTTCTAATATGCCCTTGCTAAGCTGAGGCACTGTTTATAGAGCCATTAACAGGGGTGTGCTGGTTAATGTTTAACAACCAGACTCTCTGGGGAGGGGGGAGAGGGGAAATGAGTGAACACACACTTTTAAGTTAAATTTGAATTATTAACACTTTCTTAAGTTTAGATAATCAACAACAACAAAAACTAAATCAAGTCCTGATTTGCAGCCAATTTCAAAGGTGAAAATGCTCACATTTAAAATTTAACAACCAGCTCTCAGCCAGTTAAAGCTGACTCCAGCATACCTCTGGTTAAGTGATTTGTCCACACTTGTATAGCTAGCAAAATAAGGGGCTAGAATGCAAATAGAAATGTTAAATCTGTGATTTCATTATCCCACTGTTATACCCTGTTCCTCTTGTAAAGGCTTGTTTGAAATGGGATTCCTATAAAAATTAAAAAAAAAAGATTAGGGGACTCCAAACAGGGTCAGCTTCACTCAATACACACAAATTCACACAATACAAAAGTCAATTAGAACTGGCTCCAATAAGGAGTGGCACTACCAAAAGGACTTCCTGACCCTAAATATTTCCTACATTGGTCTGCTTCATTGCCTTGAGTTCAGAGCCATAGGTTCCTAGAGTGGGCTTCCCCCCAACTGGAAGGATGGGGGGTGGTAGTAGCCTCGGGTGCAATGGGGGGGTGAGTAAAAATAAGGGGGCAGAGGAAGCACAAGGAAAGAAGAGAAGAAAAATTTGAAAAACCATTCTTACATATTTCATCTGTTGTGTAACAGAGTTAAAGTCACAGTGATTACCTTATTTTCCAAATAAACACACAAAATGAAAATTATAATCCATCAAGGGTCAAGTTCAAAGACAAGTCTTAACAAGTAAATGTCGGCAGGTGGCTGTACATCATCAGGAAGGCCAGCATGCATCAGCAAGAATCCGTGCGGGTAATGACTTGTTTACAATACGATACTATATGATTACATGACACAATATTGCATCATCAAAATTTCAATGCAGGAAAAAACCCACAAATTTACAATGAATTACTAAATTTAAGATGCATCATTTTAAAAAATATATATATTTTTGAAATGATGAAAATTTTAAAAAGACACACCCATGAAAGGATTAAAGAAAGTAGATTTCCAGTGGGTCACTGAGAATTTTTTTAAAGGGTGTAGAAGGCCAAATAAATTTGGGAGCCTCTGATTTAGACTATAGGTGGTTCATTCCTTGGGGTTAAAAAATCTTTCAATTTCATTTAATCTATTTAATTTATAGAGCACCTACCATTTACAAAGCACTGGACTGGAGATGCTGGGGTTCAAAAATTGGTATGACAAAGGCCCTGCTTTCAAGGAAAATACCCTATAATGATGTCTTTACATGTACACAAATAATATTGATATAAAGGAGAGTTCAGAAAGAAAAAAGAAGTGGTCCAGGAATAATGCTATGAGAAAAAACAGGAAGAAGAGATCATTTTCACCTAAAGTGATAGGAAGGAGTCAGGGAAAGATGCATGGAAGAATTAACAACTGGAAGGAAAGGATGGACCTTAGCCTACTCTTCAAGTTTTCTTGGAGTCAACCCTGACTCTCAAATACAGCCAAATCACTACTCTCAAAATTCACACTGATCACCAAGGTATTACAATCATACACAACTTGTATAAACAAACTGAGACCAGAGACAGCATGACTTCATTAAGAACAATAACCTCATTTCTTTATTTTTTTCTTGATAAGGTTAACAGACTGGCAGATGAAAGTAATGCTATAGATATAACATACCTAGATTTCAACAAAGTGTCTCAAGAATATAAGTAGATTAATTCAGAAGTGGTTGAATGACTGGACCCAGAGAGTAGGGAATCACGGACAGATATCAACCCAGAAGGAGATCTATGATAGAGTGCCTTGGATCTGTTCTTGGCCTTCAACAGGATGAATGGGGAAGAACTGATGGCACACAACTGCCTTCAAATATTTGAAAGACTGTCATCTGGAAAAAGAATTAGACTTCTTTTTAGCAACTGAGAGAGCAAAATTAGAAACAATGCAAAGACATTTCAGAGAAACAGATTTTGCCTCCACATAAAGAAAAATATTCCCCTGCTTAGAGTTGCCTGAAAATGAACTAGGCTACCACAAGAGGTACTGAGTTCCCTATCACTGGAGGTGTTCAAGGGAAGGCTAGTTGACAATTTGCCAATGATGTTATTGAGGGGATCTTTAATCAGGTGATTTGGACTAAATAACCTTTGAGGTCCCTCCCAGCTATGAGATTCTGCATGAGATATTAGATGACTAATGGCCAAAAACTGTGATGAAAGTTGTCACAAGTACTTCAAGTTGGTATACAAGTTCAGGGGTATATAGGTTCTGATGGCTCAATCCTAAATGTGTTTAAAAAAAAAAAACAACTTGGATTCTTTTTTCTTTTGTAGTTCCCAAAAACAATGGTAAGTTGGGTTTAAGTTACTATTGGGCTGAATCCTGCCAGAATCATCCTCAGGGCTTTAACATCAAGAGTTTGCAGCATCCAGAAAAGGGGGATGTATAGTTAGGCTGCTTTGACACTAATATGTCATCTAGATGGAGGGTGGCAGACCTGGAGTACTCCATTTGGTTCTGGGCACCACATATTAAGGGAGAACATGGATAGACTGGAGTTTTTCTAACAGAAGAGTAATAATGATGGTGACAGGATTGGAACCCATACTATATGATGATTATTTGAAAGAACTGAGATTATTTGGTCCAAGGCATGGAGAAGGGGAAAGGAAAGCAGGGGGAGAGAAAGGAAGGGAATGAAAAACACTGTTCAAATATTTGAAGGGTTCTCATGGGAAGGATAAATTAGATATTTTTTTTCTGTTTGACCTTGGAGATCAGAACTAGGACTAATAGCTGGAAGTTAGTTCATAATATAATGATAGACTTCCTAATATTAGATAGGGACTAGATATTCGATTTTATTTGTATAGGGAACTCCAGAGTGAAGAAATTCTCTCTTACTAAGGCAGGTCACCACTATAGCTAAAACGTAGAGTCAGAGTGGCCTAGAACGTTGAGAGGTTAAGTGGACCCAAGTGTTTATGACCAGGTCTCTATCCACTGTCTCATTGCCTTTCTTTAGAGCTTTCTGCACCAGATTTGGGCTACTTTGGAAAGGAGTAAGTTCACCATTCCTAGAGGGCTTCATGTAAAGATTAAACCATTTCCTGTAAATGTTGTAGAGGAAGTTAATGTTTTAGGTAGAGGTTAGGACTGTGAGAAACCAGGGAAGTGGTATGTTTGAGAAAGGAGGGGAGGATGGGAAAACAAATTAAGTTTTTTGTTTTTGAAGAAAGGAATTATGATATTAAAAACTAGAGGGTCTTGGGGATGATATTCAAAACCTAAATTCAAAGCCACAGAGAGAAGCATGTCAGACCTGCTTGTCTTTCTTATTTTATTTTTTGCTGAGCCTAGCACCGTGTGGCTCGGGGCAATGAGAAGAGTAGCCTCAGAATGTATTTGTGGGCTTAGCCATGACATGAAATTGTCTAATTGTATAATCTGGCACCTAATTTGTTTTGGAGTGTCCGGTCTTCTTAGTTTCTTTAGTTTTCAGTCCAAGACCATCTTGTGAAATACTTTGAACTTTGATTCAGGCTGAACATGTAAGACAGCTGAGTGTGAAAAACAAGAGTCGTGCCATATAACTCAAAGAAAAAAATAATTTAAAATAATTCAATAAAGCCATAACTGGAACAATATGTGAAAGAGAAAGTGAGAAACTGAGTAGCTCACCCCCTCTAGGAGTCTTGCAGTCTTCCAAGTCTGGAGGAGCCAGTGGGCAAAGAAAGGGACTCCAGTTAAAGACCCTTAAGGCATAATGATATGATATGATGATAGCACTTTCAAGAGAGCCAGTATGTTTATTAAGCGCTCAGTGTGCTTATTTCACTATATAGAATACCAAAGGAGTAGAAGACATGGACCCTGACTAGTGTTATAAGAAGCAGCTTAGTGTAGTTACAGGCATGAAGGCATGGGGGAAAGAACTCTGGGCTTGGTTGGAGGTTCCACTCCCTAGAGTGCTGGACCTGAAGTCAGGAAGACCTGAGTTCAAATCCAGCCTCAAACATTTACTAGCTGTGTGACCAAGTCACTTAACCCTCTTTGCCTCAGTTTCCTCATATGTTAAATGAGCTGGAGAAGGAAATGGCAAACCACTCTGGTATCTTTGTCAAGAAAACCAAAGATAGAGTCACAGAGAGTCAGACACTACTGAAATGACTTAACAACAACCTATACACCTCTTAGTAGCTAAATGACAGTGGGTTGGCCCTTGAAATTCTGCAAGCTATGTTCCATCATCTGTAAAATGTCAATCACAACAGTTAATTTACCTCAGCATTGCTATTTGCAAAGAGCTTGGTGAATTATCAAGTGATAGTAGTGTGAGGTTCCAATGTGATAATGTATGCAAAATGCTTTGCTAACTTTAAAATGCCATGTAAATGTCAGTGATTCTTACATTTGTGTGAGCAATTTTTTTTTAAATTTTTGGAGGGGGGTTAAGTGACTTCCTAAGGTCACACAGCTAGTAAGTGTGTCAAGTGTCTGAGACCATATTTGAACTCAGGTCCTCCTGACTCCAAGGCCAGTGCTCTATTCATTGTACCACCTAGCTGCCTCAAGCAATTATTATTAAAATAATAAAATCCTAGCACTGAAGTAACAATGATAGCAACCATAACAGTGATTACAGTAACTGATGGGAGAGACAGTAGGATATATGGATAGAGAACCAGCCTCAGGGTTAGGGAGACTTGGGTTCAAGCCCCACATTTGTTATATGCTGACTATGGGACCCAGGGGAAGTCACTTAACTTCTTAGTACCCCCATGCAACTCTCTGAGACTGTATATTGTTAGGAATGTGCTCACCAGCATTGGTAGTGGAAGTACCTTTCTGGCAGCTCCCTCCAGCCCAATAAATCACAGAAAACAAACAAGCAAACAAACCTTGACTCTTGTTTAGCATCTTATGTTTTGTAAAGGGCATTAGAAACACAATCTTACTGTGATCCTCACAATAATTATATGAGATAAGTTTATAGATATTATAATACCAATTTTACAGATGAGAAAACTGATACTTAGAAAGGTAAAGACACCCATGGTTCCACAACTGTGACAGGTAGGATTAGAACATTAGGTTCTCTTGATCCCAAGTCCAGGCCTCTTTTCACTCCAACTTGTTACTTAACAATGTTTTTACTCAGATTTTATTTTAAATGAGAGAAAAAGAGTAAGAAAAAAGGGCCACCCAAAGGGATTCCTTGAATTGTGTATTAAATTTTCAGTAGGAATTTTTTTTTAAATCTGAGTGAAAAGAAAATAGGAAAAATCTTGTAAAGTTTCAAATTTCCATCTTCTGGGTTTGGGGAAAGGGATCTTTTTTTTTAAGCAACTGGGGTTAAGTAACTTGCTCAAGGTTACAAGGCCAGGTGTTTCTGGGTGGGTGCTAAGTGTCTGAGCCCAGATTTGATCCCAGGTCATCCCGACTCTGGGGCTGGTGCTCTTACTCACTGTGCTACCTGGCCGCTCCAGGGGAAAGGGATCTTAGGGGTCATCTAGCCCACCCAACCTGCCTGATGGATGAATCCATTCTGATATCCCTGATTAGTTTCCCAGCCTCTGCTTGAACACCAGAGATTTCCTCTAGGGTCTCCATGTTGCTAACCAAAGCAGGAAGTCCACTCATCAGTGATGTGAGAAAGAAAGCATACACATTCTCTAGAACTAGCTCCAAAGAATGAGCTGAGTTGTTTTCCTCTCTGGGCACATTATTACCATTACTCACTGTATTCTTTCTTCATCATTAGAAACTGGCTCCTTTGGTGTTTGGCACACTGTAACTTCCTGCTTCTAAGAAAAATCTAAAAAAATATATCTTGGGAACTGTCACAGGCATCAAACCACTTTCACCAAACAACATTTGGATAAAGAAAATATGAGAAAATCTGAAAGATGTGGATTAAATTCCCCTAAATATTTGTGGGTTTGAAGGGAGAGAGGAAAAAAGACCCAGATAAAAGCAATACCCTGGGTTTTCTGGCAACCTTTAAGGGACCATCTTTATCCCTTCAGGTCATAAGCTCATTTGGTCTCTATCATTAAGGCAATGGCAGCTACCATCACCATATTACCTCAAGGGAAAGGACCTTAGCTATCTACAAGGAGCTAATCATTAATGATGACCCTGAGGTTCAGAGATTGACCAATAGGAAATGTGTTTACTTTGTTCTGCTCCATAAACACATTTTCTTACAGATCAGCTCCCTCTCTGTGATGGAAATCTTTTGAGTTGCTCTCATACCATGTTATGGCCATGAACTTCAGCATGCATCCTGCCCACAATGGAGCCTATGTAACTGCACAAGCTCATAGTGGGGCCCCCTAATTACAGCCATTCATTAAGCTGTCAGGAAGTACTCCCCCAATCAATCAGGTCTTTATCAGGCCCTGCCTGCCAATGGGGTGAAGTTGGCTGTCAACATCTGACCTGCCCTGAGCCCCTGGCATACATTGCTCCCTACAGATCACTGAGGCCTTTGTGATTCTGAAGGCCAGACAGCCACCTGGCCGCCCTCAGCTGGGTCACCTCTCCCATGACAGGGCCCCAGAGGGCAGAGGCAAGAAAAGAGATTTGGCAGAATAATCAGCATTGCTGCTCCCAGATAGCACCCTCTCCTATGTTTTATCTCTTTGGCCTTTTGTGCATTTGCTTTGTGTACTAGCTATGAAAGACTGGGAAAAGCCTGGGTTGGATGAGGAGTCCTTGATGGAACAGGGCAGTATCTTGTTTCAGAAGGGAAAGTTTATGTAGGACATTCCTCCTAAATTACCTGGGTGACTTCAGGCAAATCACCTTCCTACTCCAGGGTTCAGTTTCCTCAGATGTAAAAACAAGTTAAATTAGATCATCTCCAAAAATCTTTTCTAGTTCTGAATTCTATGACAACATCTATGAAGTATGGCCAAGAACTTTTGGATTCTTCATTTTGTTGAATCACCTGATTCAAGCCAAAAGTTTTGAAGTGAGGTCTTTAGAAATAAGGGGTTCTAATCTCGAGCACAGTGGAATGGAGCATTGAGGTGAGACTGATCTAAATTCTCACTTATTTTATTCAGATAAGTACCTTTGGGAAAGAGTAAAGGAAACATAAGACTTGATCCTTGCCCTTACTGGGTTTATCTAGCTGGGAAAATAGAACATGATAACCCTAGTCCTGAAGCTCATTGGTATGGGACTCTCTCCTCATTGAATGCCCTGCACTGTGTGAGGGGCAGGGCCCAGTTATTGAGAGTGAAAGAGTTCCAGCCTTCTTCAGTTTTATTCAGAACTTTCAAGCATCGAGTCACTTCAGGTGCTTCTGGCTTCCATCTCCAAGAGGAAAGATGGAAGAGGCCAATCCCACTTCGGTTTGCTGAAAAAAAGACTGAGGGAAGATGAGAGAAGTTCACAGTCTCCATCATCATGCCCCTATCCCCAGCTTGCTACGTCAAAGACTTACAGTCTCCCTTTGTGTGAGATCTAGGACTTTCTCTCTTGGTTGAGTTGAGTTACCTTGCTCACAATGTAGGAGTGTCTTTCACTCTATATTTTTTGATATATATATATACATTCTCCCATGTATACCTTTTCTGATTTCAGCTTTGCTGCTGATTTGGATAAATGGATTTTCTTTAATAATTGTTATGTGTATGTTTATTGTGAAACTGGTATTGGCTGGGAAGTGAGTCAAGCTTTGGATTTAGAAATTGGGCTCCTGCTTCCCCCCAACAATGATCCCATAAACAGAAGTTAAATTGAACCTGATCATATCCCCTAGACTAGCAATATTTAAAGGAGCAGATAGATATAATTCTAGCCTGGTATTCCCTCTTTCCAGGGAGAGCAGAGTAGCCTCTGGATCCAATTTACTGTTCTTTTTCTTGGCAGAAATTAAAGTCACCCTTGGAGAAGGAGGGTGGGGGAGAAAAGGCTAGAGATATCTACTTTGCCTCCCTTTGAGCCACACAAAGATTCCCCCATGCTACAAATGGGGGGACAGCCCTCCCTACACATGGGGCCCACTCTACACACATAAATATAACAATGACTTAAGAACAAAATGCCACATGACTTCTCTGCCCAGGTTCACATCAAACCTACCAGTTCCATGAAGATTTTCCTAATTTTAATCTTCTCCACCCTACACTCTTAACTCTCCTGGTCTCTCTACAATGTCCCCTGAAACCTCTTCATGCTGGATGTTCACTACACCTCTGTACTCTGCTGCTGGAATTCCAACACTGGAAGTAACGTCCTTCCTCTTCAGCCTTTCCCTTTGATTGACTGGTTCCTCTGAGAAACTCCATTTTAAGGAGGAGGGCTGGTCCAGTCATGTCTTCATTCCTTCCCAGCCTATACTCCCAACTGTATGGGATTTTTTTTCTATAATGCAGCTAGCACCTTCATCTCTTCCTTCCTCTCCCACTCCTCTTCTATTCAGCCCTCTTTCATATATCATTCCCCTTTAGACTGTAAGCTCTCTGAGGTCAAGAACTTTGTGCTTGTATTCCTAGTATTTAGCACAACCCCTGGCACATAATTAGTGCTTAATAAATGCTTATTTACTTGACTAACTCAACCCTGCAATGGTCCTTCTCATCTCAGAATTCTTGTGTTTCTATCAGTCTCATGACCTGATGACTTTGTATAGTCTTGCACATATTGATAATGAAAAAAATATATATATATATATTTATAATGCACTTTATATTTACAAAACATTTTACCTCCATTATCTCTGCCCAAGATGTTCTATCTCCTAATTCTAGACAGGTTCACTTGCTATATATGCCATGCCTGGAACTCTTTCCCTCCTCTGCCTCTTGGCTTCCTTCAACTCCCGCTTTAATCCCATCTCTACAAGAAGTTTTTCCCAGTCTCTCTTAATGTTAGTGCCTTCCTTCTATTGATTATACCCAATTTATGCAAATTATTATCATTATTTTTTATCTATAGCTTATTAGTATATATATATATATATAGTATAGTATAGCTTATTAGTCTGGCGATAGATATAGATGATATAGATATAGATACATAGTTTGCTATCTCTTCCATTAGTTAGACTGTCAGCTCCTTGAGAACTGAGATGGTCTTTTGATTATCTTTGAATCCCTAGTGCTTAGCATAGTCCCTGACACATAGTAGGTGCTTGTTGACTGACCCTTATAACAACGCCGTGGTAGGTAGCATAGGTATCATCTTTTCCATTTTACAATAAGGAAACTGAGGTTCTGATGAGTGAAGCACCTTGTCAATGCTATACAGCTAGTAAATAACAGAGTGGAATTTGAACTTTATTGTTGTGTATGGTTCTTTCCTAAACATAGGTCTTACCATTCTCCCTTAGTTACCAACTACATCTAAAGAGCAAGGAATAATTTGTCAACTTTTTAAAAAGCCTCCACCATGTCTGAAGCAGTAAAACTTAAGGCTTCTTCACTATGTGACCATGGTCATGAAGCAACCTCTCTCTAGGGTCACTTGCTTAACTTGCACTAGCCTTAGATATGTGCAGTTTAATAGCTCTTGGGGCATAATTTCAACTTGCTTTCCAAAATTACTAGATCAGTTTACAATTCTACCCATAGTGTATAAATACACCTGTTCCCCCATGATCCTGTCATCATTTATCATTTTCAATTTTTGTCAACTTTGCCTATCTAATGTGTGTGGGATGGTATTTCAGGGTTGTTTTACTTTTCATCTATAAGAATAAGAGCCATTCCCCAATTGCTAAATGGCTGAAGGATATGAAGAGGAAAATTAAGGATTGATTAAGGATTTGTTTGATACTAACTTAAATCTTTAATTGATTGCTTGAACCAATGGAGATGTCTTCGTTTTCAAAGGAAGAAACACAAGCTTTCAATCGCCATGTGAAAAGTCCTCTAAATCACTAATAATTAGAGAAATGAAAATTAAAGTAACTCTGAAGTACCACTTCATACATATTAGAGTAAGATGATAAAAAAGGAAAATGACAAATGATGGAGGGACTGTGGAGTTTTTTCTTTGGGAGCTTATTAATGGCTTGTTCAATTTCTTTTTTAAAAAGAGGGTTATTTATATTGTCTCTTTATTATTTTGTTAAAAAGGGCAATTTATATTTTTGTAAGTATCCACCAATTTAATTTAGATAGTTTTATTGGTATGTAATTTAGTTCAATAACTTCTAATGTATTTTTAATTTTTTCTTCATTGGTTGGGAATTCACCTTTCCCAGTTTTGACTGTGGTCATTTGGTTTTCTTTTTTATTATCCTTAGCTAAAGGTTTATCATTTTATTGTATTTTTAAAAAACAATTTCTAGTTTTATTTACTAATTCAATATTTGTACTTCAGTTTTGTTCATCTTTTCTTAGATTTTGAGGATTTCTATTTGATATTTAATGGGAGGGAGGTTAATTTGTTGGTTTTCTAGTTTTCTTAGTTGCATGCCTAATTCACTGATTTGTTCTTTTCTTTTATTGATGAAAGTGTTTAAAGACATGAGATTTCCTCTATATATTCCTCTGACCACATTCCCAAAATGTTGATGTGTTGCCTCATTGTTGTCATTATTTTGCCTGAAATTGTTTCTTCCAGTCTGCTTCCAACTTTATGTTAGGAATGTCTGGGATGAGCTTTTGTCTTTTTGAGTACTTCTGCTACTTTCTTGGAGTATAGAGTGTTATGTATGTCAGGGATAGCTCAGGCTAGTGATCCACAAGCTTTCAATGCTCTCAAAATGATATGATCCAGAACAAAGTCTACCCGTTGCCCTTCTGGTCTGAGATCTGTACATTTCTGACCGAAGTCTGGATCTGAGCAAGATACCTGTTGGTTTGCCAGTTCCAGTAGACTGCTGTTGGACTCAGCTGCTCTTGGTCAGCTGGCTGGCAAGTTCTGTGGATTCAGAGCAACCTAAGTGTCAGCTCTTCTTCGGTTTGAAAATCGTGCCCTGGTTATTTCACTGTAAGCTTCAGCCTGAACTGGAAGCCAGAAAGGAATCCCTCCTCTGCTCCTAGGATCAGATTCACACAGCCTATTGCTTGCTTCTGAATTTGTCCCTCAGCTCAAAACACAGCTAGTATCCATGACCATAATATAACTTTTCTCTACTACATGCAGGTTACTTCCTCAGTCTGCCCTAGAATTCTGATCTGGGCAGGACTGTCAGATGGTACTGATTCCCACAATCTGAAGGACCTTCAGAGATTCCTTGAAATCTCTTTCTGCCTTAGTAGTTTCTGCCTGGGTACACAGTCTAGTAGTCCTCTATCATTCTCTGGGAGTTGGAATAGTCTGCTAGCTACTGAGCAGACCCTGTTCCACAATGTCCATAGACCTCTCTGTCAGTCTTCCTATGCCATCTTGGGCTGGAAAAATGACTCACTGTTTTTTTTTCCTTAGATAGCTCTATGAGGACTCAGTCTGGTGCCTTTTCTAGATCTCTAAGGAAGAGGTCTACTGGATGAACTGCATTGCGCTTTTCTTCCTGCTACTTTTGACTCCACCTTGTTTCCAACATATCTTACAGACACCAAAGACAAGTACCAAGGCTAACCTCCACCAATAGAAGCTGCACCCAACAATGTAATATCATAGGCATATGGAACATCTGAATAGATTAGTGTTAGACTAAGATTTTAGGTGCTAGGTTAGGTTTACAATAGCTTATCCCAAGGTATATTCTTCTGAATTTAAACATTACAAGTCCAAAGATTTGCTAGTTAATTCAACAAACATTTATTAATCATCTACTATTTGCAATATACTATTCTAGGTACTTGAAGAAACAAAGATGAAAGAAAGTAATCCTGTCCTCAAGGAGTAGAATATATTCTACTAAGCAGGGGTTCCTGAATTGTTTTGTGTAACATGCACACCTTTGACTGGTGAAGCCTCTGGATCCCTCCTCAGAATACTGTTTGTAAATGTATAAGATGAAATACTTATGATTTCAAAGGAAACCAATTATATTGAAATATAGTTATCACAATATTTAAAAAATAAATTTATGGACCCAAGGTTAAAAACTCCTGCCCTAAGGAAAAACAACTATTTCATCCTCCTCATCTATAAAATAAGAGGGTTGGATAAAATGATCTCTAAGATCTCTTCCAACTTTAAATCTATGATTATATTTACAGAGACAAGAAAATACAGGATCATTTGAGGAGGGAGAGAACAAGAAAGGCCTAGTAAAAGATCATACCTGAACTGAGCCCTGAAGCTTTGAAGCGAAGGATTCTAAGAGGCAAGGGTGATAAGTGAGAACATACTATGCATGAACATATGGAAATTTTATTTCAGTATCTACTGATATCAAGTCACCAATGGATTTCCTATCATTTGGGTTATATCTCAATAATAATAACTTACATTTATACTCTCCAGTTCAGTATGTGAACCGGACAAACTTAACTAAAGTTACAGGAATACCAGAAAGATCTGGAACTTCATTAATTTGGGATAGAAGTAGAGTTGATTCTCTTCACAAATGAGTATCACAGCCCTTTTATGACTTATTATAGGACAGCAGGAAGGGACCTCGAAGTCCAAGACTCACTTATAAATGGGGAAATGAGACATGAGAAAGTTAAATACTATCTCCCAAGAAGAATCTCAATTGGACACCACCAGAACTCTCTACTTTTTTGTCAACTTGACTCAATCTGACAGTGAGGAACTTTAGCAAGTGCTTAGAATCTCTCTCTCTCTCTCTCTCTCTGTCTCTCTCTCTCTCTCTCTCTCTCTCTCTCTCTCTCCCTCCCCCTCTACAGATGGAAGATGCCCAGACTGTCCCCTCCCCAACTTCCTTCATATAAAACTAGGGTTCAGGTAGCCAAAATCTTGGATTCTTCTTTCAGGTTATATGCAGAAACATGTCCCCTGCGGTCATGTATTTCTACTACAGGACACCATTTCCAATGATAAAAGAGAAATACCCTCCCCACTTTGTTGAACTCTCTAAGAATCACGAGGAAAAAGTTGGAGAACATCTTCAAGAGCTGGGTTCTTCCTCCATAGCTGTCTTTGTTCTTTGATCGCTAGCAAAGTCAGCCCTTCTGCTTTGAAATTCTCAGCCCTTCCATTCGCTCTTGTCAGAGAGCCAGCAGAGAATGGGGTGCACAGTAAACCCATTGCTTTTTACCAATGGTCAGCCCAGTTTCCTGGTCTTTTTATATAGAAATCAACTCAGAATTTTAGTAGAAAAAAATTTTCTGTCCTTTACAATCTGTGAATAGGCCATTCCTGACATCCTATTGCTGCCTCATTTTCAGCATCCTCAAGAAGTCAAATTTTACAATATCACTTGCCCCTTCTACCTCTGGCTGGGTACAGTGATTCCTCTGAAGGAAGGTAGTAAGGGGACAGTCTGGGCATCTTCCATCTGTCCCAAAGCACTGACTTCCATCTATGCCAGCACAAGGCAATTTCCACCTTCTGCTGTCTGCCTGATTTCCCAGCTGGCATGGAGAGAACTTTTGGTGAAAAGAGGAACAACCTTCCCTTTAACCCAAGGCCTTCCATTTTCTCCTTAAGTGAAAAGGAAAGAGAAACTTGGGAAACTTCTTTCTCCTGCTATGCAGGTTCAACTTCCATCTGCAGGCGTACCCCCTTCCTGCCTATTCGCCACACTTCAGATAGAAGAGGAATAGTGAAACAGAGAGGCTCTCATTTGAGCAGATGCCTTCCATCTCATACTGCAATTGCTTCCAGTGTGATTCCCATCCTCCTTTGGGTAGAGAAGTGGCACCTTCCACTCAATAATAGCTTTTCACCTCTCCCTCTGCCTTCCTTAGCATAATATTGCTTTTCTTCCAAACGATGATCTCCAATCCTTTCATCTCTTATTTCTTTCACAGGCCATCTCCCCGGGCCACTTTCTCTTCTTTTCTCCATCTTTTCCCCTTGATGGACTAATTCAATTTTACATTGTCCTCCTTTCTTGAATCCATAGTCCTCCTATAATTTTGCCAACTATAAGTGCCAAGTTTCAGCCTTGGATAACTCTCACCATTTTCCACCTTCATAGTTTCAACCTCTTACAGTCTGACTTCGGATCTTCCACTGAAATTGCTCTCTCTACAGTGACCAATGATACCTTAACTGACAAACCAGATGATTGTTTTTTCAATCATCATTCTGCTCAACCTCTGCAACATTTGACACGGCCGATCACCTTCTCCTACATTATATTCTCTTCTCTCTAGGTTTTTGGACATCACTCTCCTTATTCTCCTCCTACCTGACTGCTACCTCTCAGTCCCCTTTGCTGGATAACACCCCCTAACCTTAAGGGTCTAAGAGGTCTTTGTCTCTTCTCCCTCTATACTGCTTCTCTTTGTGATTTCATCAGCTCCCACAGATTTAATCACCATCTCTATGATAACAATCTTATTTCAATCTCTCTGCTGACCTCCACTCTTGCATCTCCAACTTCCTTTCAGACATTTCAAGCTGGATATCCATTAAGACATCTGTAGCACCAACACAATATTCACAATACCAACGGTGACTATGAATATGTTGGCATAGTTCTCAATAGCAATATATAACAGATTTTCCATGTATAAGACAGAAGCAAAACATTTATCCAGACACTAGAAAACCAAATCCCAAAACCAGAAAACCAAATTCATCATAGCAACAAAAAAAGTTAATACACCACAACACAGCAGAGAGCCACACCATCCTTTTGCCTCCCCACAAACAAACACTCATAAGCCTAGCTGTCTCCTTGGCTACGTCCTCTTTCTCCCACCATCTAGTTTCTCTGACTCCCAACTTCCTGTGGGTTCTGCTCCACCCTTCAGCAAAATTCACCCACCACAGGCTCCATGTGATTACATTCAGCCTGTTAAGGGGCAGGGAAGATCTTCAAATTCCCTTAGGCTTATTAAGGGGCAGGGAAGATCTTCAAATTCCCTTAGGCTTATTAAGGGGCAGGGAAGATCTTCAAATTATCATTACCATTACAATGTCTTAAACTAAACATGTCCTAAACAGAATTCACTTTCTTTTCCCTAACCCTACTCTCCCCTCCCCTACTTTCCTTATTACTATAGAGGGGAACTCATTTTTCCCCTGAACCTTGCCCTCTTCTGCCTTCCCTATTACCACAGAGGGCAACACCATCCTCCCAGTCTCTTGGCTCACAACCTAAAAGTCACCCTCAAATCCTCATTCTCTCTCAGTCCTCCCCCCCATATCTAATCTGTGGCTAAGGCCTATCAATTTTACCTTTACAACATCTTTCTAATACACCTCCTTCTCTTCTTTGATACTGCTTCCACTCTGGTATTGACTCTTATCACCTCACTCTTAGACTATTACAAGGGACAACTATTGAATTGGCGTGACTCAAGTTTCTCCCTGCTCCAATAATTCACCTTCCATTCAGCCAAGTGCAAGTCTTACCAGTGTCACCCCACCCCTCCAACACACACACACACACACACACACACACACACACACACACTCAATAAGTTTCAGTAGTTCCTTATCATCTCCAGGATCAAATACAGAATGTTCTGTTTGACATTCAAAGGCCTTCGTAATCAAGCTCCTTCTTACCTTTCCAGACTTCTCCCACCTTACTCCCCAGTGTGTCCTGGCCTCTTTTGTTGTTCCATGAACAAGACACTTCTTCTCAGCTCTGGGCATTTTCTCTGTTTGTCCCTCATGCATGGAATGTATTACTGCTATTTCTATTATTATTTTTTTTTCAAACTACTGGTTTCTTTTAAATCTTATCTAAAATCTCATCATCAACAGGAAGCCTTTCTCAACACTCTCAATTTTAGTACTTCCCCTTAATTATTATCTCATATTTACTCTGGAAGGCAAGGACTATCTTTTTTTTTTTTTTGCATCCTCAGGGCTTAGCCCTGTACCCGGTACATAGTAGGTGCTTAATAAATCTTTTTTGTTCATTTTTTTATTGGTTGATTGATTGATTGAAAAGGGCAAAATGTTACAACTTGCAAATTCAAGCACAAGTCAGAAAGGGACCACTTCTGTATCTCATTATCTCTGTTACCTGATCTTTATTTTCTGTGATTTTTTTCAAGTTTATCAAGGTATTTAATTAATGAGGAGTTTCCTAATCAACAACCCCCAAATCAAACATTTTTTTTTCAAACTCATGGTCTAGAAAAGAATATTCCTTTTGCAAAACCTCAGTTAAAAAGCACATTTTGTTTTCCTGAAATCAAGGCTACCCCAGAAAACCTGGTACATATTGTTTCCATATTTGTATTATACAGAGTCTAAGCTAAGAAATAGGATATTCTATTCCTATGAAGACATTCTCAATTTAACTCACTGTCAAACCCCTAGAATTTTTCCTTGTTAGGGAAGCAATCACCTTTCCCAGACTTGATAGGAATCTATCTTACTGCTTCTCTGGTTTTTAAACCAGATAAAAGTGACTCTCATTTTTTTCTAGTTGTGTCCTCCAGCTAGAAAAGTCTAGAAAAGTAGTGATGACTGACATTTATTTACTATTTTAGGGTTTTCCAAAGACTTAGCATACAATACCTCATTTAAATCTCACCAGGACCCGAAGAAATATGTCTGGTGGCCGCCACTATTACTACTTTGTATATGAGGAAACTGAGATTCCAGAAACTGAAATAATTTTCCCATAGAAAGATACAACAATGAAGTATATATATAAGCTATATCCAGAATAAAGAAAAGAGGAAACCACTGGCAGCAGGCTACTTCCAGAGCTTTGGCCAACTATGCTTTCGATCCTTTTCAGGCTGTACTGATGACTCATCTCCACAGGACTTTCTCTACCATGATCCCATACTGAGATTTCTTACTTTCTCCTACAGTCTTTTCAGACCTTTCTATGTGTTATCTTCTTCCATTAGAATGTAAGCTCCTTGAGGGCAAGGACTGTCCTTGTTTCTTCTTGTATTTGTATTCTTAGCACCTGGCACAGATAAAGTGGTTAATGTTAATGTTGATGTTGATGCGGATGACTTGACTAGTAGATGTTGTTTGTTCTTGGTTTATGAAGGGGACAGATGATTTTGCAGATGATATTTTTACTTACTCCTAAATTGGATTTAAGTGAGGCAGAGTTGCACAAAGTCATCAGCCTCACTCTCTCCTAAAGTCATCACAGTCTAGTGGTAAGACAAAAGTCAAGATGATTGGCAATGGCCTGGGATGTAGTGGATGACTTTGGCATCTTTGATGTCTGACTCAGACAGCCCTCTAACTCACCAGCAGGTTTGAGGTCTGTCAGTCATCCTCAACCTGATTTAGCCCATCTGCCAAGATGGTTTTATTGGTGTGAGGCCACTGCCCATGCTGCAGCTTCTTGGAGCCACAGGTGAGAGTTGGGTGAAAGGTAGACACCAAAGGCAGGTGAGCAGCCCTGAAAAGGACTCAGCAAGCTTTCACACAGAGGTGCTAGTCCTCCCTGAACATCCCATATACCCCAGAAAAGCCCCCTACAGAAGGCATTGAACTAAATTTTGAAGGAAGCCAGGGAATCTAAGAGGCAGAGGTAAAGTCACAAAGCATTTCAGGCATGGGGGATAGTTCAAAGGCACAGAAATGGGGGGGGAGGAGGATGGAGGGTCCTGTTTGAAGAACCCCACGAAGGCCAATGCTACTGGATCATAGAGCACATGGAGGGGAGTAAAGTATGAAAACACTGGACGGGGACAAAGGAAACAAAGGTGTGAAGGGCTTCACAAACCAATAGATTTTATATTTGATCCTGGAGGTAATCTGGAATTCTAGAATTTATTGATAGGGTGGGAGGGGGTAACAGTCAAATACAGGCTTTAGGAAAAGCACCAGTAATATTATAGCCGTGCCTCCTTTGTCTTCTTAGCAAATTGACCTTTTTAACCTAAATATAAGAGTTTACATTTATCAATATTTAATTTCATCTTTTTTTGATTCAGCTCAGTGTTTTAGCCTACTGATATCTTTTTGGATTGTGTTCCAACATGCTAACACTCCTTCCAACCTTTATAAACATGCCATCTATCCTTCATCCAAGTCATTAATAAAAGTCTGAAATAACACAGAGTTAAAGTCAGATCCTTGGACCACTTCCTTCTATGCTAACTCTGGGTGGGGAAGGAAATAAGCATTTATATAGTGTTTATTATGTACCAGATACTTTAAAATATTACTTCACTTGATTCTCACAACAACCTTTTGAGACAGGTGCAGTTACCCTCATTTTACAGTTGAGGAAACTGAAGCAAACAGAGGGTAAGTGTCCTGTCCAAGTTCATATAACTAGCGTCTGAAGCTAAATCTGAACTTGGGTCTTCTTGACTCCAGGCCCACTGCTCTATCCACTGGGCCACCTTGCTGCATTCATAAGGAGTTACATAAGCCAGTCAGATTCTTATAACGTAGCTAAAAACTGGATAATAGCATTTTAACCATTTTTCCAAGACAAGTAGGCTTTGGACCTTTGAGATATTCAATTAAATAAGTATTTTTAAGTCCCTGCAAGGTTCCCATCACTGAACTGGGCACCTGAGGAAATAACAAAAGAAGAAAAAGACAGGGTCCTTGGCTCTGAGGTGTTTATATGTGGTTGGGGGAAATCTGTTTTATTTTGATTTCCTTTCAGAGTTGATCTTGGCTTGTGAAAAGAAAGAAGCAGCCGGTACTGCTTCAGGAAGGCAACCAAAAATTATTTGTAAGAGTCCGTTTATGGCGAGATATGTTTGTTTTTCCAACACTCCTGATTAAGATGTTCACATGGGTTTCAGAATTTGCATAATGACAAGAACAACTTCTAGTTTCTAGGGAAACTCGAGAGACTTTACAAAGAACTCTCCCAGGGGTATTTAGAGTCCAAAGCTCTGACAGCTTCTCCCAGAACAACTTAGCCCAGATGTTGAACACAACATATACAGACAGTCAGTTCAAACAAGCTGCCCAAATGTTCTAACCCAGGGCTTCCAGCTGAGTCTCTCCTCTCCTCAGAGCCCATCTCCTGTTTGCTCTAGGAGTATTACTCTTCTCCACACAATCTTCAAGTCACAACCCCTCCAACACACACACACACACACACACACACACACGACTGCCTGCTTGATTTATCATTCCCCAGCTGCACTGTCTTAACTGGAACCTGTCTGTGGCAATGAGATTTGGTGCAGCCAGCCTTTCTCCAAAGGCCAAACTCCACACAGCTGCTCAGGATGACCCACCTTCAACTCTGAACAACTGTCACAAGCTTACATTAATTGTGTTCCCTGTTTGCGGAATCCAGAGAGAGCTTGCTGTACCGCCAAAAGAAACCCCAGGGGGAAAGAGTTATGAAAATATATATGTATGTATATGTACATACATATATACATATACATAGGGGCAGCTAGTTGGTGCAGTGGATAGAATGCCAGGCTTGGGAACAGGAAGACTCATCTTCCTAAATTCAAATCTGGCCTCAGACTCCTATTAGCTGGGTGACCCTGGGTAAGTCACTTAACACTGTTTGCCTCAGTTTTCCCATTGCAAAATGACCTGGAGAATAAAATGGCAAACCACTCCAGTATCTTTGCCAGGAAAACCCCAAGTGGGGTCACAAAGAATTGGACCTGACTGAAATGACTAAATAACAACAACAAATATATACATACATACACACATACACACATGCACATATACACAGATACATACATATACACATCTATGTGAAAGCCACATAGAGATGATAATTAAACTGATGGAAGTTGATGAGGTCACCAAGTGAGAAAATGTAGGGAGAAAAGGCTTTAGTGAGTCTAAATGGTCCACCGAAGTTGTGTAAAGAAACAGTTCTAAAAGGCAAGAAAACCCAGTCTTATCTATAACTATGTGGGAAAAAATGTTCTAAGTCATTACTAATTAGAGGAATGTAAATTAAAGCAATTCTGAGATTCCACATCACACACCTTAGAGCAGCAAAGCTGACCAAAAAGGCGGGGGTGAATTATAAATGTTGGAGGGGCTGTGGTGAAACAGGAATGTTGATGTACCATTGATGACCTTCTGGAAAGTAATTTGGAATTATACACATAAAGTTACTAAACAGCCCATGAGATTTGATCCAGCCATATCATTGCTAGCCTTATACTCAAAAGAGATCAAAGAGAAAAGGAAAGATTTTATATGTGCAAAAATATTTATAGCAGTTCTTTTTGTGGTAGCAAAATTTATAAACTAAAGGGATATCCCACTATTGAGAAATTGAGAAATGGCTAGGAAAAAAATATCATTTTATATGAATGTGATGGAGGACTAGTGTTCCCTAAGAAATGAGGAAACTGATGATTTCAAAGAGACATGGAAAGACTTCTATGAACTGATGCAGAGTGAAGTGAGCAGAACCAGAACAATTATTGTACTAGAACATTATTATGAAAATAAAGAATTTTGAGGATTTTTATAAACTGATGAAGAATCAAATTGAAACCAGAACAATTTGTTCAATAGCAACAGTGTAAAAACAACTTTGAAAATAATTTTGAAAGCTGTAAGGATTCTACAGAAAACCAGTGATTAAACTTGCTATCTATGACAGAGAGGAGATGGATTTAGGGGGCAGAATGAGACATTATTTATATGTGTATGTATCTACATATGTATATGTAGTTATATAAAATTTGCATTTATGTGCATATGCAATAATATATTTACATGCACACATACATAAATATATGTATATATGCACATAGGCATATTGGCACGTTTGTATATTACATACATGTATGCACATGATCCCATATGGATTGTATGTATATAAACAGATAAACAGATGATACATGTATTTATATGTGTAGAGAAACAAACTATATACAACATTTTATATCTACATAATACACATACACACACATATATAGTTATATACGGACATTGAGGGAATTTGTTTTGCCTGACTGTATAGTTGTTACAAGCAATTTGTTTTTTTTTTTCTCTCTCTCATGGGATGAAGGATGGTAGAAAGAGAATAAATTTCTGTTCTTTTAAAAAAATAGAAGGGGAACAGTTACAGATGTGAGATGTTGCATGCCTTTCCAGATAAGGTCATTATATTATTAGTTTTACTTAACTGTTTTACTTTGTTACAGGGCCTCTTAAAGTGGGTGCAATCTCTAAGTGTTTGTAATTTTAAGATAAAACTTATCAATAAAACTTTTAAAAAGGCTTACTCCCAGATGCATTTATATATGTATATACTATATGCATACATGTAATAAAATGTACCTATACATGCATCATATACTTAATGTGTAATACACACATGTGCATGTGTGCCTTCATTTCACCTGGGCCTCAGTTTCCTCAATCCTATGATGAGGATGTCAGACTAGAACAGATGATTGCTGAGACCCTTACATCTCCCTCAGCATTATTCTACCATACCTAGAAGTGGTATGTGAAGAGCAATTCTTGCATGTTCAGTTACTCTGTCGTCCAAAAGCCCTATAAACACATAAGGTATTGTGAAGAGCAGCAGGGCTGCCATTCCTTATCCACGAGGGAAACAGCCCTGGGTACCACTCAAAATATTTGGAGCCTCCTCTTCCAACCCAACAAAATGCTCTGTTTGGCATTCAAAGCCCTTCATAACCTACCCGTCTCCTACTTTTCCAGTCTTCTTACGCCATTCCCTGACACATATTCTTCAATCCAGTGACCCTGGCCTATTGTCTGTTCCACCAACAAGACACTCCGTCTCTCACCTCAGCCTTTTCTCTGGCTGTACCCATGCCCGGAATGCTCTTCCCCCCTCATTTCTACCTGCTGGCTTCCCTGGATTCCTTTAGATCCCAACTAAAATCCCATCTTCTACAGGAAGCTTTCCCCAACCTCTCTTAGCCCTAGTGACTTCCCTCTTTTAATTATTTTAAAATTAAATTATTAATTAATTACTTTAAAACTAAAATAATTTTAAGTATTTTGTTCACCTATACTAATCCTGGATATAGTTTGTGCAAATTTGTTTACTAGCTGTTTCTCACATTAGATTGTGAGCCCCTTAAGGACAAGGACGAGCTTTCACTTCTTCCTTTATCCTCTGTGCTTAGCACAGAGCCTGGTACTTAATATTTATTGCTTCCCTGACTAAAAGACAAAGTCTACACTTGATACCGCCTCAGTATTGTAATTTTTTGGGCTTCCAAAGAAGACAAGGTGTCTCTTTCTGGGTACAAGAAAAGGGATAAAGAGGGGCCAAGAGTAATGGAAAGGAGACTTCTCTGCTCTCTTTTTAAGTTCACAGGTTTCAAATCAGTGCAACTAATACCTAGAAGAGGTACTTGCAGAACTTGAATTGGGATGAGAATCATTCAACTTTGTTATGTTTAAATGAAAGACCTTGAGTTGAAAAACCCAGTGTGATCCAAAGGGAGGGCAAGGAATCAAGTTGGCTAGACTTTCACTTTCCCATTAGTTCAAAAATATACACACATACATATAAACATATATGTATACATATACATATATACACACACATATATAAAAGTCCTCTGCCACAAACGTTCCTTCAGTATGTGGTCCCATAATCCATGTACATTTTTGTTCATCGGATCATCTGGAATCCCCCCAAACCCTACCTCTCTCCCAGATCCCTATCCATTTGACTGGAGTCAGCTCCTTATAGCAAGAGGGTCAAGGAAAGAAAGGGGAAGGCTTCTTATAAGAAGGCCAGGATGCTTTTTTTCTGAGGATTAAAAGAAACTAGGTCTTCTCCTATTGTCTTCCACTCCATGAAATGGGTTCACCTTTCGTTCCCGGGGCAAAAATATATATTGTTATATAGGCAACGATATATGTGCCTATACTTAAAAAAGGATTGTACCTGCTTCAACATTTCATCTCTTTCTCCACCCTAAATATTCTCTCCAAAAAATGCCCATTCTCTGAGGGTGGATGTTTCTGCTTGTTGTCCTTCGTGCTCAAGGAGGATTATAATGACATCACTATGTCAGGGTCAAGGTGTAGTATGTCTGCCTGTGACCGATCAGACTAATATGAGCTCAGAATTCTGTACCACAGGTTGGGCACAAAAAGTCTATAAGAACATTTGGAGTGGAAGTGGCTCTAAATTTGCACATCTTATGTTTCTTTTGAGCTACTGCAAATCTGCTTTGTTCATAGAGCACACACAGAGCCTTCTTTGATGCAGGCACCCCATGCTGGGAGATCCTGCGCCAGTGTCTACCATGTGTCAAATGAATTCTAAAGTTTTTCAGAGAGACCTTAAGAATATCTTTCTATTGTTTCTTCTGATCTCCAGGTGAGCACTTGCCTCATGTGAGTTCTCCATGAGATAGCCTTTTAAGCAAACATATGTTTGACATCCAAACAATGTGACTGGTGCACTGGAGGAGCTCTCTGCAGTAGAATTTGAATACTTGGCAATTTAGTTCAAGAAAGTACCTCAATGTCTGGTGAGGACGTTGGAAGGAAGTGGTGTAAACAAGAAATATTTGTGGTCCCAGATACTAGAAGAGAGACCCCTTTCTCATTTTTCCTTCTGCCAGGTCTAGGGATTTCCAGACTAGAACCAGAGGTCTATACTATACTTGGAATGGGCAACCCACAGCTCCTTTGCAATGGGGGTTGCCTCACCTTGTCCAATTTGCATCCTTCAATGAATAGGGGACAGCTCCCACTGAAAACAAGAGGGGTATGCCCCACCCCAAGTCTAGGATGGACCCCATGGCCTCAGAATTCCTATTACCCTGATTTTCAACACCCTAAGGTCAGTGTACCTAGCAGATAAGGAAGTATATTGTTAGAATACCTGACCTGTGGGTATCCATTGCTGGAGAAACAAGGAATGACCTGGTCACCTGAGTCCTTTTAGTTTTCAGATGCAGGAGTAACCAATACTACATGATACTCCCAATTAACTATCTCCATCTCAGTTTCTATAGACTCTCCATTTCCTTTCTGAATATAGTCCCTACCTTTATTGGGCTTCCTAGGGGTTGGGGTTGAGCAGTGCCCCTGGTGAGGCTTGGACTTTACTTTAGTACCTAGTACAGACAACACAATTTCTGATTCCCTCCTAGTTCAGAAAAAGCCCCTCCAGACCAAGGGCTTTACTCTTGAGGGAATTTATTGGGTTTGGAAATACTGGGCCTATTTGACCCCTTCTCTAACCTACCAGTTAATTCTTTTCATGTTTAGCTTCCCCTGAGACATAGCTAATCATCAGTCCACTTTCCATCTTTTCACATAGTGTCCCAAAAAGAGATCTAGCATCCAAAGTGACCATTAATTATGGCAATCCCAAATAGCAAGGGGGCTCCACATTGACCTCATGGCTCTTCATCATCTGCACTCTCTCTTGAAGACTCCCCAAGTTTTTCAATGTTCTTCCTAAAATATGACTTCTAGAACAGAATAGAACACTCTAAAAGTGGTCTAATCATGGCAGAACACACTGGTAACTTTTACTTGCTAGTTCTAAGCCTGTGTTGTTCTTAATGCAGCCTAACATCATATTACTTTGGCTGACTTATTACGTTGTTGACTCAGTCAACAAACATTAGACAACTATTTTGTGACAGGCTCTGTGCTAAACACTGAGGCCACAAAGAAAAGCAAAAGACAATCCCTGTCTTCAAGTAACTTGCAATCTAAGGAGTCATACGTTGGTTTTAGAAATCAGAATGCATCCCTAAATTTAACGTCCCTTTACTTGTCTTCCTATTACTTTTTAATTCAATTAATTTCAAAGGCTATTTGCTAAGTGCCTTATACATACATTCAAGATGCTATTCTTCTCTATTAGAAGAATTAGAGAATAAACCCTGCACTCTGAGAGCTTATGATCCACGAGGAAGATGACATTAACATCTATGCAAATAAGGGCTTCATACGATAGCCATCAGAGGAAAGGAGTTAACTGTTCTAGGAAAATTTAGGAACAGATTTTTTTTTCTGTTGGGGTGGGAATATAGTGGGAGAAAGTGCAAGTTCATTTCAGCTATTCAACAATGGGAAATGGCCGCCGTGAATACATAGAAATGAGAAGTAGAGGGACAAAATCAGTGAACAACTAGAAAGTTCAGTTTAGCTAGAATGTCAAATGCAAAAAAAGGAAAATGGTAAATAAAGCTAGAAATGTAGGCTGTGGATATGTTGTAGAAGGACTTTAAATGCCAATCTGAGCTTGGTTTTTTATACTATATCATGTAGGGGGCCACTGAAGATTTTTAAGTGGGAGAATGACATAGTTATTCAAGTTCTTTAAAGATTATTCTGGCTTCTGAATTAAGGATGGACTGGAAATAGTAGAGGCTAGAGTTTGAGTCACCCATTAAAAATCCATTACAATATTCCAGATGCAGAATTAATGAGGCCTGATTGAGTGAGATGGAAGGTGGGAGGAGGGAGGGAGGAAGGGAGAGACAGAGAGAGAGACAGAGACAGAGAGAGAGACAGAGAAACAGAGAGAGAGAGAGACAGAGAGAGAGAGAGACAGAGAGAGAGAGAGAGAGACAGAGACAGAGACAGAGAGAGACAGAGAGAGAGAGAGACAGAGACAGAAACAGAGACAGAGACAGAGAGAGTACTTTGGGGCCATATTTGAGTGTTTGTATTTTCTTAACCATAGGGATCCCAACTCTTTTGAGGAGGAAGAGGCATCTTTCCAAAGCCTTTAAGTATCAAGAGTCTTTAGACTGAGGGGATGAGGATGGGTCCTTGAGTGAATAAAAGAATAGGGTCCCACTGACAACTTCCCTCTCTCCTGCCCAGGAATTTCAGCTTGGGAGGAGGTGGCAGAAGAGGAGAGGAGGGAGGGATGATGAATTTCAGAGTTAGAATTAACTACTTCTTCCATAAAATCAAACCCATGCCTGAAATGGAATTGCCTCTATAACACACCTGACAGGTGTCTTCTTTATTTGAAGACCTCCAGTGAAGGAGAACCCGTTACCTCCAAAAACAGCCCATTCCCCTTTTGGACAGCTGCAATTACAAGAAAGTTTTTCTTTACATCAAGCCTGAATTGCCTTCTCTGTTAACTTCCACTGATTAGCTCTTAGGTCTGCCTTCTGGGGCCAAACACAACAAATGCAATCCTTCTTCCACAGAGCAACCAGAAGTTGTAAGCTTGGAGACCCATCATATGAGATCTACGTGTTGTTAGTCTACATATCTACCACATTCCAAGAGCCAGGAACTCCTCTCATAGCCTAGTCATGGAAGGAGGAATCAGGGAAGCTGGGACCAGAGTTCTAATGCAGCCTAATTCTATCAGGTTGTCTTACAGAGTATTTTGCACCTCAGTGTTTGAAGACCACTTCAGGGATGCATTCAAATAATTAGAAGCAAAAGGGAGAAATCTTCCTGGCCAGCTCAGCCCAATTTTGTTTCCCTATTAAAGTGAGTATATATTGACTGAATGCACTCCAAATCAGAAAGGGAGGAAGAGTAGCTGTTCCTCTATCTACCCAAGACTGCATTTACTCCTTCCTGTCTTCTATCATCCTTTCCAGCAGACATCACTCTTCTCCACCTTTCCCTCCCTTCCCTCTTGTACCCCTTCATGCCCTGCGATAGTTGTTCTTCCTCTATCCATTGGCCCTCCTCCATGTGTACATGTAATGTGCAAGGATGAGGAAAGAACGGAAGTTGGGGCAAGCACAGTCAGAATAAAGTCTAGAGGAAGGAGGGAAGGCAGATGTGTCTTCTTGTTTCTATAGGCCACCAGCAGGTCTGATGAAACATAGAATTTCCCTCGGTGAGCCCAAACCCGGCTAGATACTTTTATCTTCCTATTCTTGCCAAGATGTAGTATCTAGTTTCTGAGGAGGAAAGGAAAGCTTATAAACAAGACTGCAAAGGCATCTTAAGACAACAAATCGCTCATAAAAATGGGAACATTCTGATGAGTTAAGTGTAAATGAATCAGAAACATATGGATTCAATCTACTTTACAATGCCCGGTGGGATTCTAAATGAAGGGCAATGATACATCTGGGATTCTTCCAAACCCAGGACAGTTAGTGCTGGCTAGGCCCAGCAGGCCAGGCTGGCATTTGCGTCCCTAAGAAGCGTGGGGAAGTAGAAAGAGTGCCATATTTAAAATCACACAACAATTTACATGTGGTTCCACTCTTACTTCTGCCCCTTACTAGCTGTGTGACTGTGGGCAAGTCACTTAACTCCTCTGAACCTTGGATTCCTTAATTGTAAAATGGGAATAATGATGCTTATGAAACCTTACTCATAGTGGTGTTATGAGGAAAGTGCTTTGCAAGGCTTAAAGTGCTATAGAAACGTTATTAGTGTAATTACATTTATTATTATTTGTTATTATTGTGATCATCTAAGAAGCCAACTGGGATGAAGTCTCTGGAAGGTATAGGGTTCACTTTATACCACAACCAAAAGATCATATGTATAAAATGCATAAATTTATAAAAATATATAAAATAAATATTTATTTAGAAACATCTTTTTGGGAATGTCTTACATGGGATGGGAATTGAGACACCAGCTAGTGGGTTTTCCAAAGGAATTCAATCCTTAGAACTCCAAGAGGGTGTGAAGTAGCAACTAAAAGCTTCAAACTTCCCCCCAAAAGTTCTTCTCTTTGAGTATAACTTTGTCTATGAAAAAAAAAATCTACCCAGGTTCTTCTTTCTATCATCTGGTCTGGGACCCTTTTGACTCCTAGAGCTGCAGATGAAGTGGTAACCATCGGGCCCTCTTTGCATACATTGGCCAGGAAATGAACAACAGAATATATTCCACAAAACAGGAAACAATGGAGGGAGGGAGAGGGAGAAAGAAAGGGAGAGGGAAAGAGATCCAGACTCATCAGTCTGGTTGGGTTACATCAGCCATGAAAATAAACACTGGCCAGTGGGCCCAGAGCCCAAAGAGATCAGGCAGGTCTAATGGAAACCAGACAAAGAACAGGTGTGTTTCCTTTGGAGTGACATTCTCAAGCTCCAGCTTTGTGGTATCTACACATCACCTGCCAGGTGATGAGAGGGTGGGAATTAGGAGTAGCTTCTGTCCCCAAGGACCACCTTCCTCTCCAGACTTCCTTTTCCTAGCCCAGCAAAGTGAGATCCTACCTCCTGGGCTACCCTGATGAAAGAAAGCCCAGTCAGCCCTGTCCATACTGTTTACCATTCACTCTCAGAGGGGTTGCCATGGAAACCGGTCTCTCCTGTCCACCACTGGCCCAAATAAAGGTTGGGGAAGGGGGAAGGGGAAACTAAGAAAAATGAGCAAGTGGAACAATATTCTCCCCAAATGCTGAGCTTAAATTGAAATCATCTGTCCTCCTAGCCCGATCTCCCCCACTCCCACAGCCTACACCCAGGCAGCTGTGAAAGTGGGAGGGGCAGAACCCTCCTTCGCTGACAGGATGGAATGGCCAGGGGTAAGGTGATATGCTGAGAAGAAATTCACTTAGGAGGCTGCTGCTGAGCTCGGCTGCTTTTCTCAGCTCCCCTACCCCCCGTCATCAGCCTTTCATGTCACTGCAGGGCCCTCAGTGGGATTTATCATGGGACCTTTGAGCCTTCCATCTCCCACCCACCCCTGTCAAGTCAATAGGGGGGTGGTGGGAGAAGAGGATTCTGACCTTTCTTAGGTGGCATAAGTGACAGCCCACTGGTATGACCTCAGACACATCAGAAGGTCCATGTCTCAAAAAGGCCTCCCTGCTGATGACTGGAATTCTCTACCCAACATAATTAAATTCTGTTCAGATGAAAATATCTTTGGGAGGGATAACATTTTGAGCTATCAGTCATCCCATCCACCTGAATGAAGGATCTGAGAACCCATTTAGATTGGGAATGAGAAGAAATATAACATGAAAGGAATGGGAGACCAAAAGGTAAGGGAAGAGAAAGGGGAGGTTGGGAGCACTGAAGACAAGCCTATCCACATAGAGTCTATTTCACAGCTTTGTTCCATGGCCAGGCTTGCCCATAGGATGGTATATTGTGACACACTGGAAGGAGCTATGATCTAAGGTCATTTGATAGAACTTCCATATTGTTTCTGCAGTTGTTTAAGTGAGATGTGTCAGAGGGAAAGGGAAGGTGGATAGGAGAACCAGATGTGGCACTTACAGTCTGTTAGCCCATTTTTCTCCCTCCACAGACCAAAAAGGCCTTCAGAACCCCAGAGTTCCTCACTTTTTCCAGGGACTTCATTTCATAAACAAAATTTACTTTCACTAGAAAGACTTAGTCTGTATCGAACACAGAGTTCCAGAAGAGTCTGACTTAAGCTAGGTAAATGCCAAGTTGGTCATGGCCTGCCTCTTTTGTGTCTCAGTTTTCTCATCTGTATGCCAGCACCAAGAATATAGACCCAACAAAAGTGACGTAAAAAAATAAAGTCAGCTTCTGAAAGATGTCAAAGTCCTGGCATGAGGAGCACAGTTATAACACACATTCCTTAGTAGGGTTACTACTCCTCATGGATAGCTTCTACTTTAACCAAACCAGGCACTCCTGCCCCAAGAGGAAAAGGCATCTTGACCTGAATGCCCCTGGTCCAAGCACCAGAGCTCCTCCAAAGCTTTAGTGGCAAATAAGCATCAACTATTGTTGTTTGGTTGTTTCAGTCATGTCCAATTCTTTGTGACCCCATTTGGGCTTTCCTTGGCAAAGATACTGGAGTGGTTTGCCATTTCCTTCTCCAGTTTATTTTACAGATGAGGAAACTGAGATGAACAGTGTTGAGGGTCATCTAGCTAGTAAGTATCTGAGGTCAGATTTGAATTCAGGAAAATTAGTCATCCTGACTTCAGGCTGGGCATTCTATCCACTGTGCCACCAGGCTGCCCTATTAAGCACCTACGATGTGCCAGGCACTGTGCTAAGTGCTGAGGATACAGAAAACAGAAAAGATGGAGATGACCCCTCCTTTCAAGGAGCTCAGTCTAATGGGGGAGACAACAAGAAAACGACTATGTGCAAAAAAAATAAAATACAAACAAGATAAATTGGAGATAATCAACAGAGGGAAAGTGCTAGCAATGGGAAAGTGTAATTGAGAGAGGTTTCTCTGCAGAATGTGGAATTTTAACTGAGACTTGAAGAGATCAAGGGAAGCTAGAAGGAGGCAATGAGGAGGGAAAGAGTTCCAGGCATAGGGGGTCACCGTGTGCAAAATGATGGGAGTCGGGAGCTGGAGCATCTTCTATGGGAACAGCATGGAGGCCAATGGCACTGGATCAGAGTACCTGGGGCTGAGCAAGGTATAAGAAGATCAGAAAGGTAAGAGGAAGCCAGGTTATGGAACCCTTTGATCACCAGATAGATTTTATCTAGACATTTTATTTTCTTTTCACAAAAATTTATTTTCTGTCAATACTTTAGAGCAGCCTACAGGTGAGCAGAAAAGATTTTTAGGAACTTTCTACACAGTTGGTGCTTAATAAGTGTGTGTAGAATTGATTTGTTGTTATTGCTGAATAGGAAGCAATGAAGAAGAATAAAAGATTGGAGAGGTGGGCTAGAAAGGAGAGAGGATTTGGGAGGGGGCTCTCTTTTCCAATTGAGTTATTTTCATCCTTAAAATTACTCCTGTCAGCTGGGCCAGTGATCCTTCAGCTCATGTTCCACTGATGGTCTGTGGATTGGAGTAAGCCAAGTTACTTGGCAGACAAGTCATCCAGTCCCATGATAGAGCCTCCAATGTTCTTGGAGTGGGGAGGTGCAAGCCTGAGAAAAATGGTGATAGGCCCCAGAGTCATAGACTTCTAGACTGGAAGGAACAGGCCCTAGGGGACCATCTAGTTCAGCTAAAGCAGGCATGGGTAAATCTGTGGTCCATACCCTTTCCTCTTTGGGTTGTGATGACACTACTCTATGCTCGTTTTCCCATCTAACCACTCTTCAATCCCTTTGATACATTACTAGTCGTATTTCATGTCCACTAACAATAGTTATTTCCCAAGTGCTATTGAGGACTCTCTACTATTTCCTCTCTCTCTTGGTGATCTCATCAGTTCCCATGAGTTCAATTAGCATCACTATGCAAATGATTCCCAGATCTATATGTTCATCCCTGTGTTCTCTCCTCAATTTCCACATCACCAACAGCCCATTGGAAATTTTGAGCTGGACGTCTTGTAGGCATCCCAAACACAACACGTCTAAAACAAAATTCATCTTTGCCCTCAAACCAGCCCCTGTTTATGAACTACCCCATTACTGTCGAGGGCATCACTGAAATTCCATTTAGTCACTCAGGTGCTTAATAACCTCTCTCATCCTCACTCTCACTCACGCCCACATACAATCAGTTGCCAAAGCTTGCGATTTCTATCCCCATGTCTCACATATGTCACCTCCTCTTCATATACACAGCTACCATCCTAGTTCAGGTCTTCATCCCCTCTCATCTCCTAACTGTTGCAATCGCTTCCTGTTTGGTCTTTCCACTCCAGATTTCTCACTCTGATCCATCCTGTGCTCACACACAGCCACCAAAGGGCTCATCCTAACAAACTACTCTGCCAAGCACCCCACTCTCTTACACGGCAAACTCTAACAGTTCCCTCATACCTCTAATGTCAAATATAAACTCCTGTTTGGCAGGTTCAACTATTTGCAACCTGACCCCTTTCCTACCTTTCCAGTTTACTTTCTGCAATCCAGATGTACTCACTTCCTTACTATTCTGCACACATTCTGTTCTCTGTGTGGCTTTGCATTGGCTGTCCCTCATGTCTTGGTTTGCTCTTGCTTCAATTCTGCATCTCGGAATCCTTGGGTTTCTTCAGGCCTTTGCTCATGCCTCCTTCTACAACGAGCCCCTCCTGATACTCCCAGCAGCCGTAAGAAGCGGCTGGTGGTGCAGGGGAGAGAGTGCCCAGCTTGGAGTCAGGAAGACCGAAGTTCAAATCTGGCTTCAAGCATTTACTAGCTGTATGACTCTGGGCAAGTCACTTAATTCTGTCTGCCTCAGTTTCCTCAACTGCAAAATGCAGATAATAATAGCACTTACCTCCTAGGGTTGTCATAAGGATCAAATGAGATAATGTTCATAAAGTGCTTAGCACAGTGTTTGGCACACAGCAGGCTTAATAATTAATTATTATTAAATAAATAAAAATAAAATAAATATTATATAAAATGTAAAATAAATAAATATATAAAATATAAATAAAATAAAATAAATATATATATATAATATAAATAAAATAAATATATAAAATAAATTTAAAAAATAAAATCAATATTAATAAATAATTAATACATGCTTCTTTCCTTCTTAGTGCTCTCCCTCCCCAAACAACCTTGCATTCATAAGTATGCATTTTGTATATACTCATATATGCACACATTGTCTCCCCCATTAGAACATAAGCTCTTTGAGGGCGAGAAAGGTTTCCCTTTTTCTTCTAATCCCCAATTCCTAGCTCAGTATAAGAGTTTGTTGTTCTGTTGTTTCAGCATGCCTGACTCTTCATGACCCCATTTGGGGTTTTCTTGACAGACAGACTAGAATGGTTTGCCATTTTCTTTCCACCTCATTTTACGGATGACGTAATTGAGTCCAACAGAGTGAAGTGACTTACTCAGGGTCACACAGCTAGTAAGTATCTGAGGCTAGATTTGAACTCAGGAAGATGAGTTTCCCTGACACCAGGCCCAGTACTCTGTCCATTGCACCACCAAGCTGCCTATTATTAAGAGACTTAATAGTCATGAGCTTAATAAATTCTTGGGTTTTGATTGATTAATTGGAAGTCTAGGCTGAATGTGAGCCTATTAGTTGGTTCCGTCTGGCTTTACCAAGGATACTTATCCCTTTGAATGATAGGTTTGCCTCTAGGCCAACCCCAGTTATCTTCAAAGTACTTAAAACACCTTTCCCAAGACATCATACTGCTGACTTGACCTTTGAAATCTTATTATCTGTGGCCAATTTGCTCAGCTTCAACTTTGATAAACATATGTAAATGAATTTTATGCACTATTGTGGGGAGAATTTGGTCCTTACCTTCATAAAGCTAAGTCTAGTAAAGTGGCATTGCCTATTTTTTTTTTTTTGCTTTTTGGAGGGCAATTGGGGTTGTGACTTGCCCAAAGTCACACAGCTAGTAAGTGTGTCAAGTGTCTGAGGCCAGATTTGAACTCAAGTCCTCCTGACTCCAGGGCTGGTGCTCTATTCACTGCACCACCTAGCTGCCCCCTGCACATATTTTTTTTTAAAAAATATAATACAAAATAACTAAGTGAATGAAAAAGTGTTCACTATATGCCAGGTCCTGTGCTAAGCACTGGGTATTTGTATAAATGTGTAAATGTACAAGTGAGCTGGACAGTCCCTGCTCTGACAGAGTTTACATTCTGAAGGGGGAAGATAACACATACAAGACAGCTAGAAAGGAGAATGGGCACACAAAATGTTGCATGGTTTAGAAATGGATATGGAGTGATTAATAGGGTAATTCTGTCTTAGGTAAAATGAAAGATTACCTATCAGGACCCAGGGTGCCAGGGACAGAGTCCAGGTTCTGTTGGGAGGGGGATGAGATAGATGACCAGAGAGCATGCAGCATGATTTTGAAAATGGCTGGGAATCATCCAAGAGAGACCTGAACCAAGTACTATGTAAACTCTGAGGATCCAAGGATTCTTGCAGACTAAAGATAGCAGAAGAACCTTCATGGAGAAGTGACGTTGACATTTAAATTGACCTTGAAAATAGGTAAGGATGATAGTCAATCAAAGAAATGTATGATAAAGAAAGAAAGTGGGCTGGTGCCATGAGAATAAGAGATAACCAGAAGACAGCCAATGTGCTCCACTGGTATCTTTAAGATGCCAGGAGAACAGAGAAAGGTGTCCAGCACATTGGGCACCCCTCTGTGATGAAATGAAGAGAAGCTGAAGAAGATGAGTCACACAGGGTTGGAAGGCATGGATGGGTTCCATCTATATCACTGGAGGGAATAACCACACTGATGAGATCACAGATCCCTGAGAGGACTTGTGTATTTAAAGGATGGGTAAAATTTCAAGTGGGACTGTCCAAGTGCCTCGGCTCCCCTCCTCCAGCAAATCTAGCCAGGCCACAGAGTAGGCTGCACTGCCTGGACCCTGTCCTGTGAGTATTCATCTGGCAGGGTCACCTCTCCTTCATTTTTTCAAATAGGTCATTTGGTATATTAGCGTGAGCTTCCTGAGTGTATCATCCTGGGGATTTTCTGGAGGGTATTAGCTATTCTGTTTCTCACTCCATTGGTTTGGGATGCTTCAGGGGCCTTGATGATGTGCTACAGAATGCTTTGCAGAACTGAGATCACGAATGTTTGCAAAACACAAGCCTAGGACTGGAGAGGGAGCCTGGACTGGCTGAGGCTGGAACTCCTCGGCAGGGTGTTAAGACACTCGCTAAAATTAGGAAGCCTTCTCAGATGGGGCTGGGAAAGGATGATGTCAGATTATGAGAAGGGGGATGAGGAAGACATGGCAGGGAGAGAATTTCTTTGGGGGGCAAGCAGTGAGACCCTGCCTGCAGCCATCTAGAAACAGTTGTTGGGGAGTTGAAACAGGATATTAATTGAGATTGCTGAATCTCCTTTCCTAAGGGGGACTTTAAAAGCCAAATAGATTCTCATCTATCTTGGCATGTTTAGTCATGCCTGAAGGTAAGGGGTTGGACTAGATGACCCCCAGTAGTCCTTTCCAACTGTATGGTTCTAGTTTAGAATTGTGTGACCTCATGCAGGAGGAGTACCTTCACAGTGCCTCTCCTTCCCCATCTGTGAAATGGGGTGGGACGCTCTGGCACCTACCTCCTAGGGCTGTTAGCAAAGAGGGACAAACACAATTTGCAACTTGTACTTAGAGGACTCTCAAAGGGAGGCTATTTCCTTCTTTCTCTGTAACATCCCTTCCGTTTTCACGGCTTGTTTCCAGATTGTCCAGCCAGACGACCACTCCTCAGGCTTCTTCTGGGCCAGGGAGAAAATACTGCTTGGAAAAAATCAAATCATTTTGGCAACTCTGGCCAAGGAGAGGGATGGGGAGATGGATGCCAAAGGAGATTCCTTTGCATAAGGAACCAGGAAGAAAAGTAGACCTGCCTCCACCTCTCTATCCTGGATGGCTCAGCTCTGTATCCCATCCAATTCTGTCTTGGAAATGAAGCCTGCTCTAGAATGGGTCCAGAATTCAACCAGGCCAAGAACCTTTCCTATACTAACCTTAACTCATAGGCCACCCAGAATTGAACCAGCCTCCAGTAGGGGAGAGGGTGTGATAGAGAAAATGTCAATCACACCCCCAAGCTGGTTTCCTCCCAACCAGTCCTTCTGTGGTGTACTCCCTAACCAGGCAGCAGAAATCTCAGGAAAATGAACAGTGGCTTAGGACAAGTTCCAGGAGGTGGCAGCCTTGTGTAGTCGGTGAATAAGGTCTCCCCTGGCTTCCTAGTACATAGATAGCCCTGGAGTCAACTACCTTTTGAAATGGCCTTCAAGGACAACTGTCCTGCCAGTTAAAAAAGAAGGGAAAAAAAAATCTCTGGCCTCGAAGCAGAAGGCAGCAAGACCATGCTAGAGCAAGGGGCAAAAACGATTTCTCCTTCTTTGGAATTCAGTCTCTGATCTTTTGAGTATATGCTAGTAGGGTAAGACAAACTCCAGAGAGTAGGTTTGTACAGTGGAAAGATTACTGACTTTAGCGTTAGAAATTGTTGTTCAGTGATTTCAGTGGTGTCTGACTCTTTTTGACCTCATTGAGCTTTTCTTGGTAAAGACACTTGTCCATTTTTTTGTCCAGCTCATTTTATAAATGAGGGACTGAGGCAAACAGGGTTAAGTGACTTGCCCAGGGTCACACAGCTAATAAGTATCTGAAGTCAAGTTTAAACTCAGGAAGATGAGTTTCCCTGATTCTAAGCCCAGTGCTCTATCCCCTGTATCAGGGTAGTAAGTGTCAGAGTGCGGTTTTTAATCCAGGTCCTCTGACTTTTTTTCACTGTATCATGACAATTCTCTATCTTTAAGTCTTTGAACTCTTACACAAAAAAGGAAGCTTCCAGGATTCCTGGGCCATTAGACCCACTAAAACTCTCACACTGTCATCACTATTCTATTCCCTTGGAATTGGACAAATGCCTAATTACTCTGGGGAGTGGGGAGAATGAAGAAAAAGGAAGGCTCTGACATTGACTCACTGTTACCTGAAGCAAGCTACTTCCTTGCTCTGGGCCTTAGTATCTTCATCTGTAAAATAATGTTAGGTTAAATGGTCTCTAAGGTTCATTCTTTGCTCGTAAAGACAATGCCTTGAATTCTTCCAACCCTCTCTCACCACCCTTTGCTCATTCCCTGTGATTGGAATAGCATTAGGCTGCCTTCTTCTTGTAGTAGTTTTTTTTTTGTGAGCTATAAACAGTAGAAAGAACATTTCTGGTTCACACAATCATTATCAAACAACTCTATTCAACCAGGGGCTGATTGGATCTTTCCCCATTTAAGGCAGGTTCTCATTTTCTACTGTTCATGGATGTCCCCCTGATCCTTCCTTGTATTCTTGTGGTAGCCATCCTCTCAGAAAATGGTTGTCCTAAGAAAAAAACATCCTGCAGAAGCAAGAGAAATAATAAGTAAGATCATTAGAATCCATGTTCACCAAAGTCTTCAAGTAAGTGTTTTGAAAGATGATGCAACTTTTACTGGTGAAATAAACCCAGACACTAGGTGGCACCATAGTGCACCAAGCACTGCACCTGGAGTCAGGAAGACCTAAGTTCAAATTTGACCTCAGACACTTAACTAGCTTTGTGATCCTGGACCAAGTCCCATGACCTCTGTCTGCCTCAGTTTCCTCAATTGTAAAATGAACAAAATAATAGCATCTACTTCAGGGTGGTTGTGAGGACCAAATAAAGTACTTAGCACAGTGCCAGGCATCTTTGTGGTTCTTACTAAACACTTTGTTTCCTTCCCTTCCTTCCAACCCTCCCAACAAGGAATATTGATAAGCCATCAAGAAAGAAGTTTTGGAAGAGTGTAGAGTCAGAAGTCCAGAACTGGAATAACTCCTCGTCTTCTCACAGAAAGGCCTTAGTAAAGTCACCTGCACAGCCACGGAAATGGAGGGAAGACATCAGCAGCCTGAATATCCTAAGCTCTAAGCTGTCCTACATCATATGACATATAGAAAATGACATTCGAAGCCCAGAAAACTTAGATTCGAATCCCAGTCCAGTCACCTTGGCTATGGGGCACTGGGAAAGTTGATAAACCTCTCTCTCAGCCTCAGTGTCCTCTGTAAAATGAGGCGAATGATACCTCTATTACCTTTCATGATTGTGGCATCAAATAACTCAAATTTGCTTTGTAAATTTTGCAAAGTATAATAATAAATGTCAGTTACAATCTTTGCTCTGATTCAACCCCTACTCCTCTGCCCAGTTCAATTCACCTTTAGGTTGGGACTAGAAGTACATTTTTACTTAAGACCAGGCATTGGCTCATCACCTCTGATAAATTCGAAGACTCCTTTTTCTTTAGTTAGACAGCTCAGAATAGGAATATTGCTTCCATTTGTTGATAAGGGGAGAAAGTGAAGGAAGGAAGCATCCATCTATAACAAACAAGCCTAGGGGGTCTCATTAATGACTCAGGCACCAAAGAATGCCAAGCAAAGAGGAAATAGAAAGACAGGACACTTTCCCTTTCTCTTCAGTCTCTGGCACATTTCTTAGGGACCCTGGGCACGTAGTCATGTTCATAGCTGAGTTGATCATTTTCACAGCAGAGCTGACATAAAGCCATGCCTTGGTGGGGCTGCCCAGGGTGTGTCCTGGTTGAACAGAGATCCCTGGTGTGAACTCTGGCAGCAAGGCAGGCATCTTACCCTGAGGCCAAGTGCTGTTGGAAGCCAGAAGATGCAATTGATCTGTAACAGGAGTGATTTGATTTGATTTTTTTTTCAACTTTTAAAGTAACTCTCTGGCAGCCAATGATATGTAAACTCTGCAAGTTGCAGAACTGAATATCACACATGGAAAATAACTCCCTAACCCTCCCTTCTCCACCCCCACCCCTGGAGATAAACTATAATAAAAAATTAACAACTGGCTCAGCTATTTTGACAGATAGGGAACAACTTTCTATAAAGGACCTTTGTGCAATGTTACTGCCAAAAAACCATTCAAACCAGGGTCATTAGTGACTTATCTGCCTCAAACACCAGCAGAGGCGTATTTCTCTGGGAGAGGCTCCATCAGTGGATGTGTTCTTGGTGGAGAGCAGCTGTCTGAAGCTACAGCACAGGCTAGAAATGCTACATGCACCCTGGGGCATAGCACTTAACTCAGGATTTCGGTTTGCTCCTCAGGTGTACCAGACAGACTGACAGCCTAAGCCATGGGAAAGCAGACAGAAGCCCTGAATCTCTCTCTGGAAACAGCCTAGGTGAAAGCTCCTCTTCTTTGCTTATTAAAGGTGGCAGGGACAGATTTACAGAGAGAGGAAAAACTGAACTAGTGCCCAAACTATTCCTAAGCCTTTGATGGTGGGGGGGAGGGAGGGGGAGGAATTTTGAACGATTCAGCAACAGCCGAGGCCCCTTCTGCTCCCTATCCAGCTCTCCAGATTGCAGCAGGTGGCTGGGTGACGCCTCTAAGAGTAGGTGGCAATCCTTAGAACACAGGAGGAAGATGGGAGGGGGAGGGTCCAGGGAGAGAGATGGGAAGAGCCAGAGACAGAGAAGGAAAGTCAGAATGGGAGAAGAGTGGCGAGTTTGCCCCTAGGCTATCTTCTCCCAGAGGGTGATCCAGGGCTTTTGCTACATCTACTAGGTCCTAACAAAAGAGCTAGGTCTTCCAGAAGGTAAATTGAATTTGTAACTTAACTGCCCTTTGTAAATTCATACATATCTATTGGTCAATCTGTCTACTCAAAGACAAACTTATTGTCCACATTCTGTTACCTGCTCAGTTCAAGTGCATGAAAGTATCTGCTCCTTTTTTCCTTTAGAAAGCCTCTCTTCAGATTTACCTTAATGTCTTTTCTTATATTCTATTTTCATTTGAAAACTACCTCAGGAACCTCCTATGGTAGACAAAGTACACATCTTAAATAAATATAAATAAATGTACATACATACATATATGTTCATATATATGTGTAATTAAGAAGTGTATCAGAGTCTCCACTCTTGAGGAAGACCATTATCCCCACTTGGAAAATTGTTTCTTGTTGCTTATTTTAGGCATAGTTTGTGCTGCCAGGCACAAAATTGCTAGTTTATGACTCTTGTGAATAAATATTAGCACTAGCATGTTTATATCCCCAAAGAGTCACAGGACAACCAATGGAAACTGAGGTGGCATGTGTATGAGTTTGTATATGTGCATATGTGTGTATGTGTATGTATGTATATGTGTGTGTATGTATGTATATGTGTGTGTATGTATGAGTGTATGTATACATACTACCTCTGAGTCTTCCTGACTCCACTTGGGGTTTTCTTGGCAGAGATACTGGAATGGTTTGCCATTTCCTTCTCCAGCTCATTTTATAGATCAGGAAATTGAGGCAAACAGGGTTAAATGACTTGCCCAGGGTCACACAGCTTGTAAGTATCTGAGGCCACATTTGAACTCAGGGAGATGAGCCTTCATACATACATACATACACATATATACATATACATACACACATGCAAAATAGGGTCTGAAATCACAGAAAATAAGTAGCTAAGCTGAAAGTAAGAATGCTGTATTGTATTATTTGGCACATATATTATATATATATATTATACATATATTACATATACATATTATATATTATTATACATATATTATATATTATTTGGCACACATATATGCACAGAGAAGAATATGTATATTATACATATGTATAAATGTGTGTATGTATGCATATATATTAATATAGATATGAATATGGGTATAGATATGGATATGAATATAGTTATGGGTAAGGATATGGATATAGACATACACACAGACACAGACAGACATGGACATGGACATAGACACACAGATATGGACATGGACATAAACATACATATGGACACAGACAAGATATGGACATAGACATAGATGTAGACATAGATATAGATCTCCCTGTAAAGTAGGCAGATGAAATTCAGCAAGTGCCCTATGGTCATGGGGCAAGAAGGAAGGAGTATTTTCACCCTAAGTCAAAGGTGCTTTTACCATCCCATCCCTCTTTCTCCCCTCTGGTAGTTGACAGAAGATTGTCCCTCTGAGTACACCACTGTGTTTCTGGAGGATATTAATTGTGAATTTGTACTTGAAGAAGTCTTTACTGAGTCCTTACTTGTTCCAAATACTGTGGGGGTGCATACAAAAGTTGACTTCCTGGGTCCCAACTGGTATAAGTTAATGGGGGATATGAAGCATGATGTAAAATAATCATAATATGTTACAGCATAATCTTTACTTTCCACTTGGTTACTTACTTTCTGGGTGACTTCAGGCTTCATTCTCTGAGTCTTGGTTTTCTTACTCATAAAATTTGGAAACTGGACTTAATGATCTCTAAGGTCCCTTCCAGATCTAAAACAATCAATAATGAAGCATTTATCAAGCACCTACTATTCACCAGGTACTGTGCTACAAAAACAAAGTGAAACAATCTTACACTCAAGGATGTGGGATAATACCATAAGGACCATATAAATGATACAAGCAAAGTACTATGGATCTCTTTGGATTTGGATGATAAGGAAGACTTTGTGGGACTGATGCCATTACAGTTGACTGAATAGGTCTGAAGGATGAAGGCTCTTGAAGGATGATTTCAAGAGACAAAGATTGGGGAGAGGGTAAGGAAGAGAGAGGGTATTCTGAGCACCAAGAATGATAGAAAGTAAGGCAATATAAAACACATTTCATGAGTAGTGAGCTATCCAGTTCTACTACTGGTTTTCTACTGATTTCTACTGGTTGTTCTATGGCTTCTTTAAGGATATGAACATATCCTTTCATGAGAGTCATACACCAGCAGTTTTACAAGGATACTCTCAAGGTCTCTCTGAAGAACTTTGGTATCTACTGTGTAACCAAAATAAAGAGCAAGAAACATGCCCTTAAGGGAGACACTGGTCTTGCTTAAGAGTGGGTCTCTGGTACACTTCTTAATTCCTCTCTCTCTTTTTTGGCTTTTTTGGAGGGGGGAAGGTAGGGCAATTGGGATTAAGGGATTTGCCCAAGGTCACACAGCTAGTAAGTGTTAAGTGTCTCAGGCCAGATTTGAACTCAAGTCCTCCTGACTCCAGGGCCAGTGCTCTATTCACTGTGCCACCTAGCCACCCCCTTAATTCCTCTCTTAATTCTAGTGCCTTATTACTTCCTATGTTTTCTTATACATAGCTTGCTTTGTGTTTTTGTTTGCAGGTTGTCTCTCCCATTAGATTGTAAGCTCCTCAAGGTCAGGCACTGTCTTTTGCCTCATTTTGTATCCCCAGCTTTCAACACAGCGTCTGGAAAATAGTAGGCACTTAATAAATGTTTATTGATTGATAGATTGACTTCACCATCACTGCTATGAAGGCTGCTGAAGGTGGGAGAAGAACAAATGGGGCTGGATTCATCAGGAGCACAACCAGAGTACTGCTATCATGAAGAAGCAGACAATTAGTAGCTTACTATTTTAATTAATTCTGCTTTCTAACCAGGTGATAAGTTCTATTGTTTCCCTCTACTGAAGGAGTGTAAGTGCTTTTGAGCACTTTCTAAATTCAATACTGTGGCAAATCACTAATTTACACTAATTTACCTTCATTGACTATACTTTCACTAGAAAGGTGATGTGGCTATCCTCACTAAATAAATGGCCAACATGAACAAATAGTTTTCAAAAAGAGATTTGTGAACTATAAATTACCAAATGAAATGAACTATCTCTCACTAATTGTAAGAGAAATACAAATTAAACCAACTCTGATGCTTCACTTCGTTCCATGAAAATTGGAAAAGACAGGAAAAGTCAATGTTGGATGTGATATAGTAAGGTACAGTGATGAACTGTTGGTAGAACTGTAAGTGGTCCAAACATTCTGAGCATCAATTTGGAATTATGCAAAGAAAGTAACTAAACTGTCCACACACATCAACCCAGAAATACCTGGACTACTCCTATTCCCCATGGAAGTCAAGGAGAGAAACAAAGAGCTAATATACCCCCCAAATATTCATAGCAGCACTCTTCTTGGTGGAAACAAAGTGAATGTCTGCCATTTGGCAAATAGCTAAAAAATGCTAAAAGAATGTAACAGAATACTATAATACAATAACATATGAAAGCACATTAAGAATGAGCAATATGAGGAATTCAGGGAAATGGAGGAACTGATACAAAGCAAAATGACAGAGCCATGAGAATGATACATACAATAATAAGCACTACATGAACTCTTAGTAATAGGAAAAAGTAATGAAAGTGTTAGAGAATAGATCAATCAATCAACAAGCATTTATTGAGTACTTATAATGCACAAGTTACTGTACTAAGTACCAAAGATACAACGAAAAATTTTAAAATAGTTCCTGCCATCAAGGAGTTTATGTTCTAAGACTAGAAATAGCATATACATAAATTATCATATACAAGATGTATGTGGAGTAGATAGAAAGTAGCCTTAGGGGGAAGTCTATAGCATGGGGAGAGAGGGGCAGGAAAGGTCTTCTGTAGGAGATGGCACTTAAACAAAGTCTTATAAGAAGTTAGGGATTCTAGGTGTTGGACATTAGGAGGGAAATCATTCTGATATGGTGATAATCAGTGTAAAAGGCAAGATAGGAGATGAAGCATCCAAAATTCAGAACCGTAAGAAGGATAGTTTGACCCAACTGAAGAGTGTATGGATGGGAGTAATATGTCAAGAGACAAAAATGATAGGAAAGGTTCAGGCTGTTAAGAGCTTTAAATACTATCTAGATAGGATGTTATATATGATCCCAAAGGTAATAGAGAAGCATTGACATTTTTGATTGGGTTAACAGTCAGACCTACACTTGAGGAATATTGCTTTGCCTGCTGTGTGAAGAATAAATTTGAGTGAGGAGACTTGAAGTAGTCCTGGCAAGGGGTGATGAAAGTTCAAAAGTAGGGCAGTGGCTATGTGAATTAAAAAGAGGGAATTTGTACAGATTACATTATAGAGAAAGAAATTATAAGAATTTACAACTAATTGTATATGTGCAGTAAAGAAGAATGAAATTGAAGTCACTCTTTACAAACCTTGATGACAGAAAGGATGGTGGAAGACCTAATAGAGAAGTTTAGAAAAGGGCTGTGTTTCAGTGGAGTAATGCTAAGTTCTGTTGTTTTACATTCAGAGCTTGAGATGCCTATAGAATATCAGGGCTGAAATGTCCAAGAGGCATCAGGCAATATTGAACTGGAGCTCAGGACAGAGTCTAGGCTTGGACAAATAGATCTTGTAATCATCCACATAGAAGTGAAAATTGAAGCCATGGGGAGAATAAGAAATGAAGAAATAAGAAGAAGACCCAAAACTGAAGAAGATATAACTGGCAAAATAGAAAAACTCGAACTCAGGATGACAAATCTCACCAAAAGCAAAACAAAACAAAAGAGGGAATAACTGAAATAAGAATGCAAACACACAGAATTAAAGTACAACATTCAAAGAAAATATGATCTCCATGAAAGTAAAATATATTGCTCTCAAAGATAATGCATAGAGACACTTTTAGGGTTATAGGTCTTGCGGAAGAACATGACAAGTCAAAAACCCTGAATGTCATAATGAAAGAAATCAGATAAGAAAACTGCCCAGAATTTTAGAACACAGAAAACAAAGTTCCAATAAAAATAATCCACAGATGAGAATAAAAACCTCCAGGGGAAAAAAAAAACTATCATTTGATTATGAGCTCCTTGAGGTCAGACTGGTTTTGTTTTTGTTTGGGTTTTTTTTTTTTTTGCCTTTCTTTGAATCCCCAGTACTTAATGCACTTCCTTGAACATAGTAGGCATTTTAAAATGCTGCAAACTACAAGACAAATAATAGTTAACTTTAACAGATCCATCGATAAACAACAAATTCTGCAAATCACCAAAAATAAGACCCTCAAATATAAAGGGAAAAAATCAATTATACAAGACTATTTTCCATCCACCAGAAACTAAAGGAGGAAATAGAGTAATGGGTTCCAAAGATGAAGTGAACTTAATTTGAAATCCAGAATATCAGACCCTACAAACCCAAGCCTAATCTTGCCTGATTGATGAAAAAAGATTCATGTTCAATAAAAAGAGGTGTTTGAAGCATTCCTAGAAAGAAAACCTGAATAAATTATTTGTTTTTCAAAAAGATCATTGGTAACTTTAGAAAGACTGGTTTCAGCTGACTGAGACCAGAAGCTAGACCACAGATTGTTTAAAACAGAGTAGGAAGAGACAAAGAAGCAGCATTAAGGGTAGATAATTTTTTCAAGTTCAGTTTAGAAAAGGAGAGAATAATAGTATTGAATAATAGTAGGAGAACAGAGTAGGATCTAGTGAGGGTTTGGGATTTTGTTTTGTTTTAGGATAGGGGATATTTGGGTGCATTTATAGGTGACAGTGAAGGAACATATAAGTGAGAAACTGAAGATTAAAGGGAGCATGGGAATGTTTGTGGGGACAATCTGTCAGAGAAGACAGGAGGAAATAGGATTAAAGGTACAGGTAGAGAAGTTGGTATTAGCAAACAGATAACTCACCTCATCATCAGAGACAATAGTGAAGGAACTAGAAGAAGATGTCAACAGACATTAGTTGAGGAGGGGAAAAGAGGGAGCTCTTGGTGAATAGCCTCAATTTTTTTTCATTGAAGTATCAGTTGAGAGCCTTAGCTGAAAGATTGAAAGGAAGGAATGTTGTAGGAGGCTTGCGAAGAAAAGTTTGGGACAGCTGCTGTGGTAGGATAAGAAAACAGTGAGGAGTAGAATTGCTTTGCTGTAGTAAGAGCCTCATTGAGATTAGTGAGCATAAATTTGTAGTGCCCCAGGCAATATGGCTTCATGTCTTGTTCTTATAAAGGAATAAGGGATTCAGTAGTAGAAAATAGTGTAGGATTGAACTTTTTCACCAAGAGATTAAGAATGGGAATGGAGGAGTATAGTCAGAATACTATAACCATGGGGTGTTACAGTGCCATGGAAGGACTCAAGGTCATAATGGTGAAAAGGAAGGATTAAGAGGAATGAGCTGTGGGGAGAAATAAAAAAAAATAAGATGGAATAAATAACATTCAGAATTTTTTGAAGGTAGGATTTTATTTGTTCCCCACTTAATAGTATTTTACTTTTTCCAATTACATGTAAACATAGTTTTCAACATTCACTTTTATATGATTTTGAGCTCCAAATTTTTTTCTACCTCCCCAAGATGGTTTGCAATCTGATATAGGTTAAACATGTACCATCATATTAAACATATTTCCACATTATTCATGTTGTGTAAGAAGAATCAGAACAAAAGCAAAAAACCATGAAAAAGTAAAAAAGAGAGGGAAAATAGTGTGCTTTAATCTGCATTCATCTGAATCAGATTCCACAGTTCTTTCTCTAAATATAGATAGCATTCTCCATCACTGGTCTTTTGGAATTGTCTTAGATCATTGTGTTGCTGAAAAGAGCAAAGTGTATCAAAGCTGATCATTGTACAATGTTGTTGTTACTGTATACAATGTTTTCCTGGTTCTGTTCACTTCACTCAGCATCAGTTCATGTAAGTCTTTCCATGTTTTTCTGAAATCCTCCTGCTCATCATTTTTTATAGCACAACAGTCTTCCATTACATTTATATACCACAACTTGTTCAGTCATTCCCCAGTTGATAGGGATCCTCTCAATTTCCAATTCTTTGCCACCACAAAAAAGCTGCTATAAATATTTTTATACATGTGGGTCCTTTTCCCTCTTTTATTATCTCTTTGGGTACAGACCTATTAGTGGTATTGCTAGATCAAAGGGTATGTACAATTCTATAAACCTTTGGGTATAATTCCAAATTGCTCTCCAGAATGGTTGAATCACTGCACAACTCCACCAACAACATTCAGAATTATTCAACATGGGTTTGTAAAATTTGTGAGTGATTGCAATATCAAGGGTATTACTACCTCTGTATATAACTGAGGTGGCATGCAGGAAAAAGTCATAGAAGTTGAGTAGATTAGAGCAGCTAGGTGGTGCAGTGAATAGAGCAATGGCCCTGGAGTCAGTAGAACCTGAGTTCAAATCTGGCCTCAGACACTTAGCACAAAACTGGCTGTTTGACCTTGGGCAAGTCAACCCCAACTGCCCTACATTCCCCCCTCCAAAAAGAAAAAAAAGTTGAATAGACTAAGGAACTTTGAAGTATGGGTACTTTAGCAGCAATAAATATGCAAAAATGGATTAGAATGAGGGCAGAAGTTGTAGAGGAAGACTGTGAGACAGGTACTGAATTTATTGAGATTGAGGGAAAACAGAATATGGCTGTAAGAATATGAATTGGGAGATAAATTGAGAGGGCTCCTCTCCCATCTGTAGTGAGGAGGGTCTAGCCTTATTGTGTGTGTGTGTATGTGTGTGTGTGTGTGTATGTGTGTGTGTGTGTGAGAGAGAGAGGGACAGAGAGAGAGAGAGAGAGAGAGAGAGAGAGAGAGAGAGAGAGAGAGAGAGAGAGAGATTGAATCTGTGGAAGCTGATGTAGTCACCAGATAAAGGGTGTAGAAAGAGAAGAGAAGATGATCCAGGACCAAACCTTGAGGAAAACCCAGAGTAAGTGGATGTAACATGAATAATGAAGGAAAAAGGAGACTGAGAAGGGTCAGAAAAATAGAAAGAGAGACAGAAAAGAACAGTATCACAAAAACTCATAAAGGTGTGAACATCCAGGACAAGATTATGGCCAACAGTATCAATGGCTATAGAGGACAAGATCACTAGTAAACCTGGATAGAGAGGCTTCAATTGACTAATGAAGTCAGAATCTGCCAAACTACAGGTTTAGAAGAGCAGAGGAAGTAGGGATTCTAAATGTAGATGAATGCAGAGATTTGATTTGTCTTTTGGGCAAAACAACAAAGCAAGAGCATTGTCATCAAAACATCACAGTTAAAATGTACATAAGTTATAGAAGGGTCTCTTCCAGCCCTCTTTCATTATCTGTGCAGAATCCCTGAAGTTCAGTATTGAAAGGGACCTATTCTAAGTCATATCTTACCAAGAGTTCCATTTAAAGCATCAGAGACATATGGCCATTCAGTCTTGATTTAAAGATATCTAGTGACAAGAGAATCATAATATCATAAGCAATCTCTAGTTTTGAAGAGCTCATGGTCAAAAAGGTTTTTTTTTTTCTTATATATGATTAAAATCTGCTTCTCAGAAATGTCTACCCATTGTTCCTAATTCTACTCTTTGGACCCAAGCAGACCAGGTCTAATCCTTCTTCCATATGACAATCCTTCACATACTTGAAGGCAGCTCTCAAGCTGCCCCCATTCTTATTTTCCCTCTTCTAAGCTAAATATTCCAAGTTTCTGTAACTAATCTGTATGTGGCATTATTCCCAGTCCTTTCACCATGCTCGTCCCTATTCAAGGCACATTCAGTCCAATCCAACAAATATTAAGCCCTGGGAATACAAAGCAAATAAAAAATTGTCCCTACCCTCAAGGACCTTACATTTTTCTGGGAGGCAAACCAATAAACAAACATGTAAGTTTAAACTGATTATTTAGGGAGTGAGAGCACCAACTAGGCTGAGGGTTCTTACCCTAAGGTCCATGAAATAGTTTTAAAATATTTTAATAATGACATTTCAACCTAATTAGTTTCTTTTGTAATAACTGTGTATCTTATGCATTTAAAAACATGATTCTGAGAAAGAGGCCCACAGGCTTCAGAGCCATAGGGCTCCATAACACAAAAAGACTTAAGAACCCCTGAAGTAGGGGATTAGGAAAAACTTTCTGTAGGAGGTGGTATATAAACTGATCTTGGAGCAAAGCCAGGGACTCTAAGAGGTGGAGGTAAGGAGAGAGTACATGCCAAGTACCGGGCTAGGCCATACGAGGCACAGACAGAGGAAGTAAATTTGCCAAGATCAGAAAACAGCAGGTAGGTCAGTTTGGCTGTGTTACAGAGTATGTGAAGGTCAATAGTGTGAAATATACCTGCACAGGTATACTGGAGTCAGATGATAAAGGGCTTTAACCACCAAGCTGGAAAGTTTCTATTTTATCCAGCAATAGGGCGTCTTGACCTTTTTTGTGTGCCATAGATCCTTTGGCAGTCTAGTGAAGGCTGCCGACTACTCAGAAGAATGTTTTTAAATAATAAAGTACTAAATTTCAGTTAGAAGTTAGTGGAAATAAAGCTGTAATTTTTTTCACCATCCAAATTTGTCAGCCCCCTGAAATCTAGCTATGGCCCCAGTCTGTGGACCTCAGGTTAAGAGCCCCTATCCTAGAGCCACCAAAAGTTATTAAGAAGAGAATTGATATGATCAGACTTGTGTTTTGGGGTGATTTTTCTTTTGGCAGCTTATTGGAGGATGGATTGGAAAAAAGAGAGATTGGAAGCCAAGAGTCCAGTTAGAAAGTTATTGTGATAATCCAGGCAAGAGGTGATGAGATCCTGAACTAGGGTGGTGGCTGTAAGTGGAAAGAAGTGGATGAATTCAAGATTTGACCGGGAGGTAGAATCAATAAGACTTGGCAATTAATTGGCTATGGGAGGTGAAACTGAAAAGTCTTGGATGTTGCCAAGGTTGTGAACCTGGGTGGCACTGTCAACCAAAACAGGGAAACTAGGAGGAGGGGGAAAGTAAATTAATTCTATTCTGGACACATTGAATTTGAGATGACTAGGGGAAAATCAAGTTACCAGTGTCCAAAAGAGAGTTGGTAATGTTGGACCAGTCTCAAAAAAAGATTATAGGTAGATATAAACTCTGGCAGTCATCTGCTTAGAGATTATATTGATCCCATGGGAGCTCATCAAAAGGGAAAGTGTAGACAGAGAAGATGGCCCAGACAGGTCATTATGAGACACCTGTGCTTAGGAGTCAAGAACTAAGGAGTAGTCAAAAAGGTAAGAGGAAAAAAAAGTGAGAGCAAAGGTATATTCTACTTTGTCAATGCCTTTCCTGAAACGTGGCATCCATAATTGAACACAACTCTCCAGGTGTGGTCCAACCAAGGTAGACTATAACAGCATGATCATTTTATTCATTCTGGACACTATGCTGCTCTTAATAAAACCTAGGATCACACCTCTTGTAGTGACTACGTCACACTGTTGACTTAGATACTTTTAGAGTTTACTAAAATCTCTTCTTTCCCACATGAATAGTTGCCTACTTATGACATCCCATTTCTGGCCTTTTCACAGTCTTCATCCCCCTTGACCTGTGTCTTTTGACATGAATGATCGATCACTCCTGCCTCCTAGATACAATATCCTCCCTTGATTACTGTTATAATTATCTCTCCTGGTTCTCTTCATATTTTTCTGAATTCTCTTTTTTAGTCTTCTTTGCTGATTCATCATTTAATTCTTTTCTTCCGAAGTGTGAATGTCCCTAAGATTCTGTTCTAAACAATCTTCTCTTTCTACACTCTATCCTTTGATATATCTCATCTGCTCCAAAGCAAAATAAAGCAATCATAAATTTAAAAAGAGAGAGAGAGAGAGAGATGGATGGATGGATGGATGGATGATCCTATGTTTGTATAGCTACTTTCTTAAACCTGGGTTTAGGATTTTTTTATGCCTATTAAAATGTCATCTTATTTGATTCAGCTCATCCCTCAAACCCATTAAGATCTTGGCAGATTTTGATTCTGTAGTCCAATATGTTAGCTATATTTCTAAGTTTTTTGCCATATGCAAATTTGATAAGCGTGCCATCTGTATCTTCATCTGCTAAACTAGTAGAAAGGGTAATCCAAACTTACAGTTAACATTTCTTCTACACCCTCTCATTCCCTTACACCCACCATGCCATTGAAACTTCTCTCTCAAAGGTTACCAGTGATCTTTTAACTGCTAAATGTGATAGCCTTTTTGCAGTACTATATGGATGACAATTCTTTTGCCCATAATGGAGTTTTTTGTGCTTACAGCCCCACAATGCTGAGGCAAGGGAGTTACCATCCACTCAGGGATAGCACAGTCCGAAAAGATTTTTTTCTGGGATGAGGAAATCAGAAAGCAAAGATTTGGAAAGGGAAGGCAAGAGAATAAAAGTTCATAGAAAAAAAAAACAGAAGTAGAAAAGTGTGGCTATCATTAACACCATGTGAGAGGAAAGAAAGACAGAAGCAAGCTGTGGGCTGTGCGTGAAGCAGAGAGGAAAGGGGACCATACTAAACAATACTGCAGTAGTAAGCCTGAGCCCCAGAAGGCTTGTAGGAGCCAAGCTGAATGGTTTTAGCAGATACCAGCCTGCCCATAGGAGACTCTCTAAGTCAGAAAGCATTCATATCTAAGCTTTTCAACAAATACTTAGCAAGTAGCGATCGTGTGCCATGTGCCTGGCATTTTGCGCAATGCTGGGGATAAAAAGAAAGGCAAACACTGAAAGAAAACCCATGTCCTGTCCTCATGGAGCTCCCAGTCTATGAGAGGAAACAACCTACAACTATGGGCAGACGAGGGATGTATCACATAAGCTGGAGAGAATCTCAGCGGGAAGGATCAAGAGATCAAGATCAAGGAGAAGCAGAAAAGGCTTTTTACAGTCTTGTTTTTAAATCTTCTGCTGTGCTATGAGTTTTTGAAGGCTCAGCATCCTGAGTAGAAAGAGGAAATTAGGTTACAGTCCCCCTGGGTCCTGTGTGTGTGTGTGTATGAGAGAGAGATACAGAGATGGAGACTGAGAGAGACAGAGAGAAGAGGAAAAAGAGAAGGGAAGGGGGGACAGGAATGGCACAAAGAAGGATTCTGCTACTTGAGTCTCTTATTTACATTGCTTTTATGTCTTCTTGAATGCTTGGACTATTACCGTGTTTCCCTGATAATAAGACCTATCCCGAAAATAAGCCCTCCCCTTACTATGTAAGATTCCTCTAAAATAAGCCCTCCCCTGAAAATTAGCCCTATTGAGATTGCTACTGTAGTGAAGGTGATCCCCTGCGCTACACGCTACATTACAGTACCCTCTGTATGCCCCATTCCCCCCCCCCCGCAAAACGCACGCCGCGCTCCGAGCTGCATCCAATCAGAGCTGCAGCAATGAGTGTGCCATCCTGTTCTTCCCCAGTGATTTGCTTGCTGGCGCCATTGAGAGCAGTGCCACAGAGGAGAGCTGAGGTAGGACAACATAAGCCCTCCCCTGAAAATAAGCCCTCTGGTGTTTTTCTTTCCAAAAAAATAATAAGACAGTGTCTTATTATTGGGGAAACACGGTAGATTTATGGCTCATGTGGTCTGTAAATAGGGTATATGTCATCAGTGGAAGGTATGACTATACATAACAGAATTGATTACTCAGAACAGCCCACAGTGAACCTGGGGAAAGTAGCAAGGGGCTTCAGAATTTTCAGGGACCCAGTTGTTGTATGAGTGCTCATCTTTGACCTTGCTTCAATTTTCAATTCTACATTAACCAGCATCTCCACCAAGATACTCTGTCCTCCCTTGGCTCCTATAACATAACCTTCTCCTTGTTATCTTCCTACCTATCTGACTATCTCTTCTCATTTCTCTCTGCTGGTTCATTGTCTATCCATAAGTGTGGGTATTCTCCGAGGTCGTCTTGGATCCTCTTATATATATAATTTTTTTTTTAAGCAATTGGGATTAAGTAACTTGCTCAAGCTTACACGGCCAGTTATTTCTGAGTGTGGTGCTAAGTATCAGAGCCCGGATTCGATCCCAGGTCATCCTGACTCTGGGGCCGGTGCTCTTACTCACTGAGCCACCTGGCTGCCCCTTTTTATTTATATATTTTCTTTCTATACATTACCTCTTAATTATATAGTCATGAATTCAATTATTCTACATAGATGACTCCAAAACCTATATATTCAGCTCTTATCTAGGTAATGCAGTGGTAGCACAGACCTGGAGTCAGGAAGTCCTGAGTTCAAATCCAGCCTCGGATACTTATTAGCTATGTGATTCTGAACAATTCACTTATTTGCATCGGTTTCCTCAACTGTAAAATGGGGATAATAATAGCACCTACCTCCCAGGGTTGTTGTGAGGATCAAATGACAAAATAATTGTAAAATGCTTAATACAGTGCCTGGTACATATTAAATTCTATGTAAATGTTACCTCTTATTATTATCATTATTATTATTTATCTTGAGCTTTTTCATTAAATGTCCATTTCCCCTGAAGGATTATATTCAGTTTTGCTGGATAGGTGATTCTTGGTTGTAATCTTAGCTCCTTTTCCCTCCATAATATCATATTCCAAGCCCTCCAATCCAATAATGTATAAGCTGCTAAATCTTGTGTTATCCTAGCTGTGGCTCCACGATACTTGAATTATTTCTTTCTGGTTGCTTGCAATATTTTCTTCTTGACCCAGGAGCTCTGGATTTTGACTATAATATTCCTGGGAGTTTCATTTTGGGAGCTCTTTCAGGAGGTGATTGGTAGATTCTTTCAATTTCTATTTTACTCTCCAATTCTAGAATATCAGGGGAGTTTTCCTTGATAATTTCTTGAAAGATGATGTCTAGGCTCTTTTTTTGATCATAGCTTTCAGATTGTCCAATAATTTTTAAATTACCTTTCCTGGTTCTATTTTCCAGCTCAGTTGTTTTTTCAAGGAGATATTTCACATTGTCTTCTATTGTTTTCATTCTTTTGGTTTTGTTTTATTGTTTTAAAGTCATTAGCTTTAATTTGTTCAATTCTAATTTTTAAGGAATTATTTTCTTCACTGAGCTTTTGTATCTCCTTTTCCATTTGACCAATTCTATTTTTTAAGGAGTTGGGGTTTTTTTTGGTTGTTTTGTTTTTTTTTACTTCATTTTTTTGTGCTTCTTTTTCCATTTGGCCATTTCTACTTTTTAAGGCATTCTTCTCCTCGTTGCCTTTTTGTGCCTCTTTTACCATTTGACTTTGTTTTTCACAATGTGATTTTCTTCAGTTTTTTTTTCCTGTCTCCTTTACCAAGCTGTTGACTCTTTTCTCATGATTTTCTTGCATCATTCTAATTTCTCTTCCCAATTTTTCTTCTACCTCTCTTACTTGACTTTCAATATCCTTTTTGAGCTCTTCCAAGGCCTGTGACCAACTCATATTTTTCTTGGAGGCTTTGGATATAGGACAGACCTGCACAAAATATAGCCCATTTAGCTGCTTACAGCCCACCATTTTTTTCAGGCTTCCCAGAATCTTTTTGTGGGCTACAAACAGTGTACAGGCTATTAGCAGCTCATGGGCCAAATGTTGTATAGGCCTGATGTGGGAGTTTTGACTTTGTTACTATCTTTTGAGTGTGTGTTTTGATCTTCCTTGTCACCATAATAACTTTCTATAGTCAGAGGTTTTTTGCTATTATTTGTTCATTTCCAAGCCTATTATTTAACATTTAAGTCTTTGTTAAAGTAGGGCTCTGCTTCTAGGGTGGAGGGTTCACTGTCCCAACCTCCAGGAGTTTTGTGCAGCTGTTTTCAGAGATACTTCTAGGGATGTGTAAGTTTTCAGTTCTTCCAAGGGAGTACAATCTAAGCAGAGATGTTTACTATATGCTCTGGTCTGTGAGCAACCACAAGCACTCTTTCCTACTCTGGAACTGTGAAGAGGGTTACTTCTCCACTGTGGCTGCAAGATCTGGGATGCTAGTGCTCCTTCTCGACCTGGGACTGCCACCCACATGCAAGTACAGGCAAAACAAGTCCTGCCCCAAGTTCCAACAAAGAGACCCCTGTAATCTCTTTTTGACTAGTTGTTTGAGACCCTTACCATCTGTGGGCTGAGAGCTATGGAAGCAGCTGCTGCTTCTGGATTCATTCACTCCCAAGGCCTGCTCCTGATTTGCTGGGGCCTTATCTGTGCTGACACAGCCTGCCCCAGACTGTGCTCCACTCTCACCTGAGTGTGACAGACCTTTCCTTCTGACTCTCTAAGTTGTCTTTGGAGTTTGTGGACTGAGAGGTCTGGAAACAACCACTGCCACCACTGATTCAGTTTTCTTTAGGCCTGCTCCTGGTTTGCTCAGGCCCAAGCTGCACTTTACTGCATCCCTCTCTCTCCCTGGTGCAACAGAACTTTCCTGCTGAACTTCTAATTTGTCTTAAGCTGGAAAATTGTTTCACCCCATCTTTTTGTAGGTTCTGTTGCTCTAGAATTTATTGAGTCACTATTTAAAGGTGTTTAGAGGGGCTTGGAGCAGAATTCAGGCAAGTTCCTGCCTTTACTCCACCATCTTGACTCCACCTTCTACAGTTATTTTAAATGGGATTTATCTTTCTATCTCTTGTTGCTAGACTTTGTTGGGAATATATAGAAATGCTGATGATTTATGTGATTTTATTTTATATCCTGCAACTTTGCTAATATTGTCAATTATTCCAACTAGTGTTTTAGTTGATTCTCTAAGTATATCATCATGCCATCTGCAAAATGATATTATTTCCTTATTGCCTATTTTAATTCCTTAAGTTTCTTTTTCTTGTCTTATTGCTATAGCTAGCATTTCTAGTTCAATATTGAAAAATTGTGAAGACAATGGGCATCCTTGTTTTACCCCTGATCTATTGGGAAGGCTTCTAGCTAATCCCAATTTATAGATGCTTGCTGATGGTTTTAGATAGACACTACTAATCATTTTAAGTAAAACACCATTTATTCCTATGCTTTCTAGTATTTTAATAGAAATGGATGTTGCATTTTGTCAAAAGCTTTTTCTGCATCTATTGAGATAATCAAATGATTTCTGTTGGCTTTCTTATTGATATGGTCAATTATGCTGAGAGTTTTCCTAATACTGAACCAACCCTGTATTCCTGGTATAAATCCCATCTTTTCATAGTGTATGGTCTTTGTGATACATTGTTGTAATCTCATTGTTAGTATTTTATTTCAATTTTTGCATCAATATTCATTAAAGAAATTGGTTTATAGTTTTCTTTCTTTGTTTTGGCTCTTCTTGGTTTAAGTAAGAGCACCATGTATGTGTTGCAAACAGAATTTGGAAGGACTCCTTCTTTGCTTATTTTTCCAAATAGTTTATATAGTATTGAAATTTACTGTTGTTTAAGTATTTGGTAGAATGAACTTGTAATCCACCTAGTCCTAGGGATTTTTTCTTAGGAAGCTCATTGATGGCTCATTCAATTTCTTTTTCTAAGGTAAGGTTATTTAAGTATTCTATTCCTTCTTCTGTTAATCTGGGCCACTGATATTTTTGTAAATACTTATCCATTTTCCTTAGATCATTAGATTTATTGGCATATAATTGGGCAAAGTAGCTCTTATTCATATTCAATTTTCTCTAATGGTCTAGCATTTTTAACTTTTCTAAAATTCTATTCACTTCTTTAATTTCTTTCTTGTTTATTTTTTGTTAGATTTATCTAGCTCTGAGAAGGGAAAGTTGAGGTCCCCCCATTAGTATAGTTTTACTATTTCTTCCTGTAACTCATTTAACATCTTTAAAAATTGGAATGCTATTCCATTTGGTACATATATGTTTAGTATTGACATTACTTCATTGTCTGATATTTACTTTATTTTCTCTTTTAATTAGATCTATTTTTGCCTTTGCTTGTCTGAGATCATGATTGCTCTCTCTGCTTTTTTTTACTTCAACTAAAACATAATAGATTCTGTTTCATCCATTTACATTTACTCTGTGTGTCTATCTGTTTGTCTGTTTCAAGTGTATTTCTTGTAAACAACATGTTATAGGATCCACTCTGCTATTTGCTTCTGTTTTATTGGTGAATGGAATCATGGGTTTGCAACCCTTCAATTCCTCAGTATGTTCTATGGGTGTGTTGGGGTGGCTATACAAGGACTATGAATTTGGTAAAGCAATTTTTTCCCTTCATTTATCTTACATTTCAAATATTTTTTAAGTTAGCACTCAGATGAGAGATAAAATAACCTATTTTTGTCTATTTACAGCATCAGAGGCTTCTTTTCTTTGGAGGATAAATCATACCCAGGCCTTTTCCTGTCTCCAAAGAATAACTCTTCAAAACACAAAGGTTTTTCTTTAGATTTAAATAATATCAGGATACAGATATATCTACCCAAATCCATGATATTTCTTGTTTCTTGCAATCTGGCAAATTCACCAGGTAAATTCACATGTCTCTCCCTGAATGCTTCCTCCATTTTTCTGAAAAAACTAAAGAAAAAAAGATGTCACATTTATCATCACCACCACCTCACAGAAGCCCTTATGACCAAGAAATTCCAATTTTAATTAAAATTCTCTTACCATACTTTCACTGTCATCTTTCTTGCCTTAGTGAGGACCAGAAAGGAGTGACATAGACACAAAGAGATGTGGTAAACACTCATGTTTCTCTTTTATGAGATCAATTTTTATGAGTTTTCAGCAATCCCAGTGACAAATAATAAAGTCTAGCTTTATTGGAAACAGATATCCTAATCATGTAGCATTACCACTGAAAGAGGAATCTTAGCCTTCTTGGGACTGGAATCCATATTTGGAGTTAATGTTGTTGGGTATGGGAAGCTTTTCACCTAAAATATGAATGCTTCCCTACCTCATGACCTTGGTCTTTCATATCAAAGCATGTTCTGTTCTGTTTTGCATGGTGCCCATGACTATTTTTCTTATATGAGAAAAATTCAAACTGCTTTATTCAAAGCAAAGTTTTTTTTTTTCCCTCAAAACTATGTTATAGTACATGGATCAGCCAACTATTGTCCATAGGCCAAATTCAATCCACTGCCTGTTTCTGTAGGGTTCTTGAGAATATAACCAGTTCTTGTCTATTTGTGGCAACAGTGGCAGGTTTTTTCTTTGAAGGATGAGCCACACCCAGGCTTATTCCTCACTCTAAAGAATATATCATCAAAGCACAAAGGTTTCTCTTTAGATTTAAATAACAGTTGGGTCTAGATGTATCTACCCAATTCTTGTGCATTATCTTTTCTTCCCTGTCTCTACTGTATCTTTACTGCATACTGAGAAACCACAGTTTTAGTCAAAATTTGTTTTTTCAAATATATAAATGAGTCTTGGAGACCCTAAGATTTAAAAGACCTGAGAAGTCTCATTGGTCCATAATCTCTGTTTTTGGATGACTTGTTTCTGTACATGACTGTCCCTCCACAGCAACATTCAGTTGAAGACTGGAACCAATTCAATGAGGTGTCAATGTGTCACCATGGCAACCCCAGGGTTACATCATGTAACAGAATTCAGATGTTGCTGTCTGTGGGAGGATTTTTTTTTCTTTAACTCACAGGGCAAACATCAATTGTCTTTAAATAGCCAAATGCATTTTAAAAATATCTCTCCATTCAAGGCTCTTGGGGTAACATCATATGTTTGGGGAGCATTTCGTATGTAGACAACATTTTTCCCTGTGACATGGTTTCAGTACATGGAGGTTTCTTTCCTACAAAAATAAGAGCAGCTCTTCTAGGGAGACTTTGGTATAATTATTCATCTCTACTCCAGTCACTGCCTGTTGCCAAGAGATGTTTTAATATTTTGAATCCAGAATTCATATTTTCTTATAGCGACAGGTCTTTCCAGGCTCAGCATGGTCTGGCCTGCTCAGCACTTGGACAAGAGATCTATAAGGGAAACCCAGGTGCACAGGAAATAAGATTGATGGTAGCAATGGGTGACATTTTCCCCCTCCAGGTCAAATGCAAACCCAAACCATTAACCTAAGGTAGAGTCAATATTGGCTATTCATTCACTCAGTAAGTGCCTGACCACATACCAGACACAAAACAAGAATGTGGGATACGAAGACAAACAGGTCCCTGCTCTCAAATAGCTTCCATTTTGTTTCCTTTTGGCTTTCTTTGATGATCAGTCCCATGATGCACTCTTGGAAACAACTTTTCCCCCAGGGCACTTGAATATTTCTCCAACCAGCTAATTTGATTGCAGTATTGGGCATAGATGTATCCATTAACTGACTTCTTTTCTTGTTCTCCCTTTCCCATCATCAAATTGATGATTTCTGAAGTGGGAATTCAAACCAGTTCAGTTTTGTTGACTCTTAGAAGTCAGGCAGATAGTATATGATTTATTACCCAACAGAATTTAGGCAACTACCAATTAAACTCACCAGTCATAACAGTAGAAGTTCTTATGATGTAACTGGGAGAGATTGAAGTGGATGCTAATCTTCCTGGAAAACCTCTTCTCTGAATTATGATCTCTTGACTCCATTGTCTTATACTGTCTCTCTTAGTATTAAAATTCCTTCCTGCACAATTCACATCAGCATAAATCCTTCCCACATTGCCTCTCCAGCAATCCTTTGAGGAAAAAAATGGAGCTTCTTTGTCTCTTTTTATTAAATTAAGAGCCACAACATATTTATTTTTAATCCACTGTTTTTCTGTAGTAGTCTTAGGTAAGGTAAAGGGGATGGGAAGGGACAGGATAAATGAAATGCCCACCACAGGTCTCTTCTTTATCCACAATGCTTATTAGTATATTAGTCAATACTTCTTTAGCATTTTTCTATCATTGGTTATTCTAATACTATGTCCTAAAATTATTACTTAAAATGCCATTTTTTAAATGTAGTTTAAATGTGGTCAAAAATCTTATGTTTTGGGGTGGCTAGGTGGTGCAGTAAGAGTGCCAGCCCCAGAGTCGGGAGGACCCAGGATTCGTTCCGGCCTCAGATATTTAACACACACACACACACACACACACACACACACACACACAAAAACTGGTTGTGTAACCTTGGGCAAGTTACTTAACCCCAATTGTTAAAAAAAAACCTTATGTTTTTTTCATGTTGGAAATAAGAGTAGAAAGCATGAGGGGGAGTATAGCTGTAGGGCCTTACTAGAATGTAAGCTAATAAACCACATAAGCAAATTCCCAGAGTAAATCATTTCCATTTTGATTACTAGCTTTCTTACCAGAAACCATTTTTTTCTGAAGCACGACATATCAAGGCCAATTTAGGTCAAAATTACCAATATCTGGGCTCTCCATTTGCCACACCTATTTAGTCACCATCTTTAAAGAAGATGATGTAAGACTAGGAGAAGAAAGTAGGTTGATGAGCCTCTCTCACACACAAGTAAAGTGGAGTGGGCCATGAATTTTTATTGGTTTGATTATTCTGTGCCAAAATGGTGGCTGTTTTCTCAAAAACATAATTGAACAGAAAAAGGCAATTTGGAATGGTGACCTGAGTCTCTGCTCCAGTTCCCAGAGATAGCTCAACTCAAAATGATGAATATTTATTACCATCAAGAAAGTGGTTTCCAAAATCCGTGTGAAAAAACTATCAGGTTAAAAGTATGGAACCACAAAATATAAGGGGTGGCCATGGAGTAGAAGTTCTACTTCATAGCTAAATTCATGGGAAATTTCAGTAAAGATATTATAGGTACCAGCTATACAACCCCAACTTTATGTCTCACTACTAATCTAAGGATGTCATTCATTGAAGAGAAGAATGTTTGTTCCCAATTGTTTAGCTCTGGTCAGGTGTTTGATAGAAGACGATTTTGTTGCTTTTAAATGTAGTTAGTATTGATAGTTAAAATTAAGTATTGATGTCCGTGGATTTTGTGCATCCATACCCTCCCTGAATAAAATAAGGATAAGAAAATATGTTGGAAATTGTGAGAAGTTAGGCATCATTTTCAATGACCTCCCTGCTACCAAAGTCCATTTTTAAACACCATTAACTACAATTCATTCAACACCATATTCTCAGAAGATAAAATTTCCATGTTATTTAAAGGGAATGGAAAAAAAAATACATGGTTAGTAGAATTAAGTGGTAACATCTTAGCAACATAGTACATGGCTCTAAAAGTTGCTTAGTAGTCCTTTGTCATGATGCCATTAGTCCAGGGCTGAAGATACCCTGTTGCCACTAAGAGTAGCTAAAGTAATCTTTCAACATTGTGCTAAAGGCTCTGGTTTCATGCAGAGCAGGGGAAGAAGGTGCTTCCAGGTTGTTTGGTCACAAGTGATCAGAAGTGGCATCAGAAAAGGCAGCAATATCGGTGCAAGTTGTAAAGAGATCCTAGACTAAACTGGAGCTGTAGGAGACAGAAGAACTCTGGAAACCAGCTCAGAGATGGGGATGCAGAGCTAGAGAGAGAGTCAAAACAAAGAACCCCAGAGAAGAAGACCACTATCACAGCATTAGCCCTGGAGTTGGCAATAGTAAAATTTACTCAATGCAACCAGTCATGAACTTGACTGGTTGATGTAAGATCAGCAAAGGAGGCCAAGACCATGACTGGATCTCTGAGGTAGGTAGGGAGAGAAAGGAAGTAGCATTCACCAGAAGGCATACTAAAAGTGTTCCTTTTCCTATCAGGTTACAGGTGATTCTGCACTCCTTTTTCTGTTCTTTATTTGCTTTTTACTAAATGTCTTCTATGTGTAAATGCTTATTGTTTGCCAAATGCTTATAAAGAAACTGAAAACTTCTGGTGGAGAGCTAAAAATAAGCCTCAGTCAGATGTTTTCAGGACCTGAGTCCTGGTTGGAAGCCGAGTCATTATTGAAAATTAGCGAGGAATTCTTAACCAAACAAAGGGGGAAAAGCAATCACAAAAGATAAAAAAGATAATTTCAATTACATGAAATCAAAAAGGCTTTTGCATGAACAAAAGGAATGCATCTAGGATAAGAAGCGAAGCTATTGATTCGAAAATGTTTTTGCATCCAAGATCTCTGATAATGGCCTGATAGCCAAACTGGGACCTAACACAAATAAATAACTAAAAGTCCTTCTTTCTTAGATAAATGGTTAAAGGATAGAGACAACCAGGTCTCAAAGGAAGAGTTGCAAACTATATGAGAGATTGTTCCATATCAACAATAATAAGAGAAATGCACATCAAAAAACTTATTTTACCTTGTGCCCAGAAAGCTGCCAAGAAAAAGAAGAGATGGGAATAGTTAATGTTAAAATGGTTGTGGAGAAATAGGCACATTAATACACTGTTGGTGGAGCTGTGAATTAGTCACTATTCCGGAAAGCAATTTGGAATTTTGCTAATAAAATGACTAAAATATCTGTGCCCTGTGACTTTGAGAATCTATTGCTAGGCATATATCCCAAGAAGGTCAAACACATTTGTGATAGTAATGGCAATTAAAGATTCCCCTGTATTGGCTTGGTTTTCAAATTGATTGTATTAAAACCCAGAGCTTGTTAATCCCACCTGTGGGATGGACTTTTTGATGTGAAAAGAAAGTCCTGACTGGGAGGAGCTGGTGACGTAGATTTGGAGAGACAAGAGAGAGGCGGAAGTTCTTTTTGGGAGCAGCACCTCGTGGAGAGGGAGAGACTAAGAGATTGCTGGTGGCCGCTTTGAATTGCCCTGGACTTTTGAGACCTGCCCCCTGAGCTGCCAAGGACTGAGGAGACATGGCTGTTTTGCTGGTACTTTGTCTGTCTGTTTTGATGTTATTTTGCCAGATTTGTCCACTGGTGAAAGACTGTCCTGTTGAAGAAGTCCTGGAACCTGGCATTTGGTTAAGAAGGCCTGAGACTGTCCTGCAGACAGAGAGTGAATACTGTCCACTGGTGAGGGACAGTACTGAGAGTGAATACTGTCCACTGGTGAGGGACAGTACTGTTGTTGCAGGGGTCTGGAGACTGTCCGGCAGACAGAATGAATACTGTCCACTGGTGAAGGACAGTGCTGTTGTTGCAGGGGTCTGGGAGCCTTTCTGTTGGTTCAGAAGCCCTGAAGAAGGATTTTCTTGTTGTATGTTTACAGAAATCCTGGGAGAGGGCTTTGCTAATGTGTTCAGGGGTTCTAGGACTGTTCTACAGACAGAGGATAAATTCATGAAGGGACTGGCAATGTATCTTATGGCCTTGCTAAGCCTTGTCTCCCCAGGAACTAAGATTGCTGAGAACTTGCCTCGTGTCAAGATGAAGAAAAGACCTCCATTTGGGTATTAAGTGGACCTCCATTTGGGTATTAAGTGCTGTGTTTAAACTTGATGTAACTCTGGGGTAGATTCAATTGTGATCCAGGGGTGGGGAACTTTTGACCTTTTTGTGTTCTATGGTTGAGCAAATGAATGTATTTTACTTATGTTTGGAAACTAATCTCCATTTGAGAAGAGGGGCTTTGTGGTGGACTTAATTAAGGTATAGCCTAGGGGTGGAGAAGTATTTGGAACAGAGACTTTGTAATTGATTGAATGATTGGAAAGTCCTGGGGTGGGGTAGGCCTTGGAGATGATTTAATCACACTTAGTAAATGCTGTATTTTGAATGATGTCATGTTTTGATCTTCTCTGTTCTGGGTTTGTTACTGAATAAAATAGAGAGCACCTATGCTGGTATTTTGAACCTGGGAAGTTGCCTTCTTTTGGCATTACATTACAACATTCCAAGATGTCATATACACACAGATACTTATAGCAGTACTTTTTGTAGTAGCAGAGAACTGAAACAAAGTATATACATATCAAATAATCACCAAACAAATTTGGAACATACATGTAATGAAAAATTTATAGCACTGAAAAGAGACAATGACTATGAATATGAAAGGAGAGACATGGGAAGAAGTATGAAGTGGTGTAAAAGTAAAGTAACAGATGTACAATAGCTACAGCAATGTAAACAGAATAGTAACAACTAAAACAACTAAAAACCGAATGCCAATTTTTCATGATCTTTGAAGTTTCTAAATGATCAAGCTTGACTCAGAAGATGAGAGGAAAAAAATGTCCCTCCCTATCTTCCTTGCAGAGGTGAGAGAGACTGCAGGTGTGGAACATTGCATATATTGTCATAGAAGGCTGATGTATTAGTTAGTTTTCCTGAATAGCTTATTTTCTTCTCTCTGTCTTATTTTTCGAGAGGAATGGTTCTCTGGGAAAAGAAAGAGGAGACTTTTTTTTTTTTTAATGAAGGGGATGTAAAAACAAAAGATATCAGGATCTTTTTTAAGAAAAGAAAATTATAGAGAAGCCTTCAGGATTGAACACAGCCATGTGAGCTGACCCAGTTATGGTTCTGAGTCATGAGTTATGTCAGCCATAATTTACATGAAAATGGGGCCATAAAAGACATCACATGCATGTATAAGCAGAAAGGGAACTGGGCCAACCGTGTAACAAAAACCAAGGCATAATAGATGGAGCCTGAATGCTACACTTGAAGTCTTTTAAACTCCCAAAGTGTACACTAATATCCACAAAATAGTTTTTTAAAAATCTAGAGGAAAGCCTCTGGTGCACTAAGTAGATCTTTTATGAAGGATTTCTAGAAGGATAGGGACCAGAATTATACAAGATAAGAAAACATGGAAGGATTGTAATAAGCACTGGAGAAGCTAGTATACACACTGAATACCATAGTATTCTGTGTGTGAACACTGGGGCTTCTAGGGAAGGAGTATAGCAAGGAAGGAGTGACAGTGTGATAAATCCAATTCTTAGTTTTCCTTGTTTGATTCCTAACATTCCAACATCAGATGTCCTTATGAAGTTTCTGAAATGCTATTTTCCTGTTTGAAATCTACTTCCCTAAACCATCTACCCATTTTCTTGGTTTTACCTCAAACAAAACAAGTCTAATCCTTTTTCTATATATCAGCCCTTCAGATACTTAAAAGAAAAAGATTGTGTCCCTTTTATGTCTTTTCTCAGGCAAACAGCCCCAGTTCCTTTCGGCAATACTTATGTAACTTTTTTTCAGGTTTCCCCCCACCAGATTGCCTTCCTCTGGATACAGTTCAGTTGATCAATGTCCCTCCCTAAAATTGGGGGCCCATAACTGAAAAAAAAGAAAGGGTTGGACAAAGACAGATTTCAGTGGAATAATCACTTCTCTAGTCCTGGACTTTGCTTTTTTGACCACCATCTTACCCTGTTGAATCCATTTAAACTTTCAGGATATTAAAATCTCTTGTATCCTTTCTCCATGAAGATTGGCTAAGCATGTCTATTCCATCTTGTAACTATAAAGTTGATTTTTAGTATGCAAATATAGTGCTTTTACATTTATTTTTGTTAAATTTCATTTTATTAGATTTGACCAATTGTTCCAAGTAATTCTTTCCTCCAACATATTACCAATACTTCCCAGTTTTCTGCCATCTATAGATTTGATATGAATGCCATCCATGTTTTATTCAAGTCATTGGGGGAGGGGAGGTTGAACATATCCAATGACTGGGACCTGGCATCAATCCATTCATTAGTTAATACTCTTTGGGTCTGGCCATTTAAGTATTTCCAAAATCACCTAATTACACTTTGACCTAGTACCCATATTTCCATCTTGTTCATTAAAATATCATGAAATAAAATAGGTAAGATATGCTACTAATCTACCAATCCACAATTTTCCTAGAAAAAGAAAATTATGTTATTCTGGAATGATTTGTCTTTAACGAATACATCCTAGCTTCTTGTAGTTGTCATGGCATCCTTTTCCACATGCTCACCTTCTAGAATTTCAGAATAATGCATTCTGGAATTTTGTCAGAACTCCAAGTAAAGTTCATCAGTCCATAGTTTGAATTTGTTCCCTCCATTTTGAAAACTATCACTATAGCATTTGTTCATCTCTATTGCCATGATCTCTCATTCTCCCCAGTATTTCGAAGATCACAGAAAGCCATTCAGCAATCTTATCTTCCTAGTTCTTTCATTTTAATAAAGGGGAAAACTCACATTTCCTTAGTGCCTCTCAGTTCCCTTTGTTGTTTGGAGCCCTGGAGGAGTTCAGCTGGCCCACATGTAGAAGAAAACCAACAAATCAGTACAGATGTTTTTCTGAAAGCTTCACAGCCTAGGGATTGAGGATTTAGCCTGGCCTGATATCAGATAGCAAAGGGAGGTGGGGAATTCACAATGGCAAAGCAGGAAGTAATATTACATGAAATCAAACTATCAATGTGTTCTTTGTAGATTAGGTGTATTTTTTATGCTTTCCCTTTTGTAACCTTATCACTTGGTTTCTTTTTTTCTTTTCCTTCCTTCAATCCTTCCTCATTCCTTTTCTCATTCATTTGTTTTCTTAGGGTTGGTGCAGGACAGTCACTGTGTTATTCTAAGTGACTAGGTTTACAATTACTCCCAGATCCACCTCTCTGCATGACTCTAATTTCCCTGATAGAATATTTTGAGGAAGTAATAGATCCACATTGATTTCTGGGTTCTAGGGAACCTTCCCAACTAGTCATAGATTCACATGATCTTAGATCTAGAAATTGCTTGAAGACAATATTAGAGATCAAACCCCTCATTTTACAGATAAGGATTTGAAGCTGAGGGTTAAATGGGTAAGTACTGGGTACAGCTGGGTAAGTACCCAGAGTCAAATGACCAGTAAGTTTCTAAAGCAGGATGCTTCCAAATTTAGTGCCCTATCCATTTCATACAAGTCCAGTGAGAATGGGGTTTCTCCTATCTAGAAATTGGGGCATTACTTCCTTTATTCCCTAGCTCCTCCAGTCAGTCAAACAGGAATTATTCTGAATTGTCAGTATTGATCCTTCTTAATGCCCTGACCATATCATTTGATACGCCTTCAGTATCAGGACTAATCTGAAGACAGGCAGAGAAAGAAGTTGCCTTCTATCTAGCATGATTTCCTGGGGCTAAAAAACCCTACTTCCCTTATCTGAAATTCTTTTCATAGGACACAAGGTCTTTAATTCCCATTTCACAATGAGAGATGACATAAAAGGGCAAATGCCTCTGGGATTGGGAACTCAGTGACTTTCATTCAGAGCTAAGGGACCACTGACAGATCATTTCTAAAGAGAAAGTTGTGGCAGGTTGAAGAAAGGACCACAAGGATAGGAGAAGGCTGAAGGAAGGGCTGCTTCTTCTTGATTGAAACCTTGTATAGGGATTATCCTGTTTTCAGATGCACACTTGCCTGGTCCATTTTACCAACTGCCCTACCCCCAGCATTTCCTTGAATTAAAAAGGAACTTAGAATGGGGTCTAGGGTGGGTTCTACCTAATTTAGGGGAATAGATGCTGTGAACTAGAAATAACTCCCTCTCTCCTACCCACGCATATCATGGATTGAATTCTAACCTCTTTTCCTGAAGACAAAGTTATCACAAGCAAATGAGAGTTTGCAATATGCTAATACAGAGAAGATAATGAGGCCTGAAATGTGAGCAGCAGCCTGACTTCCTGGGAGTGGGGTGATAAGAAAGGCAGTGATAAAAACAAGAAAAGGGAGCTTTTAGAGCAGAGTTTGGAAAGCTTGAGAAATGAGAAACTCAGCCTACCATATGAAAAGTTGTTGAGTCAGCCACACAAAACCAGAAAGCTGGAGAAGAGGATGAGAGGAACAGCTCAGGGCCATCAAACTATGAAAGGAAGCCTGGTTTAGGGAGATTTCTATGATGAACAGAGCAATGGAGGCTGACTTGGGAGAGATCATTGTTGACTTGGAACCCAGGAGTCCATGTAGCACATGCATCTCAGATATTTACTATCTATACGACCCTGTGCAAGTCACTTAACCTCTGTCTCCATTTCCTTCCTTATAAAAGAAGGTTAATAACTGAATTTACCCTGCCAAGTTGTTGTGAGACTCTAATGAAATAATGTATATAAAGCGCTTTGGAAACCTGAAAGCATCATGTAATGATAGTCAATATTAATATAGAGCTTTGAAGTTGGCAGAACACTTTTACATACTGTATCTCTGGAATTCTCACAACAATCCTCTGAGGCTATTTTCCCCATTTTACAGCTGAAAAAACAGAGACTGAGGAAGTTGAGTGATTTGCCCAAGGTCATACAGCCAGTATGTGTCTGAGGCAGTATTTCAGTGTTAGGACTTCCTGATTCCAGGGCCAGCATTCTATCCACTACACTATCAAAATGTGTGTGTGTGTGTGTGTGTGTGTGTGTGTGTGTGTGTGTGTGTGTACACATATATATGTTAAGTAATACTAGTAGTGGTGGTCTGGTGGTGGTGGTGCTCATAGTAGTAGTAGTAACAGCAGTAGTAGAGGTAGTGATGGCGGCAGCAGTGCTGGTGGTGGTGCTGGTAGTAGTAGTAGCAATAGTCGTTGTTGTCGTTGTCATAGTAGTAGTCATTATTATCATAGAAATTGTAATAGTAGTAACCAGGCAAGTTTCAGAAGAAATAGTTCCAACTTGGACCAAGGATAGGAAAGTAGAAGGTGCTACTGTCCATGTGTGGGCTGCCATAAAATATAGTTCTTAAATTGAAGACTATAGCACCTGAGACCTTTCACCTCCACCTCTGATGACTAAAACCAATCAAACCTTCTCCAGTTTTGTGATTAAGATGGAGATTTCTCCTTCATTCCGAAATTGTCCTCTAATATTTATGCTCTTCATGCCCCAGACCCTGAGTATCTCATTTTAGGGCTATGTGAGTTAAAATGTGCCCGTAACACCATAACATTGCTGATCTGTTTGACTCTTGCATAAAAGCCTCTAAATCCCAAATCATCCAGAATAGACTGGGACAGTTACCAAGAACTGCAATTTAACTTTTCCCTTGGCTCTATGGAATCAAAGGGTTATATTATGACATGTTTAATTAAGATAAGGCCTTAGTAAAATTCAGCTTTCTGCAGTGGAAAGATCACTAAACAGTGGAATACCTGGGTTCAAAGTTCACTTCATAAAGTGTTTTTTTAATGATGCGTTTTTGCTCTTGATGTTATCTTCTAGTCACAGTGTTTATACTTTTAATGTTTTCTCAGGTGAGCATCCGGAATTTTTTTGATGACCTTCAGTGACAGGGAACTCACTATTCCCTGATCCCTAAAGGCAGCAGGTGACCTTTGGGAGAAAAGGTGATATGATGGTTATAATTACTAGGAAGTTGTTCTTAAAATCTGCTGGGGATATTGGAGACAGGATCCAAGTAGCAATTGTACTAGATGACCTCTAAGTTTCAACTTTAAAATTCTAAAATTCTGTGATTCTATGATCTTCTTTGTGCTTGTTTTTGAAGACATTGATATTCTTAGACCTTGTCTTGGATGAGGAACAAAGGAACATAGAAACTTGGATCTAGAAGACGACCTTAGAAGTCGTTAATTTCAGTTTTCCAATGAAGAAACTGAAGGCCACAGAGGTAAAGGTACTTGCCAAAGGTAACACAGATAATTTGTTCTGCCTGTCCCACATATCAGATTCTTAGAACTTGTTTGCACAGTTAAATCACAGTGACTCCATGCTGAGCAACAGTGCTTTGCACATAGCAAGTTCTTAGTAAATGTTTGTCTAATTGAATTGAATGGCCTTGTTGGCCCATGATTAATAAAGGGGAGTGGATTTGGCTAATCCATAATGGACTACCTTTTGCTTTCCGATTTTCTTGACTTCTGTACTTCCTGAGGGAAGAAAAAGGAAATCTTGATGTTTCTCATTAATTAGGTGAGCCATCTGCTGACTGGGGTTTGAAGGTATTGTTGGAGGTGCCATTTCCGATGAATCTTGAGGGATAAACTGTATTTTAGCAAATAGATATTAAGTTTGTAAGAACTGAATACCAAAGTACAACATGAGTAACAGCACAGAGATGGGAAAGCATTGGGTGTTTCCAAGGAGAAGTAAGTAATCTGAATTTGGCTGAAACATAGACTACATATATTATATATACAGTTACATTAAATTTCACGGTTTACAAAGTTCTTTCCAATACATTCAATCATTAAAATAGCCCTGTTTGTCAGAAAGTTCAAGTTTAACTATTAGAAGGTGATTCTGCCTACTTACCTGATCCTGTCCAATATTCATCTCAGCACTTAAGTCATTTACCCTACAGAGAGAATTATCATCAGGGGATGCATCAAGAGCTTTCCATGGATCTCGAAGAACTGGTTTTACCCATATCCCATTTGGCATTTAAAACAACCCAACTAGGTAGAAGTACAAGTATTATTATCATCCTCTTCTGACACTACAGATGAAGAAACTTATACTTGAGTTAAGTAACTTGCCCAAGACCACGTGGCTAAGAGACAGAGCCAGAATTTGAACTCAAATCTTCTAATTCAAGGACATATATTCTTTCCACTATACAAGTTGTTATTCAGTCATCAATCATGTCTGACTCTTCATGACCCTTTGGACTATGGGGTTTAAGACACTAGAGAAACACAAGTTTAAGACACATTTCCTTCTCCAGTGGATTAAGGCTAACAGAGGTTAAGTAATTTGTCTAGGGTCACCTCAGAGCTTCCTGACTCCAGACCCAGTGCCCTATCCACTGAACTACCTCACTGCTATTTGCTACCTCTAGTATAAGAGAATAGTGGGAGGTGAAAGTAGAAATGAAGAATGGAACTATGTTGTAGGAGGCTTTAAATTCTAGGCTGAAGAGTTTGGATTTAATTCAGTAATCAATGGGAAACAATTAGAGTTTTTGGCCAGCAAAGCAATATAGTCAGAATTGTATTTTAGAAGACTTACTTGGGGGCAGAGCCAAGACAGTGGAGTAGAAACAGGACTTCCTCTGGGATCCCGCTTCCACCTCCTCCAATTCATGTAAAAAATTACTCTAAACAAACTTTAGAGCTATAGAACCCACAAAATGACAAAGAGAAGCTAACTTCCCACTGAAGACAGAGTGGCAGAGCGGCAGGAAGGGGCCAGAACAGCACTCTGGGAGCAGAGGCCAGCCCCACATGAGCCAGAGGTTTTAGCCTCAGAGCAGCCACAAACGGCCTCCAACTGGAGGAACTTCAGATCACCAGCAGCTGTGGCGGTTTCCAGAATTATCAACCCATAGATGCCAAAGACAAAGTGAGGGGTCAGTGTAGACTTTGAGGGAACAGGGAATTCAGGAGTGCAGTCTGGCCTTTGCCCCGGGGGCGAGAAGTGGCTGAGGCTCAGCAGTCATGCAGCCACCACCGCATGGCTGCTTTAGAGCTCCTGGCCTGCAGATTGTAGGAGGACCAAATAACCAGTCTGAGGGTTAATCACTCCTGCTTTAACCTACTTGGATCTGGATTGCTGTCTAGGGTGGAGGTCCTGAGGGGCGTGACCAGTGAGCCAGAGTGTGTGGAGGCTTCAGAGAGAGCACCCAACTAAAAGCTCCAGCAGCTGAGAAAACCTCAGTGATTTGGAACAGAGCTCCCCTTTCTGGTAGCAGAGTTCTGTGGCAAAAAGCTCAAAAGTCAAGTAATTGATGGCAACATTAGCAAGCAAAGCAAGCTCAGCAATCTGACTTTACACTCCAATTTTGGCGACAAAAAGGATCAAAACATGGAACACAAGGGAGACAACAAAGTCAGAACTCTGCACCAAAAGCTTCCAAGAAAAATATAATCTGGTTACAGGCCACAGAGGAGCTTAAGAAGGATTTTGAAAACCAAATAAGAAAAGTGGAGGGAAATTGGGAAGAGAAATGAGAATGATACAAGAAAATTATGAAATGAGAGTTAACAACCTGACTGAAGAAAATAATACCTTAAAAATAGATAAGCTCAAATGGCAAAAGAGGCTCAAAAAGCCAATGAGGAGAAGAATGGCTTAAAAAGCCGATTTGCCAGATGGAAAAAAATCTCAAAAGCTCACTGAAGAGAATCATTCCTTCAGAATTAGATTGGAACAAATGGAAGCTACTGACTTTATGAGAAATCAGATCCAAACAAATGAAAAAATAGAAGGCAATGTGAAATATCCCATTGGGAAAACCACTGACCTGGAAAACAGATCCAGGAGAGATAATCTAAAAATTTTTAGACTACCTGGAAGCCATGATCAAAAAAAGAACCTAGAAATCATCCTTCAAGAAATTCTCAAGGAAAATTGCCCTGATCTTTTAGAACCAGAGGGCAAAATAGAGGATGAAAGAATCCACTGATCACCTCCTGAAAAAGATCCCAAAAAGAAAACTCCTAGGAATATTATAGCCAGGTTCTGGAGTTCCCCAATCAAGGAGAAAATATTACAAGCAACCAGAAAGAAACAATTTGAATATTGTAGAAACACAATCAGGATAACACAGGATCTGGCAGCTTCTACACTGAGGGATTGGAGGGCCTGGAATATGATATTCCAGAGGGCAAAGGAGCTGGGATTAAAACCAAGAATCACCTACCCAGCAAAACTGAGTATCATGTTTCAGGGGAAAATATGGTAATTCAATGGAATGGAGGACTTTCAAGCATTCTTGATGAAAAACCAGAGTTGAATAGAAAACGTGACATTCAGATACAAGAAGCAAGAGAAGCATGAGAAGGTAAACAGGGAAAAGAAATCATAAGGAACTTATGAAAGTTGAACTATTTACATTCCTACATGGAAAAATGATAATTGTAACTTATGGAACTTTTCTCAGTATGAGAATGGTTGAAGGGAATAGAAATGTGTGTGTGTGTGTGTGTGTGTATATGTGTGTGTGTGTACATATATACATATATATCTATAAAGGAGAGTATATGGGTATATGAATACATATGTGAGTGTGTGTATATATGTGTACAGGTATACACAGACAGATGGCACAGGACCAATTGAATAGGAAGGGATGATACTTAAAAGGTGAAATTGAGTGGTGAGAGAGGAATATAATGAGAGGAAATGGGGAGAGATGGAATGGGGTAAATTATCTCATATAGAAGAGGCAAGGGAAAACTGTTACAATGGAGGGGAAGAACAGGAAGGCAAAAGGGAATGAGTTAACTTTATTCTCATTGAATTTGGCTTAGGGAGGGCATGACATACACATTAAATAGGGTATCTAACTCTACAGGAGAGTGGGGAGGGGAAGGGGATGAAAGGGGGATGATGGAAGGGAGGACAGGTTGGGGGGAGGGAAGTTGGAAGCACCCACTTTTGAAAAGGGACAGGATCAAAGTAGACAATAGAACAAGTGGGGGTGGGATAGGATGGAGGGAAATATAGCCAGTGTTTCGCAATATATCAACTATGGAAATGTTTTACATAGCTACACACGTACAACCTATATTGAAAATGTTTATCATCCCAGAAAGGGTGGGTGATGATGGAGGAAGGGAAATAATCTGGAATTCAAAGTTTTAAATTCACATATTTAAATATATATACATAATTATTATTATTATTTTACATGCAACTGGGAAATAAGATATACAGGCACTGGGGCATAGAGATCCACTGTCTACTACTGGAAAGTCAGAGGGGAAATGGGGGAGGATATAGGAGAAAGCAGATTGGGGTAGGGGCTATTCAGTGGGATAGCTGTTTTGGGGTAGTGGGTAGGGGAAAAATGGGGAGAAAATTTGTAACTCAAATTGTTGTGGAAATTAATGATGTAAACTGAAAATAAACATAAAATTTAACTAAAAAAAGTCTTACTTGATAGTAGTGTATGAGATGTATTATAGAGAGAAGAAAAAGAGAGGTGGATATTAGTTAGGAAGTTATTGTAATTGTCCAGGCAAAAGATAACAAATGTCTGGGATTGTGTCACACAGGACGAAAGGAAGAAAGTTAGTCTTCAGGTTTAATAAGTCACACTGAAGAAGGCAACGTGCCTTTTTTTTTTTCTTAACTGAGTCTCACTGTAGAAATGAGCATATAAATTCAGTGACTACTACAGGTTTACTGATTGGCTCCAGAACTCTGACTAACTCTATTTCTGACCTGAACCAAGTTGACCCTTGTTCTTTCTTAGTCAACCTGGTTGCCCTCTGCTCCCAGGGGTTTACCATATTAGTGCCAGACTTAGTGCATGCACCTAATCTGTTAAGCTTGCTGCAGCTCAGAACTCCTAAGCTCAAGAGATCCACCATCCCCAGTGGCAGGAACTACAAACATGTACCACCATGCCTAGTCCAATATACCTTTTATAAAACTTTGATTTTCAAGGGAAATAATCATTTGAAAGTAAACATTTTTTTAATTAAAGATAACACCAATCCTAAAGACAAATCATAAGTTTTAAACATAAGGTAAGCAGGGTTGTTTCTATCTGGCACAATAGTTGGGGAGTTTAAGGGAATATGCTACAACTTACTAAACAAAACATTGAACTGAAAAGTTCCTCAGCTGTTATCAAAACCTGACTTTAATTTTCTATATGACAGGATAACTTGCAACACTTATATTTGGCTAGGGAAAAAATACCCATTGGCTGCTTATTTCCTAGCATTTGGTAAAAGCTGTTGTTTTCAGAAAAGAAGATGAATTTTGGCCAAATGGAGGAGATTCAGAGGCAGTCATTCAAAGTGAAGTCACAAATAAATCAGAAGTATGGTTTACAGTGAAATGGTAATAATAATCACTTGATGAACAGGGATGACATCAAGCCATATAATTCCACAAAAAACCACATTAAATAGTTCTCTTCCTTGATGGAATATTTCTCCAATGATATAAAAATGTCCTTTGGACTCAGTAAGTATAAAATTCTTAGTGTAAGCCAAAGCAAGACAGACACTGAAGGCTTCAAGCTTGAATCTGGAGGTCACATTGAAGCACTGAATGAAGGTTTTACCTATAAATACTTTGATTTATCAAGAAAGACCAAGCATAAGGATAAAATAACTACTTTGATAGTTGAATGAGTGTTGAGATATAAGATCATCTTTTTGCTCACTGAAAGCATCCTCAGTCCTACTCCAGTAGCAAACAAGATGACAGGGGTGAGGTGTAACCTTATCCTTATCCTTCTCCCATATGATTTTGATTTCTTCTGCCAGGTCTATGTCGTGAAAGCTTTTTGTTCCATGCAGCTTGAAGATTATGAGTAGCTGTATGACATCTATTTAAAACATTATTCTTAAATTTTTATGGATGAATTTTATATCTAGGTGGTTGTGGGCAACAATTTGATCTGTGATAAGGTTCCACTTTCACTCTGGTTTATTTGTTGAGTTCTCAAGGATTTGGGGGGCTCTGAATTTGTAATATGGGTATTTATTATCTGTCCGTCTATGAAAGTTAGTGAACTTCTCATGAATAATTCTAGCTACCAGATCATGACTTGCTATAGAGGTAGGTGCTAAATTCTTATAGCCTGAAGTGATATGTTGAATGGTCTGTACAACTTCTTTGCATAATCTGCTACTGGAGTAGTACCAAAGATGCTTTCAGTGAGCCAAGAGGAGATGAGTTTACATCCAAACATTTTAATTCAATTATTAAAGGAAGCTATTTTATCTACCTGTTAAATAGTCTGATGAACAATAAAGATAAATAAAAACAATATTAGGATAGCAACTGACCCCAGGACCCTTTCTATCTGAAATCCATGATGAAAAGAATGAGATTACTATTACTACTAAATGACTAAATAAATGATAATAATAAATTAAAGGCATCTGGGTGGTGTAGCACATAAACTGCTAAGCCTAGCATCTGAGTTCAAATCTAGCCTCAAACTCTTACTGGTTCTGTGGTCCTGGGCAAGTAATTTAATTTATGTCTGCCTCAGTTTCCTCAACCATACAATGGAGATAATAATAGCACCTACTTTCCAGAATTATTAGGAAGATCAAATGAGATTTTATTTGAAAAGTACTTGGCACAATGTAGGCCCTTAATAAATGCTTCCTAATAATAATAATACTGTGTTTCAAGATTACAATGTGATTTTTCCACAACAATCCCATGAAGATGGTAGTGAGAGTATTATTATTTCATTTTTATAAATGAGAAAATGGAGGCTCAGAAAAGTGATGTACGATGGAAGTCCCCATGTTCACAAGGCTAGTAGGTTTCACAGCTGGGATATGGGCCTGGGTCTCCTAATTCCCAGTATTCTTCCATTAGACCATGAACACCTTAAAAGCAGGAGCTGATTTTTTTGGTCTTTCTTTGTATACCTAGCACATAAAGTGCTTTCTTAATAAATACTATATATATATATTTATATTTATATACTATAAATATAGTACTTTCTTAATAAATACTAGATGATTGACTTACTCTTTCTGCTCTGTGAATACAGAACATGGATGTAATGAGGGTACATGTTGACTAAAACATATAACTAAAACAGCCCCAAATTCCTTAATATGGCTATTCAGGTAATTTGTATTGAATTGCTTCCCTGATATAAATTATTTAATAGTGTATTTCTATGATCATTTTGACGTAAAAAGTTACACTGGCAGTTACCAACAAGCCTTTGCTGGATACTTACCTGAATATATTTGTACATGTTCAAAAGGCTTCATTTTTTTCATAATAACCACTGGAGAGAAGCCAAGCACTTGCCTTCAATTGGCTAACTGTTATTGAGGAAGATAGCAGGCTGTTGCTGTTTTTTCCCCTCCAACTCCAAACTACTAAAAAGAACAAAATGTCCTAGAAGCATACAAGAATCTAGCTATATTTGACAGTATCACTTATGGGTGTATTACAGAGCCTGGGGTTCTTTTCCAAGATATAATAGAAAGAAGGCAGGGTGTTGAGTCAAGAGAAACCTGGATAGAGTTTCTTAGATCATATAGAAGTTAAGTGACTTGTCCAAGGTCATTACTACCCAGATGATCTTGGGCAAATCACTTAACTTACCTAGTATTATCTTGCTTCATCTATTAAATGAACAGGTGTTTTCACATGAGCCATATGTCTCCTTCCAACTCCAAATCTATGAACTAAGAAACTCCTTGAGTTTCTACATCTATAAAATTGAGCTAATAATACCAGTAGTACTTACCTCAAAGGATTATGAAGATCAAATGAGATGTCACAGTGCATAGAGCATTAGAGTTAAGAAGACATGAATTCCAATCCTGCCTCAGACATTTCCTAGCTGTGTTCAGTTCCTCTCCTCCACCTTCACTTAACCTCTGTTTGCCTTAGATCTCTCAGCTATAAAATGGGGATAATAACTGTGCCTACCTCACAGGTTTGTGAGGATCAAATAAGATAATATTTGTAAAGAGTTTAGCAAAGAGCCTGGTATATAGTAGGTGTAACAGAAATGCTACTTTTGTTGTGATCTTCAGCATCATCTTTGTTGTGTCATCATGGCCATCATTGTGGTTGTCATTATCACCATCATCATCGTTAACATTATTATTGCTATTGTTATTTGGAGTCAACAATACTGAGTTCAAATCCTGCCTCAGCTTCTCATTAGTTACAAGACCTTGGGCAAGTTACTGAATCTCTGAGCCTCAGTTTACTCATCTGTAAAGTAGGAATGATAATAGTACCACCTCCTTCACAGGTTTGTTGTGGGGACCAAATGAGATAACATGGAAAGCACTTTGCAAATCTTAAAGTGCTATGTAAATGCTATTAATATTATTTTTTATCATTATTATAATTATTGTTGTTGTTGCTGTTACTTGGAGTCAAAAATTTTGAGATCAAATCCTGCCTCAGTCACTCATTAGCTATGTGACCTTGAGTAAGTCACTTAATCTCTGAATCTCAGTTTTCTTATCTGTAAAGTGGGGATAATAATAGTATCATTTGCCTCACAGATTTGTTGTGAGGACCAAATGAGATAACACATAAATCATTCCACAAACCTGAAAGTGCTATATAAATGCTATTAGTGTTATTATTTTTATCATCATCATCATTGTTGTTGTTATGTGCTTTGCAACCTTAAAGCACTATATAAATGTTCACAGGAGAATCCATGTAGAAACAATGGAATATCCAATAGAATGGGGATTTTTTTTTTGCATCATGGACCCTTTTGGAAAGATCCCTTTTCACCCCTTTGGTAAAGTCCATATGCCCCTTCTTAGAATAATGTTCTCAAATGTGTAATATAAAATGCGTAGGATTACAAAGGAAACGAATTATGTTGAAATAGTTATTGAAATTTTAGAAAAAAAAGCAATTCATAGACCCCAAGTTAAGAATCCCCACAACAGAGTCTTTTAGAGAATCTATAGAGCAACCTACCCAGGTTAGTTGCTATTTAGAGTTGGTTTTTTTTTTTGAGCCACTTTAGAATGAAAAAGTGAATGAACAATTAGGCAAGAAATTCAAGGTACATTTATATTGGCCAACAACAAATACAAATAGTAAAAGCAAGTTGTCAAAGCAAATATCTTCTCCCACATCATGCCAAATTAAATATTTAATTAAAATGCATCTGATGGAATGAAAAATACATTTCCCATAAAGTAATGGGCCTCAAGAATGCCCCCGATTGAAATTCTAAGGACTTCAATTCCCATGGGATTGTATGCCTAGACAATCAAATAGAAAATCAACCAGAATTTATTAAATGCCTACTGTGTTCCAGATACTATGCTAAACCCAAGGAATAAAAAGACAAAAATGAAACCACACCTTACCATCAACGAACTTATATTCATGGGGAGGGGGAGAGAAAATGGGGATAACATGTATTCTATGGTATCTATTACTATTATAAAGTATATAAACAAATACAAAGTATATTCAAAGTAAAGAAAAGGTCATTTAAGGGAGGCAGGAGAAGCTGTTGTTGTTTGTCCCTCATTCTCAAAGATGACCGTGACATTAGGAAGATGATGCCATGACTTGCAAGTGATTTGGATTTAAGTGAGGCAGGGCTGTGCAAAGTCACCTCTGTAGACATCTGGGTCCAGCATCCAGATACAGATAAGAATGACTGGATATGGCACCTGGCAGGAAACATTAGCGAGACCTTGTGTAGAAAATGAGCTGAATTTTAAAGAAAAGTAGGGATTATAAAAAGCAGAGGTAAGGAGCATGCATTCTAAGTGTCCAAAACCATGAGAAGACACAGTGAAAGGAGAGGGAGTGTCATGTGTGAGGAACAAGAAATTGGCCAGTTAGACTGGACTATAGAATGAATTAAGAGAAACAATGTATAATAAGACTGGAAACATAGATTCAAGCCAGATTGTGAAGGGTTTTAAATGCCAAATAGAGAAGTTTGCCAAAGTGATAAAGTACATGTCTTTTAGGGCAGCTAGGTGGTATCGTGGATAGAGCACTGGTCTTGGAAACAGGAAGATTCATCTTCATGAGTTCACATCTTACCTCAATCACTTATTAGCTGTGTGACCCTGGGCAAGTCACTTACCCCTGTTTGGCTCAGTTTCCTCATCTGTAAAATGAGCTGAAGAAGGAAATGGCAGAACACGCCAGTATCTCTTCCAAGAAAACCCCAAAGGGGATCATGGAGAGTTGGACACGATGGAAGAGCAGCAACAAATCTTATCGTTTCCTTGCTCAAAAAGTTCCATGAGGTTTCTGCAGGCAGTAGGAAGCTCCTGGAGCCATCTGATCAAGACTGGGATAGGAAAATACTAGTACTTTAGGAACATCACTCTGGCAGCTATGTTGAGGAAAGGAGAGACAGAGAACAATTAAAGTGCTGTTTGTGAGGAGCAGCTAGGTGGCGCAGTGAATAGAGCACTGACACTGGAGTCAGGAGGATCTGAGTTCAAATCCAGACCAGACACTTAACACTTACTAGCCATGTGACCGTGGGCAAGTCACTTAATCCCAATTGCCCTACCTTCCCCCCTCCAAAAAGCCCCCCAAAAAGTGCTATTTGTAATAGTCCAGGTGAAAGGTGAGAGGACCTGAACTAGGGTAAAGGCAGATAAAAGGGGACAGATATAAGAAATGTTGTGGAGTTGGAATTTGCTAGACTTGGCAGTGTTTGTATATGTTGGGTGAGGAAGAATAAGGAGAAAAGAATAACTCCAAGATTGTGAAGCTGATTAACCAGAAAGATGGTGGTACCTTTGACAGAAATAAGAAAGTTTGGAAAACATGTGTATTTGGCAGGAAAGATAATGAGTTAGTTTTTGGACATGTTGAATTTAAGATACCTATGGGGCATCCAGTGAAAAATGTTCAAAAGACAATTAGTTGATAATGGAAGATTGAAGTTCAGGAGGGACACGAAGACTGAATATAGAAATGTGGGAATAATTTATGTGAAGATGATAAATGAATCTATGGTAACTGATGAAATTGTCAAAATATGAATTATATTAGAGAGAATAGTTGAGAGCCCAGGATACAAACAGCAAGGGGGTGGGGCATGGATAATTACCTGGCAAAGGAGACTAATGAAAGGCCAGACAGGTGGGAGGAGAGTTAAGAAAGCACACAGAGAGAGAATCCAGGAGGAAATGGTTGGCAACAGTGTCAGCTGTTACAAAGAAGACAAGAAGAATGAAAACTAACGAAAGACCAATAAATTGCCATTAAGCTATTATTATTGGTAACTTTGGAAAAATCAATTTCTATCAAATGATGAGATCAGTACCTAGACTGCAGGGGGTATAAAGGGTAATTTTGTCAAAAGGGTAGTGGAGATGTCTGAGAAGATGAAAGTTTAAAAATAGGGGTTTCTGATGGGAGGGTAGGAGAGCATGTGGAGATAATCAAGAGGTACCCAAGACTGAAATGCTAGTATCCAGGAAGTCAGGAGCCCTAAAACTATCTTAAGGTCCTTTAGGAGTAAGGAGAAAGGGTACAAGCTGATGCAGTTATGGAGACCGATTGATGATCTGAGCAGAGATCTAGGTATTGTTGGACAGAAACTAGTCAATGTTCAACTCAGCCACCCCAAGCTTTATATCAGGCTTATCCCATTTTGGAGGCATCAGTATTGGAAAAACTGTTTTGCTAGGGTGATCTGTTGCATTGTGCCCATTCAGGAGTAGGTACTAAGATTTTTTTTTACTATTTCTTTGTTTTGCAAATTTTTTTTTCCCAGTTAAATATTTTACTATGTCAATATATGGTTCCTTCCTGGACTGTTACTAAGACACACGCCAAATTTACATGACCTTTAGAAGCTCCCATGAAATTGGGTGGGAGCTTGAGCCAGATAAAGCAAATTATAATTATACAAAATAGGTCCACATTGAATACTAGTCTATGTATACCCAGAGTTGATTGGAAAATGAACTACATTTCTGGGAATTCATTCAGGATACACGAGGTTTTGAGGTGTAAATTGCCTACACTAGTAGCCTTGTGTTAATCTTTTAAAAATTTGTTTGGTCCAGACATGATTTCATCAGCATATGGAGCTCCAGGTAAAGAAACCCCACCCATTATAAAGATCAATAATTTATAGGTAATTTCTAGCATTAATGAATTGCCTACAGTAGCAGGAAGATGATGACTGTAAGCAAACTTGAAACTGTCTTTCTAACTCTAATGACAGTCCTCTGTACACTATGCCACACTTCCTTACCCCAGTCATTTAAAATAATTAAATTGCTCATACTGGTAGCTTTGTACTAGACTGGCAATTTAGGCTAAGCTGATGTTTCAACATTTTAGCTATAACTCAGTGCAATAGCTAATGGAGCTTGGAAGAGCTGAATTCAAATTTGAACCCAAATATACACTATCTGTGTGATCCTTGGCAAGTCATTTAAATTCACCCTTTATTTGCTTCACCTTCCTCATCTGTAAAATGGGAATAATACTCCCATGAGTGTTGTGAGCATCAAATGAGACAATAATTATAAAATGCTTAGCACAGTGTCTAGGCACATTGTAATCACTATATAAACGTTAGCTATTATTATTGTTATCATTATTGTTGTTGTTACTCCAGACCCTACTAGCAATTCAGGCAAAAAAATGAATAAAAAATTTGATTCAAAAAACCTTTGTAGATGTAATGGAATATTATTGTACTATAAAAAATGATTAGCAAGCACACTTCAGAAAAACCTGGAAAGACTTATATGAACTGATGCTGAGTGAAATGAGCAGAACCAAGAGAACATTGTACACAGTAACAGCCACCTTGTGCAATGGCTGACTTTGATAGACTTAACTCTTCTCAGCAATATAAGGATCTAAGATAAATCCAAAAGATTCACAATGGAAAATGCTATCCACATCCAGAGAAAGGACTTTGTAGTCTGAATGCAGATGGAAGCATGCTATTTGCTCTCCTTTTCTTTTGTTCTTTCTTTTCTTCTTTCTCATGGTTCCTCCAATTAATTCTAATTCTTCTTTTCATCATGACTAGAGTGAAAATATGTTTAATATGAGTTATTTTTATATTTAGTTTAGTTATATTTAATTTAATAAGTAGAGCCTATATCAGAATGCATGCCATCTGGGGGGGGGGGGAAGGTAGGGAGAGAAAATTTGAAACTCAAAATCTTACAGAAGTGAATGTTGAAAACTAAAAATAAATAAATTAGTTTAAAAAAAACCTTTGTAGTAGTTCGTTGATATAAGGTTGCATAAATTGTGTATTGAAATAAATATGGCTACTCAGTTTTGGAGAACTGATGTTGATTGATGGAATGGACCCTTGCTGAGTACATTTGGTTTTGGAAGTGCCTACTGAATGTAATGAGATAAATGTTGAAAGCACTTGGTTGATACCATACTGTGAACTCTTTGGGATCAAAAATTACTGACTTAGTCAAATAGGATGAAAGACAATACTACTGCTGTACTGAGTGAGTTGCCTGCAATTGTGGGGAATTCCAAGTTCCCCAAAAAGATAACTAGTAAGAAAGGTAGTTGAGTATGCCTCTGTTGACCAAAAGTTGGTGAGTTTAATGCCTTCATTATAAGAGCAGGATAGACTGTGTGGTTGATGTAAAAGACCTGCTGGAGGGAGAGACACCCTATTCATCAGCCAGTGACCCAATGCTGATTCTGTCTTCCATGGCCAAGAACCAGTGGCAATAGTAGCAGGGACTTGTCTAGTGAAACAGTCAATTGGTACAGTTTAGAAGGGGATCAATATGGAACATAACATTATTTTCAGAGAGGGCATCCTTACCCACAAAACAGGAACCCTTTGAGTCCTGAGTGCCACAGAAGGGAAGGAGGAGTAACTTGGTAACAAATGCAGAAAAACATGGGAGACTAATGGACAGCCTCAGGGAACCTGCCTTTCATATCATATATCTATTGAAAATGGAAATTTTGAAAGACTTAGGAACTCTGCTTAACTGAATGATAACCATTATTTCAGAGAACTAATAAGGAACACTGACCACTTCATTACAGGGGGATGCTAGACTATATGCAAAAACAAGAAATGCATTTTTGAACATGACTCATATAGGAATATTTTTTGCTTGATTGTACTTATATGATACAAGGATTTTCTTTCTTCCTTTCCTCCTTTGTTTCTGTTTCTTCCTCCCTCTTTTACTTCCTTTGTGTTTCTTTCTTCCTTCCCTTTTGCTTCTTCCCTTCTTCCCTTCTTTCTTCTTTCTTTTCTTTTCTTTTTCAGTGAGTGGAGGAGATGGGAGAGAAAAATTTTAAAAGTAATTTAAATTTAAATGCTAAATGTCACAAAACTTCCAGGTATTAAACTATGTACAGATGCTCAATGGGCAATTTGGCAGCATTCATGGCTCAAAGGGAAATGTTGTGGTATGAGTACCACAGAAAATATTTCTAACTTTCTATGGAGGTTGAAGAGACTGCTTCACATAGCAGTCATCAAAATGGATGTTGCCTGTGGAGGGAATGGACCACCCTAGGCTAACCCAAGCAACCAAGGTGTTGGTACATGAGAAAACACCACAGGGGCACCTGTTGATGCACAAGCATTGAGAATCAGTCAGAAACCCAGAGATAATGAGGATGTGGGAAAAGCAAGTGGTTTATCTGTGCTTCCTGTATTCACCAGATAATCACTCAGATTTCTGCTAAGTAGGCCTAACTGATCTGTCTTTCTTAGACTACAGATTTTAGACCTGAGGCTTTTTCCATAGCTCCAGGCCCATCTCAGGGTCTTTTTGAAAAGGAAAGATGGTAATGAGGACATATAGAACATGCAATGCTCTAAAAAGAATTGAGGCTGCACAGCTATACCAAACCCAGAAACCCCACTCCCCATGGCTGTTTATGTTGGCCTCTCCCAGAATCAAGGAAGACTGTTTCATATCTGAGTCAAATGCAGCTGACTGTGGGTCTTTAATTGGCAGAATTTGGTCATGGCTGGCTAGCTCCAATCCATTGGAATTTCCAGCAGGTGCTAAGTGGGGAAAGAGCAATGAGGCCTGGATGAAATGAGAAGCAGACCCTAAAGGCAAAGCCAATTTTGCTCAAGCTTTGAAACAAATTTATTCTGAGGTTCAAACAAATCAGGGCATTTTGATTTCCTTCAGCTCCAGCAAGAATCACAGGGGCATTAGGATCATATGAGTGATGGTAAGGAAACTTTAAAAATGCTTATTGAACATTCTGAAAATGTCTAACTGTTCATCTTCTGTAAATCCCCTAGAGATAGAAATTAATCTTGTTTTCCAGATGAAGAAAATACAGCTGGGTCAACATGGTGCCAAAACAAATTGGTGAAAATTGAAAATGTTAATCAACCCACTTGTTTTGTCTACATAGTGCTAAACAATTTTTGCCTGATTCCCCCCCACACACCCCATATACAAACTGAATTGGCTTGCTTTTGCACTGAGTGCATCAGGAGGCTTGTTGTGGAAACACAGACTGAGATTCAGAATTCTACTGATTTGACCATGGTCCCACCCTGAACTCATACTTTAAGGAGTCCTTAGCTCAGGAGAGACAAACTAAATTACAATAATTTTTCATTGTTTATGATCCCAGAAAAACTAAAGTCTGGCCTTCAAGAGAGGAGAGAATGGAGTGTGAGGTAAAATAGAAATAAATGGTCAATAAATACTGAATCTAATTGAAGCCTTACCTGGCAGAGTGTATAATGCCTGTCTCTAAAACATGTAACATCACCATAGAGAATTTTTAGGGCTACAAGGATGTGATGTGATGGAAAGGACACAACACCAGGAAATTAGGAGACCTGGAGTAGATTCCTGGCTCTGCCACAAACTAGCCATAGGTAACCTAAGTGTGAAAATTAAACTTTGTAAGCCTCAGTTTCTTCATTTCCAAAATTAGGGGGTTGGACAGGGCAACCTCAGAAAAGTCCTTCTGAACTCAAATTTTAGGATTATCTAAGCAAACTTTCTTATTCTGTACATGAGAAAACTGGTCATGGGATCATAGGCCTAGATCTGGAAGAGGCCTAAGAGGCCATTGAGTCTAATGCCCTCATTTTATAGATGAGGCATTTGAGGCTATGGGGAATTTAGTGACTTACTCCACCAGGTCACACAGGTGAGGGAATTTGAACCAATATTCTCTGACTCCAAAGTTTGTGTTCTTTCCACAGTCCTCCACCTTTTCACAGAAAAGTTAAATGAATTAATGAAGTTAATAAGGTTAAATGACTCAAGATGGGATGGATTGAAGTGGAATGGAATGGAAAATCATTTATTAAGTGCTTACTATGTGCCAAGTACTGTGCTAAGCACTCAGGATGCAAATATAAAGATCACACAGAGTTAGTCACTGGCAGACCCCGGGCTCCTGATTCCTAATCCAATATTCTTTCCACTACACAGTGCTACTGCTCAGAAGAAGAGATCGCCTCATTAAAGGTATTCCAGTAAAAACCAGCACAAGGAGAGGGGACTCTTTGGAGGCCTCTGAGGTTCCATCGGCCCAAAAGAGGAGCCAGGATATTTCTGGGACTTGGCACTAAACTGACACACTTTCCAGAGCCATCAGCAAACACTCAGAGTCTCTGTAAATGAGGAAGGAGTCATTCTGATGTGGACAACACTTAGACTCTTTTTATTCCATTGGCTCCCTCTGTATAATGTCCCTATCAAGTCTTTGTTCCTAAGCTCTATGTGTGCATTAGATGGATGCCAAAGGGATCTCCAGCCACATGGAACCGTGTAGCTGTGCCTCTTTGGGGGAATGGGGAATATCTTCTTATGTGACACACATGTGTCCAAAGACACTGAAAAATCCCTGAAGTCCCCCAAACATTAAGGATCTTGATGAATTTTCAATAAAATGAAGACCCAGCAGGCTTGACATTAATGATTAGCTTTCTCTTTTAAAATTATATATTTATTATTATTATATATTTATTATTTACGTATTGATTTAAAATTACAATTTAAAGGGTCAGATAGGAATCAGGATGGGCCTAATGATGACTAGATATCAGTCATTCCCACTGAGGAATGAAGGAGTCTGGACTGACTTATCTTAAGGCTCCTGCTGGCTCTCACAGTCTATGGTTGAAACTGTCCCCAAATAGTTGAAGAAGATGACCAAACAGTTAGCAGAAGAAGAATTGCAAACTATTAACAGCTATTTGAAAGAATACTTCTAAATCACTAGTAGTAATAAAATGATTGCAAATCAAAACAGGACTTAGGCCTCATGCACAACACACTGGCGAGGATAACATAAGGTGAGAAATCCGCGTTGGAGAGAATGTGGAAAGGCAGCTACAACTAGTGCTCTGTTTGTGGAGATGTGATTGGTCCACCCATTTCAGAAAGCAATTTGGACTTACAGATAGATAGAAAAAGAATTCACTAGGTGCTCACTGTGTGTTCCAGGTACTGCATAGGGAAATGCAGAGAAAGTGACTAAAATGTCCATGCCCTTTGACCCAGTGATTCTACCGCTAGGCATATACCCCAAGGAAATCAATGACCAGAGGCCCTCTATACTGCATAATATTTCTAAACGCAATTTTTAATGGTAGAAAAGAACTAGAAACAACACAGAAACTCATTGATTAGAAAATAAACATTGTGCTATGTACACAAAAGACAATGTTATTGTCCTATAAGAACAAAGAACATGATAAAAAGATAGGAAGACCTATACGCACTGATTAAAAGCGAAGTAAGCAAAACCAGGAAAACACCATATATAATGACTACAACATAAATGGAAAGAACAATAAAATAATATTGAAAGAGTTCTGTGAAATTATAATGATCAAGCTAGGTCCCATAGAAGAGCTATAAGAAGGTGTTTTCACTCTGCTTCATTGCAAAAGTCAGGGACTATCATTGTGAAACATTTCACATCATATTGTGCTTTTAAAAAAATATGTTAGTTTTTCTAGAGTGATTTCCCCCCTTCTTTCTTATTCTTTGTTATAAAGTATAACTCTCTGGGAAAGAGAAAGGAGAGGGATAATTTGAAAAATATTGGTGACATAAAAATAAAATGTATCAATAAAATTGTTTAAAAAGAAATAAAATGGAGAGACTATTAGGGATCATCATCATTGAAATTCTCCTCCTCTTAATTTCTGTAGAATTTATTTTCTCTATCACATCTCTGGGAGGCAGCTAAGTAATATAGTGGATAGAATGATGGACCTGGAATAAAGAAGACTCATCTTCCTGAGTTCAAATCTGGCCTGAGACACTAGTTGTGTTACTCTAGGCAAGTCACTTAACCCCGTTTGCCTTAGTTTCCTCGTCTGTAGAACAAGGAGAAGGAAATGGCAAACTACTCCAGTATCTTTGCCAGGAAAATCCCAAATATGGTCATGAAGAGTTAGAAATGACTAAAAAGCAACTGAACAGAATCACACATTTGATAGAGATCACATAATAACAAGGTCTTATATTGGTATTTCAGTTGCCATGTATCCCTGTCTTGTCTACCATAGATTATAAGATGCTCAAGGGTAGGGTCTTGAACTTTGCTTCTCTTACAGCACCCGTCACAGCATTGAGCATGCATGAACCACTCATTTAATATTTGTTGAGTGGATAGATGAAAAACATTATTTAAATGTGTACTATATTCCAAGGCTGTGCCAAATCAGGAACACAAATAAGAAGGAAAACAGTCCCTGCCATCAAGCAGCTTACATTTTAAAGGAAAAGACAATACACAAAGGGGAGTCATGGCCAGAAAAGGGAATTGTGGGATGAAAAGTCACAAAGAAAGATGGTTAGTGGAGTAATACAGCATACCCTTTCCAGAGGCAATGGCACTAGTGATTTGATGCTAGTTCTCAGAGAAAGAGGAGCAATATAAGGATCACAGGTCCAGAACTAGAAAGGAACTCAGAGGTCATCTAGTCAAACTCCCTCATTTTTACAGAAGAATTAAATTACTTTCCCAAGGCCATATAGGTATGAGAGTAAGAGGTAGAAATTGAACCCAGGTCCTCTGACTTCAGTTCTTTCCACTATAACACACTGTAAGGTATAAAGGTGGGCATTGGGAGTGGAAAAAGAGAGCATGCTTGGGGAGGATAAGCAAAAACACAGGGTGAATAGAGGGGCACAACTTGCCAAGGAGTACAGAACCAAGTGCTTTTAGTTCCTCTCAGGTGTGGCCTCTGGTAATCTGGGTTAGAGGGTAGAACAGAAGCAGCAGCAGCAGCAGCAGCAGCAGCAGCAGCAGCTAAAATTGGAAAGCATGAAAATTAAGGTGGAAGGGTAGAAGAAGGTCAGCTGATGCACAACAAGCCTCAGGTGGCATCTCGGAGTGGAGGTTGCTAGGGAGAAGATGGCATTTTCCATGTGAAGGATGCTAGAAAGCTCCATCCAGGAGACTTGTAATGCTGTGTAAGGGAAGAGCCTTGGAAACCCAGACTGTGCAGTGCAAGCACTTATTTCATAATGTTCTTGTCAGCTAACCCCATGTTGAAGAGGAGTCTCTTTGATCTATATGCTTCAACTATGGGTAGTAGAGTCTATGGCCTCATGAGTTCAAAATATACAGAGATTCTTGGCAACTCACTGTCCCAGGGTTTTGAGTTTCATTCCTGCTTTGTTGTTCAGTCATGTCTGACTCTTCATGACCCCATTTGAGGTTTCCTGGATAAGAATGTTGAAGTGGTTTGCCATTTCCTTCTCCAGTTCATTTTATATACAAGGAAGCTGAGGCAAACAGGATTAAGTGACTTGCCCAGGGTCACACAGCCTGACGCTGGATTTGAACCCTGAAAGATAAATCTTCCTGATTTCCAACTGATTGTTCTATCCACTGCACTACCTAGCTACCTAGGTTTCCGTCAGGGCAGCTCTAATGCTGAGGTATAAAAGGTGAAGGGTCTCCCTTAGCATTCCAGCATTCCAGGTTTTGAAGCCAGAGCAAGCATTGATGAATAAGAGATGACTTTGGGAGTAATCTTCATGACCCCAACTCAATGGTCACTGAGATGCAGGACCTTTTGTAAAAGCTAATGGATTTTAAGTGGTTAAATGGAACTATAATGCTATTACTGGCCCCTCATAAATGAAATAGCACAGTGGTGGCTCAATCTGATGGTAATAGAGAAAAACTCATCAACAAACCCGTTGAGCATCCTGGAACCCTAAGAAGAATGCAGCCTACCTGACTCTGGGAGAGAGCATCAGAGCACATTTGCTACAAATGAATGAATGAGTCAAAAAGAAATTGAATAGATGTTGCCTTTTCCTTCAATTTCACTTTTGTTCAATTGTCATAGAAGTCAGACACTAAAGAAAACACCAAGTATGGTTACTATACACAGATATCTATATTTTCTTAGCTTAGTGTCTTAGGGAACCAGAAGACAAAGCCAAGGAGGGACATAGAATGCAGGGAAATTTTGGTGACTGTAAATTAGGGTCAATGGCATAGCTAGAATTTTTTGTCTTTGGCTTTTATGACCTGCTCCCAGACAGAATAGCTCCTTCAGTGGAGAGAAAAAGAAAGCTCATTCTGCCATTAATATGTAGGTCGCAGAAAGTTGGCTCAGTGAAGAGTTGGGGACTCCATAAACGCACACCAAACCTGGACTTAATGAAGATGTTAGGACCAAAGGAATACAGAGTAATCTGTACTGCACCCAAGTGTATTTGTCCAGAAAACTCCCTGACAATGAAGAGTCACCAAACAAGTTATGAAGATTGGCTCCCCGTGTGCCTCTCACCACTGTCAAAACTTTACAGTGAATGCTAGATTGAACTTCATTAAAATAATATAGTCATTATTATGTGAATTATTGTAAAGTTATAAGTTGTTTTGACTATTTTTACAAACAGGGGAAAGTTCATCCATTTGTCTACGTAAAGACTACAAGGTGCCACAGGTAAAAACCCAATTAAGTTTTAAATGACTGAATAAATGTAAAAGTAAAACTTTTACCTTTTTGGTTCAAACAGAATAGCAACAGGGCCTATAAGTAGGCATTTAAAACTCCAGCCTGGTGGCTTGATGCTATCCTTTCTCGGGCTTCTACTCAATGAATGTTAGAAATGGAGAGGACTTGGGAGATTATCTACTCCAATTCCTGCTTTTTGCAAATGAAGCAACTGATACCCTGAGAGGTGAGTTGCAAGGCTAAGGTCTCAGGTCTACTGGTTTCATGCTCTTCTCACTGTACCAAGCTGGCTCCCTGCCGATGCTCCCTATGACTCTATCCCTACTGAATATCTGGGATTGTGGAAATTCCTGGGAAATGTCTTATTGGGGAAAGATTCTATAGCCTAGGTAAGTTGTTTTATTTCTCTCCAGGGCCACCCTGCATATTACTGTTCTAACCTTCTCCTACCTACTTTCCAGAACAACCTCCTATCTTCCTTACCTCACTCATGAGTGCCCCACATCCCTGGCTCTCTCTTTCTCTCTCTCTTTCTCTCTCTCTCTCTCTCTCTCTCTCTCTCTCTCTCTCTCTCTCTCTCTCTCTCTCTCTCTCTCTCTCTGTCTCTCTCTCCTTTTTCCAAATATACACCTCCACTCAGAACAAGGGAATTCATTCCCTGCCTGCAAAAACCACAAGCCATGGAAAGCTGAGGTTATTGCTCACTGAGAGAAATAACATCAAGATGGATGAGATCAGTCTGATGGCTCAAGTAAGGCCTGCCAAGGGGGCTATGAAATTCCTTGCACCACCCCCACCTCACTCCACCCACTCGCCCACCCAGCCCAGCCCCTCTTCTGCTGTTTCTCCATCCCTTCCACAGCCAGATGTTCAGAGGAGAGAGTGTGATATGAACCACTGGTTTAATCATACACTCTAATGATTTCGCATTGACTAATTGGCTTTGCCCACCTCCATGTAGGCATGGTTGAAGCCACCCCACCTGCTTCTGGCATAGACTCACCCAAAACAGCTGTAAATCACAAGCAAGATGACAGTGTACATAGCTCAGGCATGCAGCCCCAGGTGTTGCTGAACTGGTCATGGTATAGTGGGTTCTCCAAAATCTTGAGTTCTGTTTCCTAGCAACCAAGTGCTACTTCAGGGTACTCATAAGATGAAATCCCAGGAGTCTCTTTCGAATATCTCCAAATTAAAGGAAATTCATTCTGTGAGTCAAGGTATTACACAAGACTTCCAGAGATGTGTGTATCCTTCCAAGAAAGGGAGAGTTAAATTCGACAGCCTTTAATGATTTAACCAAATAAGAAAAGGGGGAAATCACATCTAGAATCACAGAATGGTAACTATCTAGTCCAGGTTCTTCATTTTACAGAAAAGGAAATAAGTAGATGCTTGAATAGATGTTGGCTTAATTGAAGTTCAGTTACTTGTCCAAGGTCACACCTTGAGTTAATGACAAAGCAAGACTCATGAAAACCATCCATACCATGCTTTTTCAAGGGTACCACATAGACTCCTCAAGTTACAACATGCTTGTTACTCTGTTAAATTGGAAAAAGGATACCATCTTGCTTTTTCTAAGAATTCATTACATTGGCCACTTCTCAGTATTCTAACTCTGTTCAAAAAAAGAATAAAAGCGATCCTATTCTAGTAAAAATTATTTCCCTATTCAATTTAGTCCCACTTTCTCAATTCTTGTTAGAGATTTCTGCTTTGCTCCCATCTCTCCTGACATAGTATCACATAAACATACATGTAGCCATCATACATCCCCAGTAGAATTTAAGGCCTTTTCAAAGGCAAATTCTATGTCATTTTAATCTTTGTATTCTTACTGCTAGAGAGTAAATACTCCCTTAAAGAGCCTCTCCCAATAAACTGTATCCCATTTTTATGTTAAAATTATTCAAGATTACTTAAAGTATATAGCAACAAAGAAAAGCTTGTTTGATGACCCTCTGATAATTACTATCATGAGACATAAACTATCAACATGCTGACTAAAGCATTTGCCACTGTCATGGAGGAAGGAAATCCACTGTAGAATCTAAGATGAAGGGAAATCCTCTAAAGAACCTGCTCCATAAAACTGATTCATACTTTTTAAAAAATTTTAATTTTTTTAAATATAGTTTTCTTTGTAATTCTATGTTTCCTATGTCTATGAAAACTGATTATGAGGACTCAGTAGGATTCACCAGATTGCCAAAGGCATCTGTGACCCACAAGAAAGGTTAAGAACCCCTGCTATAGATGATGAAGACTCCCAGTTGCTCCTGTTTATATATGATAATATGCTGGTTGCTTCAAATCCAAGTTCATTGTAAAGCCCCTGAACAAGACCTGTAACAATTCCAATGACTTTGGCCTAACCAATCCCAAAAGAAAAACCAAGTATGTGAAAAACACATATTATCCGTAGTCTCACATCTAATTATACTATAGTTATAATGGAAAGAATGCAGGATTTGCCATAAGAGATCATAGTTTCAAATCTTGGCTCTGCTACTTACTATCTATGTGATGTTGGGCAAATTAGTTGACCTCCTTATGCCTCAGTTTTTCAGCTAGTGTACTTGGTGGCCTCCAAGGTCAAATTCCAACTCTAAATCTATGACTCTGTGAACCTAGATGGACAATATGGAAAGCTTATCTATAAGTATTTGGAAGTGCAAGTGGTTGACTAGCTAGATCCAGAATTAAATAGAAACAGGAAAGTGGGCTAATTCCAAAGCTCCTTTTATGGCCCCAAACTTCACCTCAAAGCAAAGTCCAGTCTTTCAAATATGATATTTTACCAGTTTTCCATGTGAGTCATGGAACACACTTAGTGTCCAATATGTTAAAAATGAGCATTACATAAATGATAATGGAAAAGTACATAGTGGATGTGAACAGGTTGCAACACACAAGAACTTTAAAGAAGAATTGAAGTAAAAGGTGTTTTGGGAGGGAAAAGTAGATGCACCAGTCACATGGAAAGAGCAAGAAATAAGTGGTGAATAGCCCATAATCTTCCATTGGTATCCCGAGGAATTCCCCAGCATATTGGACAGACATTTCCCCTCCCCACCCCCTTTATGGAATGCCATAAACAAGAATTACATGGGCTAAACAAAGATGAATCAGTTGGGTTGTGTTCTAAATTGTTGGAGGCAATATCCACATTCATGAGATCATAGGTCCCTTTAATATGCCCTGTGCTTTGACTGCAATAGACACTCAATAAATGCTTATTGAAACCAATTGAAACTGAAATAACACAAAATTATAAAGAACAAAGTTAGTCCCCAAAGAAGAGATATAAGAAACTTTTCTCTGTTCCTTTGCAGAGACTGGGATCCACAACTGTGAAACACTGAAAATAATATTAGAGTTTTTTATTTTTTCGTCCATTTTACTGGGTTTTCTCTCTTCTTTTTCTTTATTTAAAAAAAATATGTTATGTGATGACTCATAGTTGGGGTGGGGAGAAAAAAGAATAGGGGGGAATCTAGGGAAATATTTTAATAAAAATGAAATGACAACAAAACCAATTTTTTAAAAAGTTTGTTCAATTCTGTTGAAATTGTTTTGTCCCAACTTATGACTTCATTGGTGTAGAGAACTCCCAGGGAAAGAATGTCTTCCACCAATACAGATCTGCAGCTATTCTGAAATTGATAGTTGATGACAGTTGTTTAGAACACTAGGCCATTAAATGACTTGCCTGGAGTGACCCAAATCTAGTATCAGAGGTGGATTTTCAACTAGGTCTTCCTGACTCTGAGACTTACTCTCTGCTGTGCTATGCTCTATACTGAGTTGTCTCTGTCTTTTAATTATGCATTTCTTATTGTGAGACATCCCCTCTTTGAGAATTATTTTATTATTATATTTCCTTATAATTGGCAACACAGTGTTGACCATCAGGTAGACAGCCCTGTGCCACATGGATTCCACTCCTCCTACATCTCCCTACAACTCCTTCTCTGGAATTGACAAATCAACAGCACCTTTGCTACTACAAATACTCTACTTTGCGATGACTCCACTGAGAATCCCTGTGTTTCTATGCTGTAGTCCTCCACAGGTTTATCTCCCTTCCTTGACTACCACTTCCTACCCTCTTATCCAGCAATGTCAGCCCCATCCCTACGTTATCCCTATCTCATTTTTTCCCTATTCTAACGCTGTATTCTTTGGAACCACTGTCCTATTATCAATAAACTGTCCTTCATATTAGACCTCTGAGTTCCTCCTGGAAATTACACTGTGTATATTTTGTACTCATCTATATCTCTACATATTACTCTCCCAGCCCCCAGGACAATAAAAAGCCCTTAAGGGAGATTAACTGTGTCATTTTATTTTTACATCCACTACACCCAGAATGGTGCCTAGCACATAGTAGACACTTAATAAAATGATTGTGGAATAGGATTCCCCCTATTTTATTTTCTTCCTGTGAAATTTCATTCCAGATCTGTGGAATTTCCATAGGAAATAACCATTGTGGGTGTAATTATTCTGAGTAGCAATTCTCTTTACCCCTAAAAAACTTTTCTCACAGCACTGGGAACCACAATTACAAGGTCTTCCCAGGGAAATTCCAAATGACATTTGCTGGTACCTTCTTCTATCTTCTACACCCACCACCCTATCCTAACCAATAAGGCTACTCCTGAGTCAGTGAATAAATAGATTAAATTTCCTGATTTTCCATCAGAGTGCTTGGGTTGGTAACTCTTGGGTTCTGACAAAGTGACTAATCACTGTTTGAAAATGTTTTTTGATGGGAACCACATTGAGTTCAATCTTCCAGCCCTACCCAAAATTGCCAGGTCTGCCATGGCTATTGTCTTCTGGAAAAGTTAGAGGGGGTTTAATAATGTTGTTGCTGTTGCTTATTGTTGTTTGTCCTTCATTCTCAAAGAGGATCATGACATCAGGGAGGTGATTCCATGACATGCAAGTGAATTGAATTCAAGTGAGAGAAGACTGTGCAAAGTCACCATCTTCACTTTCTCCTCTGGAGCCTCTGGGTCCAGTGGCAAGATATAGATTAGGATAACTGGAGATGGATGGCTCACTGAATATTATTTTTCAAGTTCGCTAGGTTGTGACTAACTCTTTTGGTCAATTCCTCAAGAGTATGGGACTTTCTAGTGCATTTTTATCTCTCTCCAATTAATCAATCAACAAGCATTGGTTAAATACTGACTACACAGTAGTAGATATTAAAGATACAAAGACAACAATGAAATAGAGTCAATCCCCATAGTACTTGTGTCTGCTCTATCCAAAGTTGTTGCTTACTTTATCTAGCTGACTGATTTCATTGATAAAAATCTTGCCCAAGCATAAACATTGCTAAAATACTAAAAATAAAATGAAGAAGTACAACAAGCTTTCAGGGAATTAAAACAGTCAAAATGGATGGTCTCATGAAAACAGTGCAAGAGGTTATAATCCTCCAAACACTTGGAGCGTACAGCCAAATGAGATAGGTTCCTTGAGAATAGGAACTCTATCCAATTCTTTATATTCCCTACAGTACATAGTACAGTCCATTAGTAAATTAATAAGATATTGAATGAATCAATGAATCAAGAGCTTCTCCAACTAGAAATTGCAACCTTAGGGGTTGTGAAAGAGTTTGCAAGTGATGAGAGACGACCCTACCACCCACTCCAATCCCTCCATTTTCAAGTCTTTTTGCCTTGGACAGCAAGGGTGATGCTCTTGGGGCCTTTTTGTGTAGTGTAGTGATGTAGGACATTGTCAGCCACAGATTGGAAAAGCTTGAGAATCACTTGTCTACACCATAATTTTTCATGCTGAGAAATTTTATCTATTGGATGATTCTTTGACTGGAATACAGTCTTTGTTCTGTCCTAGTAACATCTCAAGATGGGAATTTCCAGTAGGGAGGTGGTACAAAAGAGAGAATTCAGTGGAAAAAACTCACATTGTCTTAAACTATGTAGAAGAATTTACCCAGACAACTCAGGATAATATTGTACCCTGAGTCATACGTGATTAGTTATTACTGCATTGCACACTAGTCTCCTTATGCTCTGAGAGACTTCAATTCAGTGAACTAAAATTTTATTATGAGCCTTCTATGAGCAAGGCCTGGGAGAGGGTTCAGGAGATATAAAGATAACAGCAGGTCAAAAAAAGTCTGGTAGGACTTCCCAGGGGAGATGGGACCTCTACTGGGTCCTGAAAAAACAGTGGAATTTGGATATTTCCTGAGGAGATGCTATCAAAATTCTTGCACCTACTTAATAAATCCATAGAGATGTTTAACTTAAGCATTCCACGAGGATATTGGGATTTTTCTAAGAGCTACAACTAGAGTCTTACAAATAATCAAGAATCAGAACAATGATCTCCTCTTTTAACCTAATCAAGTTGATCTGGGTCCATGGATCAGCTCTTTACCCCAGGGGTATAAAACTCAAATAGGTATGAGAATCACTAAATTAAACATAAGGATCAGCGCAGGATGCATATTGACTTACAAAATCACATATTTAAAATTATATGTATTCTATTATACTATTTTTTCCTTAAACATTTCCCAATTACATTTTAATCTGGTTCAAGCAGCAATCCAGAGTGTTGTAGGTCCACATGGGGGCCAGGAGGCAGCATGCTAGACACTTTTGTTCTACACTATGTCAGAGGTCACACACATACCACCCCAGGCCCAGAGAGAAGAAAGTCATCAGGTCACATGTCAGGAGTCTGCCTGTCAAGCGTTCCTGAGCCCAAACCTTTATTAGATTATGAACTCCTTGAGAGCAGGGACTATCTTAAGCCTTGTTTTATATCCCAGCTCTTAGCACAGTGCTTGGCACAAAGTAGGTACTTAATGAATGTTTATTGATTAGAGAAATTTTAAGAATTCAGGGAACTAACTTTTCAGAGCAGGGCATCTTAACCTGACAGTCTATAAACTTGGGTTTTTTTTTTCAATTTTGACAACTGTAATTTCAATATAATTGGTTTCCTTTGTAGTTGTGTATTTTATTTTATGTATTTTAAAACATTATTCTGGGAAGGGGTCCATAAACTTCACTAGCCTGCCAAAGAGGTCAATGACAAAAAATTTTTAAGAATCCCTGTTCTAAAGGGAGGAGAATGCCTGAAGAAAGGATGGAGTGGCAAGGCAGCCTAGACTCAAGTCTCTTGGGAGAAGAGGATCAGGCACCTTACCCTTCATCTAGAAGAGCCTTAGGGTACTGAGACAATGTTTGAGGAAATAAACCCTGATTTCCCCTATTACTTAGATACAAAAAGTCAGAATAAGTGGTACAAGGATATTCTCAAGGTCTCTCTGAAGAGCTTGTGAGATAGGGGAGATTCTGGCACAGGACTACCCAGCATAGCATATCAACATCAAAAAAGATACTGAGTTCAGCAAGTGAAGTCGAATCACAGTGGCACAAAGGAAACCCAAGGTGCACAAATTTAGAGCTATCTCCATCCTGAATGTTCACATGGACAATCTGTGTCTGATTTATGGTAGAGCCTTCTAAGCTTGTATTGGACTGATGAGCCACAGTCGGACACACTCTACCTTGACCCCAACATCATGATCCTCTTCAGTTATGAAGGAGAAAACCAAGTTATTTAGATAGTGTAGATCCAACAGCAAAGGCATTATTTATAAATTGCAAGTTCATTTTCCTTTATCCCTGGATTTAAGGGACTCACTAGAATAGAAGGATGGTAAGATAGTAGGATCATAGATTCAGAACTGGAAGAGACTTTAGGGAACATCTAGTCTAGCTCCTTCATTTTATAAATGAGGCTCAGAAATATTCAATGACTTCCCCAAGGTCACACAGTTAAGTGATAGAGGCAGCATTTGAAAAAGAACTATACTGATACTATAGGATATCAGGACTCCTTTCTGTGATTTTCATTTCCTGGGTGTGAAATAAATGCAGCGTTATTTTTAATTTTCCTTATTAACTTTTATACTTTGAATGAAATATGAAGCTCTTTGACCCAAATATGTGAATAAATGGATATGACCTATACTTTAAGGTTCATAGAAGAAGGTCTTAAGACTGGACAAAAAAGGGGAGGCCAGGTGGCTCAGCAAGTAAGAGCACTGGCTCTAGTGTCAGGATGACCTGGGGATCGAATCCAGGCTCTGACACTTAGCACCACACCCAGAAATAACTGGCCGTGTAACCTTGAGCAAGTTACTTAACCCCTATTGCTCATTTAAAAAAAAAAGAATGGACAAAAAAAAGCAAAAAGAGATATTTTTGACTATGCTGACCCAACAAAAACACTACTAAATCTATTTCCAAAGATGATTAGGAAAAAAGGAAAATAATCTATATATTCTCAAAATAGCTCTCTTTGTGGTGACAAAGAACTGGAAATTGTAGGGAAGCCCATCAATTGGGGAACGGCCAAAAAAATTGTGTAATATGATTGTGATGGAATATTACTGTGCTAATAAGAAATGATGAACTCAGTGATCTTAGAAAAACATGGAAAGACTTGCACGAAATAATGAAGAGCAAAATGAGCAGAACCAAGAGAACATTGTACACAGTAATAGCAATATTGTTTTAAGAATGACTATCTAAGTCATTTTGACTATTATAAATATCCAAATTAACTATAAAGGACACATGAAGAAAGATGTTATCTGCATCTAGAGAAAGAACTGATAAATAGAAGTATGTATAGAATAATTTTACATATATACATTAATATGTATATGTGTGTTCATATCTATACATATACATACATACATATGTGTCTATACATATATATACACACCTATTTATCTAATGGGTAGGGAAGGAAGGGAAGAAAAAAGAGAAAAAGAAAAAAGAAACATGATAATTTTATTACCTATATAAGAGAAATAGCAAGTTGTACATGACTTATTTGCAGTTTCATGTGTAATCTTTTATTACACTATGTTGTGAAAATGCTTATTTTATTCCATAAATCAAAAAATTAAATAAATAAATATGAGGAAAAAAGAGCTATGATTTAGGGGGGAAATTGCTCCAAGATTGAGCAGAATCTTCCTATACTTTTCTCACCCTCACATAAGTTGTGATACAGTAACATTGACGTCTTGCTGTTTCTCACACAGAGTAGTCCATCTTCTGACTCAGGCATTTTTACTAGCTACCCCCTATGGTTGGAATTCTCTCCATCTCTACTTCCTGGTTTCCCTGGCTCCCTTCAAGTCCCACATAATAGCCCATCTTCTATAAGACACCTTTCCTGAACCTCTGTTAATAATAACCTCCTTCTCTCCTCTGGTCATCTCCAGTTTATCACATAGATAACATGTTTGTACACAGTTGTTTTCATGTTAGTTCACCCATTAGACTGCTAGCTACTTGAGAACACAGACTGTTTTTTATCTTTCTTTTTATCTCCAGAACTTAGCACAATGCTTGGCACATAGTAGGTGATTAACTAATCACCTGGTGTCTGGCTGATGGCCTGGGTATACTCTACATGCTCTAACTGTGGCAGTTTGAGAATATACCTGCTGTTAAATCCCAACCACCACTTCCAGTCCCTATAAACCAACTGAAACTTATGTCATAAGTGCCATACACTGGAGCGTCCCTACCATGACCAACTCTAGAAAAAGAAAGAGTGGGGGCTATAAGAATTTGGACTTCATCGGTGGGAAGAGGAGTTTCATTGGAGATCTTATAAGAACCTTGTTATGTGGTTGTTTCAACTATAACATAATCTCCTCACATAGACTATGAGAATAAACTTGATTGCCACTCCAGCATGAACAGTGAATGCTAGTAACAGTCTTGACTCTGTGATAGACATGGGATGATACTTCTACTACATTAATGGCAGCCTCACATGCAGCATCAAGGGGAAAAAATTTGGCCCAAGAGGATGGAAGACTAGTACATTACCTCTCTGTGCCACCTAGAATACATTACTCATAGGTAAGGAATGTGGCAACATGCCCTCTGAGGAAATGTAACACCCAAACATTTTCGCATAGGTCATTCAACATATTGCACAGGATTTGCTGAGTATGTCTAAGAAAAACATCTAAGTTTTCCTGGAAGGCATTAAAAATCTCTCATTTGAAATGTAATCATTTGAGATTCTTGAGGGACTCTGATGATGTGTTACAGGACAAGCTACAGCATCCAGGGCACAATTATTAACAAGAGACATAACCTGGAATCTAGGAGAGGTTTAATTTGAGAAGTGAGTAACCAGACCTTGGTCTTGCTACAGTATCATGGAGAGAACTTCATTAGATTTGAAACAGACATTGACAGTGATGTCAGAAGGAGCAGAACGTTTTCATAGAAGGTAGTCATGGAGTTTCAAGTCTACAGTTTTAGAAGGCCAAGGCACACACAGAAGTTGGTTATTTGCACAAGACCTGGCAAGAAACTCTGTTAGTAATTTAGAGCAAATAGAATATTCCTTAAAAAACAAAATGACCTCATGCATCTTAATTTGATCAGCCAGGAATGGTCATGAAAACCTGTAATCCCTGCTACTACAGAGGCTGAAGGATCTCTTGAGAGCTCAGGAATTCTGAGCTACAGTGGACTAAGATGATCACTAAGGTTGGGCACCAATAAGGCGAGCCCCCAAGAGTAGGAGATAAAGAGACAATCCAGGCTGCTAAAAGAGAGGAAAACTGTCCCAGGTCAGAAGCAGAGGAGGTCGGAGCTCCCATGCAAATCAGTAGTGGGATCAAGCTCATGAGTGGCCCCTGCACGATCAGCCCCAGTAAAAGAGGGAGATCCAGTCTATTTAAAACAACAACAACTCAATTTAATCATCAACCTATTTGCTCTAGTATTTTTCTTTCTTATTTCAGTATTTTAAACTCTATTGCTAATTTTTTAGAAAAGAGAATATTGATTCAATGAAATCTCTTGACTTTTCAGCTCCATTTTCCACACTTGGGTCTGCCTAAGCCCCTATCTGGTAGTAGTCTTGAGTTTTCCATCTTTCTTTAACTAAATTTACAAGAATTGGCTGTACAAACCAAGTTTTTCCTCTGGGTTAAGATTTTGAAAAAATAATGCAATAAGAATAGATCCACAAAGAAAAACTTACAAGGGCACAAGAAATGTGTGGCACAGTAGGAAAGGCATTGAACTAAGAGTCAGGTGACCTAGTCCTGGTTCTGCCACTGATTCACTGTGTGACACTGGTCAAGTCATTTGATTTCACTGTTCATTGGTTTCCTTCTTCCATAAAATGAAGGGGTTGGACAAAATGATCCTGAAGACTTCTTCAATTTCTAATGAATCCCTCCTTGAAATATATCATTTAGTGATCCAAAGTAAGAAAAAATTGACTGAGAATCTGATCTGAAAGGAGGTCCTGGGAGAAAAGCATTCAAACCAAAGTCAGTCCTCTACCTAGCTACAGGTTGTTAGTTTCTCTTCTATCTTAGTTCAAACCAATAGGTATGTGACAGACACTACAAAAAGCTAAATTTGGTGCATTGTCGATGTTGTTCAGTTGTTTCAGTCCTGTCTGACTCTTCATGACCCCATTTGGAGTTTTCTTGACAAAGAAACTGGAGTGGTTTGCCTTTTTCTTCTCCAGCTCATTTTACAGATGAGAAAACTGAGACAAACAGGGTTAAGTGATTTTCCTAGGGTCACACAGCTAGTAAGTGTCTAAGGCCTGATTTGAACCCAGGAAGATTCATCATCCTGAGTCCAGAACTGGCACTCTATTCACTGTACCACCTGGCTGAGCAGTTTTGATATATAACCTGGCTATCTCCATTCCCACATCCTAAGTCTATCTTCTTGCTTTCCTCTACAGAAGGGTACTATGACTCTCACAGATGTCTTACACCTAGGATGGTATATGCCAAGATCCAAGATCAATCTGTTCATGTTATTTACTTAGCCAAAGAGCCACTGAGGCTTGATGGGTCACTAGCACCAACTCTGAACTGAATTTCCAAGTTTCTCTGAGACTAGTACATTAACACTAAAAACCCTGGACCTTATGTTGGCATGTACAGCTTGGCATGTGAGGTGTTATTAAGGGCCATCAACAAAATTCTCTAAGACAAAGTCAGTCAACTTGCCCAAGAAAGGCTACACAAATTCATATGGAACAAGTCACCAGATTTCTTTTGATGCTTTAAAAAGAAAAAACATCACTATTACTTCCAAACAATTTCCCCTTTTCCCCATAAATAGAGTCCTCATTTGTAACAAAGACATCATTCAACTGACACAATGATCATGTTTGACCTCATTCCAGAGGAGGAAAGAAGTGAGGTGCATTTTATCATCAGTCCTCTGGAGTTAAGGTCAATTATTTCACTGATCTGAATCCGTACATCTTTCATTTTCCTTTACATTGATTATTGTGGCCACATTTACACTAATTATCATGTGCTTTTTCCCCTTAGTTATGCTCACTTCATTCTGTATTAGTTCATTTCAAGACTTTCCAAGTTTCTCTGACTTTCTTCTATTCATCATTTCTTATGGTGCAGTAACAATCTACTACATTGATATACCACGATTTGTTTAGCCATTCCTGAATCAAAGGGGATTACTCACTTTGTTTTCAATTTTTTGCTAGTTAAAAAAGGTATAGAAGGCTGCTATGAATACTTTGGCATATGTGGGATCATTCCTGTCACTTCTGTCCATGACTTCTTTAGGGTACAATATAATGTTATCACCAAGTCAGAGGTTAGAGCCATTTAGTCATTTTTCTAGAATAGCTTTGAATTATTTTGCAGGATGGTTGAACCAATTTTTAGCTCCACCAACACTACATTAGCATCCCTGCCTTCCCACAAGCCCTCCAACATTGACTATTTCTGTCTTTTTTCATCTTTGTCACTTTGATGTCACCATGTCATTTCCCTTTTAGTAGCAGGTCACTGCTACTTCTGTTCCTCATTACAAAAGTTCAAAAGAGGCAGGTGGTTTCTATCACAGGCCACCATATGACTATTCCGTTGTCCTGGTGCATAGCTCCTCCCTGGCCTTTGCTGTCTTTAAGTGTCTAGACAGCTAGCAAGATGCTCCTCTACAAAGAACAGGGACCTAAGAAGCAACCCCTATTCACTCCCAGGCTCATTTCTCCCAGATCTTTACCCAACAAAGAACTAACACAAAACAGGCTGTTGTTACAAGGCAAAAGGGAAGTGCCATCCACCAGCACAAATCCCACAATGAGACTAAACACTTATCTCTTTTCTAGTGTTGACTGAATGTCTAACCAGGCTGCAAAATAACCCTTTTCTTCATTCAATGGAAGCTATGTCTGCAATTTTTGCTATGTGCCTGTATTTTTGATATTATAAAACTACTGTGATAGGATTCTGGAAAATCATTCCCCTGGGGGTGCCTGAGTAATGAGTCACCACATTAGGGTCCTGTGACCTCTGGCACAGATACATTCCTTAGGTTGGGGGAAGGCTCAAGGAGAGTACTCTCAGGAAGCCAGAATCCACAAACCCTAAGTCACATTTTTTTCATTAGAGTCCCATCCATAGATTTTTTAAAATTTGCTCACTCATTCACTCATTCATTCATTCATTCATTCATTCATTCAACATTTATCAGGAGCCTATTATGTTTAATGAACAATGAGGGACACAAAAGGTTTAAATAACATACAATCAGTGATCCTCTTGTAGCTTCTAATTTAGAAGGGAGATAAAACACAAACACAGATAACAATAATACACAGTCGGATGTATTAGGTACATTCTGAAGTTGAAAACCAGAGTCCTATGGGAGACTTGGGGGAAAAAGCTGTTACTGGACCCTAGGGCATTGGTGGTAGGGGGTTGGAGTGGGGTTTACTGTGTGAAAATTGGGGAAGATTTACTTGAAGAGGTGGTCCTTCTATTAAACTTCAAAAGATGGTTAGGAGTTCAACAGACAAAGCAGAGGGAGGACATTCCAGGTAGAGTAAACAGTTTGAGCAAACACACAGATGTTGTAGAGGATAGTGCATGTTCATGAGTCAGAGCACAATCCATTTTGGCTAAAGGATCAAATTGTGGAAGATAGTAACAATACAAGATAAGACTGGGAAAGTAAAACATTACCAGACTATGGAGAGCCTTGAGGTAAAGGTGGGTGAACTTTTCTTGGTTGGTAATATGGAGACACATAAGATTTTTGAGCAAGTAAGTTTCTAAACAAAATCTATGTGTAATAAAGACCTGTTAGGAACCCATTGCAGTAGTGCCATAGTCCAGGAAAGTAGTAATGACAATTTGTGCGAGGGTGATGATATAAAGAACAGAGAGGAGAGAAAAAATAAGATAGAATCAACAAGACAAGACATAGTTACTGATTGGAGAGGAGGAGGCAGAGAAGGAGAAGGAGAAAAAAGGGAAAGGAGGAGGAGGAAGAAAGGGGAGGAGGAAGAGGAAAAGGAAAAAGAAGAGGAGAAAGAGAAGAGAAACAGAGAAGATAAAATATTACCCCAAATGTAGTACCCCTGCCAGAAAATCATAAAGTCAAAAAGAATAGCAAGTTTCAGATGAAAGATAACGAGCTTGGTTTTTATAGGCAGCATGAGCACAGAAATACACACATAGCATAGCACCTCTGGAGGTTAGACATCACTACTCCCCCCACCCAACCCACACCTCATGAAAATGTTCCCAAAGATGAGGCAATCTGAAGAGCACAGACATGCTGCATGACTGATCCATGCTTCCTGGTTATGCCCACAAATATTAACTGGCTCCCTGACTCCTTGCTCTTTCCTCAAATCCTAACACTTGGTCATCTACAGAAATGGAGACAGTTTCTTCCCCCTACCCCAAATGCCCTAGATCAATTCTTACTGCCTACTTTCTTTAAGTATTCCGACTTCAGCAGTCCTGGGGCTCAAAAGTTGAAAAGAAGTTTCCTATTGCAAGATCTGTTTATATTTTTTTAAAAAAATCAATCTTATCTCAACTGAATTAAGAGTCATCCTTTGACTCTTAGATCAGACAAATTGGAGAGATTGGAGCAACCTTAGAGACCATATATGGCAGTAACCAAGGTAGAGAAATTCCCCCTCCACTCCAATCTCAGAACTATTAGAAGAAAAAAAGGGATAAGTGGAGAGGAGGGAAATATTTGGGGACATCTATGAATATTAATCTTGCCTTAGGGATATGCTGGAGTCAGTTCAAATTGGTTCACAAGGGCTGATTGTTAAATTTTGAACATAAGCATTAATACCATAGTAGTTGGCAAATGGTGCAATTCAGGACATGACATCATTTTGGTGATTGTCTAGACAAAAGAAAGTGCTGGAGAAAATGTTAATAATGCAGATTAAACTTTAAAATGTACATGAATACTTTTTTTCAGAGATGGTTGTTAAATATTGACTAGCACATCCCTGTATACTACAAGACTAAAAAAGGGCAAATGTCCAAAAACAATTTTTTTTTGAAAGAAGAAGAAAAAGAGAATGGAACATGCAAACTGTCAATTTAACTTCAATTCCTGGGTAAATTCTAGAATATATTTTTAAAGAGCTGGTTATTTCTGGAGAAAAAAATCTTATAATTACACTAATGGACTAATTGAAATAGTTAAGCACCATGACCCAGAGTTTCTGCTGGTAAGTATATACCCCAAGATTTAGGAGGAGGAGGAGGAGGAGGAGGAGGAGGAGGAAGAAGAAGAAGAAGAAGAAGAAGAAGAAGAAGAAGAAGAAGAAGAAGAAGAAGAAGAAGAAGAAGAAGAAGAAGA
>NW_027187419.1:45499943-45582443 GCF_028583685.1 Petaurus breviceps papuanus | reverse complement strand
CAATACAATAATATAAGACCATTACAAAAGACTCAAGATGGAATGTGCTATCCACATCCAGAGAAAAGTCATGAAGTCTGAATGTAGATCGAAGTGCACAATTTTTGTTTCTTTCTTGTGGTTTTTCCCTTTTGTTCTGATTATTCTTTTATAACATGACTAATGTGGAAATATGTTTAATATGATTGTATGTGTATAGCATAAATCAGATTGCATGTCATCTTGGGGAAGGGGGAGGGGAGGGAGAAAAAAATTGGAACTCAAAATCTTATAACAGTGAATATTGGAAACAAAAAAAATTTTAAAGAAAAAAAGAAAGTCATTTCACAAGCAGGGGTGTAGGGGAAAGTATTTGGGGGAAGAGTAGGGAAAAGTATGATTGGCTAGATTAGTAGATTAGGTAAATAGTAGTCTGTAAAATATCTAGGAGTTATATCAGTCAACAATGTAATATGGAAGCCCAAAAAGCGCTATTGTGGGCTGAAATGAGAGGAATAGATTCCCAAAATAAGGAGATAGTCCTACCGTACACTCTGCCCTAGTTAGATTGTAGCTGAAATAAGGTGTTTAGTTTGGGATATAAGATTTGAGGAGGGACACTGGTCGGAAACTGTCCAGAAAAGGACAAGGGGAATAGTGAAGGAACTAAAGACCGTGACATATGAAGTTCAACTGAAGAAACTTGGGTGTGTTTAACCTGAAGGAAAGAAGACTAGAGCAGTGGGCGTGATAGCTGTGTTTCCAAAAGGCTAGTATGTGAAAGAGGGATCAGACTTGTCTTTGACCATAGAGGTTAGAACTAGGAGTAATGAAAAAAAAGTTGCAGAGCCTAGTTGAAGTTTTTTATAAGAAAAAACATCCCAATAAAAAGAGCTGTACAAAAGTAAAACTGGTTGACTTTGGACACAGTAGGTCCCCACCTCATGAGAGGTCTTCAAGTAACAGCTAACTGCTTGTCCTGTGTGTGACAGTAGGAATTCTTTTTCAGAGTCAGTGGCCACTGACAGCTCTTTCAACTCTGAAATTCTATGATGCTGTCAAGTTACTTCATTCATCTCAAAGTTTAATTCAAGTATGAAATATTGTTGATAAAATATTAAGATGTAAAGAGAAAGCTTAAGTATTTAAAACAAATCTAGGTCCTTAGAGAAATAACCTAATGAATCCATTAAAAATCAGACAATGTGTAGAAATTGAATATCCTGCTCCTCATTTCTTTTCTTTTTTTCCAGTCATCATTTCTAGGAATCCTTCTAGAAAGAAGTTCAAGCAGTTCATCTATATGATGCCAAAATAGTTGGTATTTTGGGTGGGGGACAGAGAAAGATGATATAAAAACAAAAGATGTCAACAAAATCTATTTTTAAGTTAAATATAAATATGTTTGGCAACATATAGAAAAACCAATCAGTTGATTGGATGTTTTTTTCCCCCAACTTGTTGTTTTGACATATAATGGATGCAGCTTGAGTGTGTTTGCAGATGGTTGTGTGGTTTTTAAAGGAGGTAGAAGAAAAAGTGAGGATGGTTATGAGGAACAGCAGGTTTTCCATTTGAAAATGTAGGTATGTCCAATAGAAATTTTGCAGGCATATAGAATTTTAGTGACCTGCTGATTAAAAAAAATTGGTAAGAAAACTGTGATGATTTTTATGTTTAGTTAAAGCTATTGAGACAGACTACTGAAGCACAAGGTTTTAACTTTCCTTCCTGAATTTCTCTTAAAGTAAAATTGTCCAGTTTTGATGGAGATTGATCATGCCAAAATCCAAAGGGATATGTGATGTAATGGAAAATAGACTAGAAGGGAGTCAGAAAACATGGAGTTTAGTCCCAACTCTGCCTCTAAACTCACTAAGTAACCTTGAGAAATTCTCTTAGAATCACAATATCTAAAATTGGAAATGACCTTAGAAATAATCTAGTTCAGTGGTTCCTGACTTCTGGCTGTAAACCCCTGTGGTGGAGGGGGTGTGGGATGGAGTCATTGCAAGGACACCACAAATTCACGTGTATACCAAGCATTTTAATTTTCATCCTTACTCAGATCCCACAAAATATGCAGTGTGCTTCATCCTAACAAATCAGCAAATATATCTTCAGTAGACTAATTCAAAAATATCTTACATACATGAATATTACTAATTTTTGAATGTACGTAGATGCTATTGTGTTTAACAAGATAGAAATTCATTTTAAACTGTTGCTGGATTCGTGATAGTGTTTTGTCAGTCAACGAAGATTTATTAAGCACTTACCATGTGCCAGGTCTGCCATCATATGCTTTCTCAATCAATAGAAACCAATAAAATTATTATAATGTGGATGTCTGTGACTTTTTTCATGTGAAGATCATCCTCATAGGATATTTGAAAAGGTTTGGAGGCAGTGGTCCAATTCCACTTCCTCACTTTAGAAATGAGGAACATGAGACCAGGGAGATAAAGTTATTTCTGTAAGGTCATTTAGTGAATGTTGATATCAGAAGAAGTATTGGAACTGAAGACCTTTTGCCTCCAAAGCCATTGCTCTTCCCACTGTGCTATGGTTCTTAAATTTTAATTTCCTCATCTGGAAAAGGAAGCCCCTTCCAAATCTAAATTTCTGTGATTCTATGAATAGGATAATCTCCAAAGCACATACTTTCCTTAAGTATTATCGTGGTGTCCTACCCCTAAACGTGTCCAGCTGTTTCTTTTTTTCCCAAGGATACCCTTGGATCTCTAGGCTGTATTTCTCATTTACTTCAGTGGCTGCTTAAAGAGGCTCTTCTTAAGGGAGAAATTAGGATCTCTGAGGGAAAATAATCAGAAACTACAACTTGTTAAGGAGAGGCTTACCATCAAGTCTCTCATCTTGTGTAATCAGAAGAAATCTAAAAAAGTCTGGAAGAAGGTTGAGTTTTAGCTAGAAAGTAGGACAGCTGTTGGAAGCATTTTGTATGGGATAACAAATTCCCTTTTGCCCATAGGTCTTTACTGTCAGCACAATATGGTATAATTTCTCTGTTCACATAGATCTCTCTAGACTGTATCCTTGTGGCTAGGGAGGTTACCTTTCTTTTATTTGACCTCTCTCTCCCAAACCAACCGATAGGATACCTTTTCTTCGAGAGCACTTCGTCTATTTTGTGGATTTTAGCCTGGCTAAGGTTACACAATCCTGTCAGTGATTGAACAGGACTTGGGCCCTTAGCCCCCAAGCTGCCAGGGAGCTGCATTAGCTCTCTGAGCCTGAATAAAATAGAGGTCCTCACTCTGCTTACAATTCAGCTTCTTTAGGGGGTGGGAGTAGGGTTCAAGGGGCTGGCTGTTTTGTATCTTCTATTTGTCTGTAGCTTCTATGTTCCCTGTTGTTATCTTTGGCTCTGTTGCTATGGGCGGTGGAGTATTTTTTGTCCTTACTTAATAATCGCTTGGCTGCTGGAGGACCTCATTTCTCATTGTATTGGTGGAGGATTAGCTGAAATGTTGGAGATATTTCCTGTATTAAGCAGGGGGTGGGGGTGGGGGTAGTTTGTTGGGCTTGTGCCTTCTTTTAACATAGCGTCATGCATTTTATTATTTTTTTTTTCCCTTTCTCTCTTGGAATGTGCTGAGGCTGGTCATTTGCATCCAGAGAGCCTAACCCCTCCCTGACACTTCACAGCTCCCCATCCCTGTTCCGGGTACCTTGTCCTAAGCCAAGTTCATTTCTTGAGAGAATTGGGCGGTTCCCCAGCTGTCAAATGTCTCAGATGCTTTTTAGAGTACTTGGGGCTCAGCAGAGAAAGTAGCTCCCCAACTTGCTTTCTGACTTGATTGCCAATAAACCAAAAAGGAGCTCAAGGGGAAATATCAAGCACATGTTTCAGATTCATGGCCACTTAACTCATCAGCCTTCTTTAGGAAGCATTACCTCAGCTCCAATTAGCCTTGAACCAAGAAGCTGATCTCTCCTAAATGTAACCTAATACCAAGTTCCAAGCTCTGGGTAACACTCTGAACCCTAGAAGGACCAAATCTAATTCTCTTTACTGAATTGTTCCTGCTGGTGACTCAGACTTCCAAGATCAAGAATCATCCACCAATAAAGGGGTTAAACCAAATGATTGCTCAAGTGTCTTAGCTCTAACTCTCCATGATTCTATTACTATCTCCTAGTTGAGACTCAACTAGAATAAGGGTACTCAGAGTTGCTTTCCCAACATCAATCCTGCAGTTTTGACTGTTTCTTTTGACAACTCAAACAATTAGTATTAATAGAATACCTTCAACTCTGGTGGCACCTTTTAAAAGAAAGAATCTTGAGTCTGAATTTAAGATAGAGGTGGCATTAGGGCATAGGAAAATGTTGATCAATATGTTAAAGAAGCACTCAATATAAAACTCAGAAGGTAATTTCAAATACTAGTGGAATCACCATTACCTGATTCTGAGGTGTTAGATAAGGTAGTGCTCATTCCATTGGTATGAATCAGTTTATAAGCCATGTAAGAAAAATCTATTATGTTGTTTTATTATCACAGCATATTTTATGTTCTTCATCTTGTTTTTGCATCATATTTGCCCAACTCAATTCTGAATAACCTTTGGCATTTTACAAAAATCAAATCCACTTTCAAAGGACAAAGATTTACCGCCATTCAGCATATTTAAAAGTATGTAGGTTCTAAAGCCAATTTCAAAAGAATTCAAAAAAGTTCTGATCAATGGCAGCATATTTGAAAGAAGTATATATCTTCCTACAATGACTACTTTGAAGGGAAGATTTACAGTGTAAAAGAATATTCTACTTAGAACCAGATGAGTTTTGAGTTCTGACTCCAACACTTACTTGCTGTGTGTCCTTACCAAGCTACTTATCTTCTCCAAGACTCAGTTGTAGTACCTGTAATATGGAGATAATAATATTTGATGTTGCAATTGTAGGAATGTTGCAAGGAAAGTGCTCTGTAAAGTCATAAAACGTATAAATGTGAACTGTTATTTGGATAGGAGCCAATAGCGTGAAATGGCATCCAAAAAAGCTGACACAATCTCAGAGTATTTAAGTGGAATTGTAACAGTTAGAACCAAAGAGATAAGAGTAGTACCATTCTTGGCTCTGGTCAGATCATATCTAGAGTATTGAATTCCGTTTTTGATTTCACAATTAGAAAAGGACCATTGGTACTCTGGGATGGGTCCAGTTGATAGTGTAGGGAATTGACAAGAGCAATGTAAGGCTGTTTGAATCAAGTCAGCCTCTTTAGCCTAGAAAATAGAAGACTGGGGATAGGAGGAAGGAAAAATAATGGTTGCCTTTATTCGAATGAGTGTCATGTGGAAGTGAGATTAAATTACTTCTAACTAGCACCAGAGGACTGGTAAAAAATGGGTCAAAGTTACAGAGAGGGAAATTTTTGGCCCAATATAAGGAAAAACTCCTAAATAATTAGAGTTACTCCAAATGGCATAAATTCCCTTAGAAGTTAGTGAGTGGATTCTCCATCACTGGAGGCCTTTGAGCCAAGACTGAAGAATCATTTCTCAGGGATGCTGTAAAGGTGATTCCTGTTTGAGCATGGGTTGGAATCAATGGCCTCTGAGGTACCTTCCAAATTTGAGGTTTTGTGATTCTGTAAAATTACGGGATTTTTAAAAACTTCAGTCACATTACACCTCATATAATGGGGATAAAACATTTACCTCTCATTCTGCACAGGGTTTTTGTGAAAATAAAGTGAGATCCCAGATGTGAAGGAGTTTAACATGTAGAAATATTATATCAATGCAAGGCACAAGGATCATAATTGCTGTTGCTGTTAGTTGATAGATTAATACACTGCTTCTTCCCTCTTTGTTCCAAACTACAGAGATTTCTCCTCTAAGGTTTAAAATTGCTGTCTGTGTCCTTCCCCAGAAGTGGTAGGTTTGATTGCTGACTGAATTTTATACATCCATGCAAAGAAAAGGCACATATAAGCATAAGGTATTACTCATAGATTCACAGTGTGTTTTGTTACTGTTAAGTCCCACCCAAAATATGAAAACCAAATTTCACTCCAATTCTTACATCATCACCAACTTCGACATTAGCTACAGAATATAAAAATTAGTTGGAGACTGAGGTCAGAGGTCATAGTTAAGAAATCAGCAAAGTTTGCCTTTTGTATGTTCTACATCTCAGAGAATCATTGAATTTTAGAACTGAAAGCACCTGAGAGGTTATCTAGTTTAATCTACCACTCCATGCAAGAATTCCCTCTACAATCTCCCTGACATGCAGCCATCTAGTATCTTCTTGAAAACTTCAGTTAGGAGGGGAATGATTTCCTATCAAGAAGTTCAATGCAAAGGGATTAGACATGGAGTCAGAGAACCTCAGTCAAAATTCTGGCCATGCCACTTACTACTTGGATATCCTTGACCAAGTTGCTTCATCTCTCTGAGGTCCATCTCTCCAGGTTTATCTGTAAAATAAAGAGATTAAACTAGTTGTCTAAGGCCCCTTATATTTATTTTTAAAGCATTTTTCCCCAGTTACATGTAAAAACAACTTTTAACATTCGTTTTTAAAACTTTGAGATCCAAATTCTCTTTCTCCCTCCCCACTCCCACCCCCCATTGAGAAGGCAAGCAATTCAATATAGGTTATACATGTGTAGTCATACAAAACATATCCATAATAATCATGTTGTTAAAGAAAATATAGACAAAAACCTCAAGAAAAATACAAAAAGCAAAAAAAAAAGTATGCTTCAATTTGTATTCAGACACCATTAGTTCTTTCTCTGGGGATGAATAGCAATTTTCATCGTAAGGCCTTCAGAGTTGTCTTGAATCATTATATTGCTGAGAATAGCTAAGTTATTCACAACTGATCATCTTACAATATTGCTGTTACTTTGTACACAGTACATTTCACTTTGCATCAGCCCATGCAAGTCTTTCCAGATTTCTCTGAAAGCATCCTGCTCATCATTTCTTTTAGTTCAGTAGTATTCCATCATAATCACATACCACAACTTGTTCGACCATTCCTCAATTGATAGGCATCCCCTCAATTTCCTATTCTTTGCCACTGGTAAAGAGCTGCTATAAATATTTTTGTACATATAGGTCCTTTTCTTTTTTGATTTTTTTTGTCTCTTTTTGAATACAGACCTACTAGTGGTATTGCTAGGTCACAGTGCATCAAAGTCTCCAACATTTGTCATTTACCTTTTCTGTCCTGTTAGCCAAACTAATAGTTATGAGGTAGTACCTCAGAATTGTTTTAATTAGCATTTCTCCACTTAATAGTGAGAGTATTTTTTCACATAGCTACAGATATCTTTGATTACTTCATCTGAAAACTGATTTATCTTTTGATCATTTATCAATTGGGGAATGACTCTTGTTTTTATAAAATTGACTCACTTCTCTAAATGTTTTAGTAATGAGGTCTAAGGCACCTTTTAACTCTTAACTATAATCCCAAATCTAGCACCTACTACATAGTAGGCACTTAAAAATGCTTGTTGAGTGAAATCCATTGCATTTTTGGACAGCTATAATTTTATAGCCGGAATCTGAGCCTCTTATAACTATCACTGATCAATCACAGTTCTGCTGCCTGGAGGTATACAGAAATGATGATGATGATGACGATGATGATGATGATGATGACTTACATTTACATCATGCTCTAAGATTAGCAAAACACTTTACAAATATTATCTTATTTTAGCTTCATAACAAGCCTACTATCGTTATGTCCATTTTACAGATGAGGAAACTGAGGCAGACAGAGATGAAGTGATTTGCCCAGACTCACAGTTAATAAGTTTCTGAGGCCAGATTTAATCTCAGGTCTTCCTGATTCTATGACCAGTGCTCTATTCATTGAGTCACCTAGCTAAATAACAATTTTAATCATTCTTCTAGGTCGTAGCTATTATATTTCTTATAAATCTTCTCCTATGTAAACACCCTTAGTTTCTTTATTCTTCATAATACAGTTTCCAGGCCACCCCCCCTTTACCCCATCATTCTAGTTACCTTCTTATGGATATACTCTACTTTCATCCATTCATTCATTCAAAAGCCCCAGCAAAGCCATTCTACAATGTTAAGCCCAGATATAATCCAATCAGTTCAAAGAATCCTGTAACTGCCATGTCCTTTGTTCTAAACACTAGACTTCTTCAATGTAGACCAACTCAGGACTACCTTTTTTTTTGTAGTCATAGAAAACTTCCTATAGGAGTTAGTCAAATAAACTCCATAGGTCTTTTTCAGTTAGAGTACTGCTAAGCAAATTTTATCCATCTCATATTTCTACATTTGCTTCTAAAACAGGGGTGCAGTATGGAACAAAACTAAGTACAGCAATCTGCATTTGTCCCTCTTAAATTTCATCTTGTTTGTTCCAGGCCATAGTTCCAAACCTTTGAGTTCCTTATATATATGACAGATGGATGGAATCAGCATCCAAGACATATTAGTTATTCTCAGTTTTGTGTCATCTATAAATATGATACATCCAAGTCATTGAAAAATTGTCAAATAGGACTAGACTAAGGATAGGATATAATACTGTGTGTGACATTTCCCCAGCATTCCTCCAGATTGATGGCAATGTTCTTTGGGTATGATCCTTCAAACAGATATCAAGTGACTTAATTTTATTACCATTCAACTCACATTTCTCCATTCTATTTGTGGGAATATTAAGGGATATTATCAAATGCCTGACAGACAAATATATTATATCTCTATATATGGCATTTCCCCAGTCTACCATTCAAATTATTCTACCAAAGAAATAAGAATAATTTGACATGACTTGTTCTTAATGTATCCCTGTTGTTTTCTAATAATAATAATGACTGATATTTACATAGTACTTTAATGTATGCATAGTGATTTTGTATAGATTATATCATTTGATTCTCACAATAACTCTGACAAATAGTTTCTCCCTGTAATATATATATAATACATGAAAATATGTAATATACAATATTATATAATATATGAAAATATATAATTACTACATTTGTTACTAATAGAATTATTATATAATAATTACATATAATTGTACATAGTATTGTACATGAAAATATACACTATATGGAAAAATTGACTCTCAATGAAGCTGTAATTTGCACAGAGACATACAACTAATGTCTAAGGTAGAATTCAAGCTGAGCTCTAACTTCAGTTATCTTATTATTACACCAAACTTCATGTCAATTAGTGACCATTTCTTCCCTTTGTACACACTCCCAAACTATTTAATAACTTGTACTCTAATTTTTCAGTAAATAGATGTAAAATTCATGAGTCTATAGCTTCCTAAAATGGACTTTGACCTTATTAGCTTCAGCCTCTTATTCTCCCATGTGTGCACCTGCGCACATACACACATATACACTTTAGGGTAGGTGAGTGCTAGAGTCAGAACAAACAGCCTCTTTTGAGAGCTGATTTCTAAATTTTCAATGTGAGCATTTATACCTCAGAAACGTGCAAATGTCAAATCATGATAATTTATTATTTTGATAACTGAAAACTATAAAAATGCAGATTAAATTTTTAAATGTGTGATGCATATATGGGGGGAGGGAGGAAGAGTCAGATGTTAAATATTCACCAGCACAACCCTGCTTTATCATCCCCTTGCCCCAGAGTCTCAGTGCATTCATATTGACTGAGCAACATCTAAGGCTTTTAGTAGAGAGCAAGCTCAATATTAGTTAAGTTTAACATGACGGCTCCAGAAACTAAACTATTTTCAGATCATATTAAGAAAGGTGAATCTACAGTGAAGGAGACAATTATAAACTCTACAGAATCAAAATAACTGGGATCTCAGAGTGGAAAGGGTCCTAAAAGTCATCTAGTACAACCTCTAATTGAAAAAGAATCTCATATAAAAATTCTGACAAAGGGTCATTCATTCAATCTCTACTTGAACATCTCTATGAAGAAGACCCTACTAGTTGCCAAGAAAATCTATTAGATTTTTAGATAGCTCTAATTCTTAGAAATTAGTAATTGGGATATAAACTTCTGGCTAAGAAAATGGTGTCTGAAAATGAGATTTGGATTTTTGAATCCCTTAAAACATGGGCTAGTAAGAATGAATCTATCTTATCTGGAAATGAATCTATCTTATCTGGAAAGTGGCAAATCTAATCAAAAGGACTTTATGCTGAAAAGGAAGGAATAGAAGGAAAACTGCCTACCATTTTCCCATCAAATTAGATACCACAGAGTGTAGCTATAATTCAGGGAGAATGGCAGCAGAGGTGCTGGGTAATTCATAGGAGATTACAATTTTGTATGATAAACTCCCAAAATGAGCCTGCAATAAAACCCTTGACTTTGGATGTCTATGTACAAATGTACAAAGTCTGCATAAAAGGAAGGGAATTGAGATCCAAATGAAAGAAGACAAATTTGACCTCATAAATATCACTGAAACTTCTTGGGATAAGACTCGTGACTGGAATATGACTTTGGAAGAACATATCTTATTCAAAAGGAAGGTAGGTGGGAGTTTGGTGGGGGAAGGAATAGGCTGAATAGCATTATATATTTAAAAAATAATTGAAAGACAGTGATACAATGATACTCTGACCTATCTTACTAATTAGTGAATTGTATGGAAGTGATTAGTGGAAAGTACACATATATACACAAATATAATGGATAGATAGACTCATGCAAGTATGCTTTACTGTCATACCAAATCTCTCTCTTCTCTCAAGCTCTCACCATCTCTGCTTCTCACACAAGCAACAAGCATTTAGGAATCAATCTCCACCAATAAGAAGAGTCCCATACAAATTTACATTCTATTGAGCAGGTAAGGGAGGAATTATCTAATGAGACCAAACTAATTGCACTGGGAACTCATCAATCCACTTATTTTTAATGATTTTTATGGAAAGTGGAAGCAAGGGCAAACAACAATGCATGAAAACTAAACCATAACAGGGTCCTTTAAGAATGCTAAGTACTGTAACTCAGGGGGTTGATCCTGGCAAGGAATGCCAAAGAATTCTAAAGATAACAAGTTCTTATCAAAGCCATATTGGGCAAAAGAAGAAAATCAGTTCCCAGATAAGACATTCAGATGATAATGGAAAGAAAGCAATCGCTGAACTTTTATTTTGTTCTTTCCTCTACAAAGAAGAATAATCTTTGGCTTAGAAATCTGGAACAAAGATGGTTAATATAAAGTCGATAGCCCCAAAGTTGACCTTGTCAAATTCAAGTCACCAGGCCCAAATGAACTATATCCTAGGATCCCCAAAGAGCAGAAAGATGAGAATATGGATCCCTTGTCAGTGATCTCTGAAAGATTATGGGGGAAAGGAGATGTATGGGGAAAAAAATGAACAAAGTCAAATGCACTGATTTTCAGGAAAGAGGGAAAATGCAGACTATAGACCAATGAGTTTTACCTCGATTCCTGACAAATTTAGAGCTTTATTAAAGTGATGACAGTGAATATCCCCCAACTGTCAGGGCTTCTCTGAACTACTACCACCACCCCTGCTGTCATGCAGAAATTATGTTGTAATTTTGTGTTTACTTTTCCATATATGTGTTTTGCTTTCCTACCCACCCACTCCCAATGGAATACAAGCTCCTCATGGGCAGATACTGATTAATTTTTGCCTTTATATCCCCACACCTTGACATACTACCTAGCACATAAGAGGTACATAATAAATACATTTGAATTGAATCTAGAAACAGAAGTTGTGATCAAAGAGTCTACATGGCTTCATCAAAAAAAGGTCATAATTGTTTAATATCTCTTCATTTTTCTACAGAGTTACTAGACTAGTTGATTAGCAGAATGCTATGGATATCATTTACCTAGATTTTAGCAAAGTATTTGAAATATTTTCTCATGTTTATTCTAGTGGAAAAAGTGGAAAGATCTAGGATCAGCAATAGTAAAATTAGATGGATTTGGAATTTATTTAATGGCCTGGCCTAAAGAATCCTTCATGGTTGTGTCAACTCAGCCACATTTTAGGAAGAATATTGATAAACTGGAGTGACCAGAATGGAACCACCATGATAATAAAGAGCCTTGATAGCATGCCATCATGGGAAGCAGCTGAAGGCACTGAAAATGCTTATCCTAGAAAAGAAGGCTTGGGGTGGACATAATAGCTGCCTTCTAGTAGTTAATAAGATGTCCTATCAAAGAGTTAGACTTCTCTGATTGGATCTAGACAGTAGAACTAGAAACAATGGATCAAAGATGCAAAGAGGCAGCCTTAGAAAAGTTAACAACTTAGACAAGTTACAAGTGAAGTCAAGCATTTTGGCACAGTGAATAAAGTGCTGGGCTTGGAGTCAGGAAGATATCTTCTTGAGTTCGAATCTAGCCTCAATTACTTACTAGCTGCATGACCATGAGCAAGTCACCTTTTTGCTGCAGTTTCCTCACCTATAAAATGATTTAGAGAATGAAATGGAAAACTGCCCCAATATCTATGTGAAGAAAAGCCCAAATGGAGTCACGAAGAGTCAGATACAACTGAACAATGTGTACGTATTAAGCTAAGCTCTGGGAATACAGAGAAAGGCAAAAGACAGTCCCTGCTCTCAAGGAGTTTACTGTCTAATAAGGAAGGCAATATGTCAACAAGATAATATACAGTCTAAACTGGGGGTAATCTCATAAGAAAGATACCAAGAATAAGGGGGCTTAGAAAAGGCTGCCTTTAGAAGGTAAAATGTTATCTAGAGTATCTGGGGCTTGAGAGAAACGAGGGAAGTCAAGAGATAGAGATTAGGAGAGATTAGGAGGAAAAGAATTCCAGGCAGGGAGGCAGCCAGTGAAAATGCCTTGAGTTGGAAGATGGAGTGTCTTGTTCAGGGAACAGCAAGATAGATAGCTTCCCTGAATCACAGAGAACTTGGAGAAGAAGAGGTTGTAAGGTGTAACAAGACCAGAAGGGGGACATGCTTAGGAACGGCTTTGACTGCCACACAGAGGATTTTCTTTCTGACTCTGGAGCTAATAGGAAACTACTGGAATTTATTGAATGAGGGGGTAACATGGCCAGACTTCTACTTTAGGAAGACCAATTTGACAGCTGAACAGAGTATGACATGGGGTGGAGAATCTTGAAGCACAAAAAACAACCAGAAGGCTGTTACAATATTCCAGACATGAGGTAATAAATCCTATACCAGGTGATGGTAGTATTGGAGGAGAAAAGGAAACAGATAGAAGAGGTATTATAAAGGCAAAATCAACAGGACTGGGCAACAGAATGGATTTGGAGGGAGAGAGAGAGAGAGAGAGAGAGAGAGAGAGAGAGAGAGAGAGAGAGAGAGAGAGAGAAATTAACTAGAAGATGACACCTAGACAGTTAACCTAGGTGACTGGGAAGGTGGTAGTGCAGTCCATAGTAATAGAAAAGACAATAAGAGGAGAGGTTTGAGGGGAAAGATTATGGGTTCAATTTTGTAAATGTAGAGTTTAAGATGACTGTGGGACATTCGGTTTGAGATGTCCAATACAGCTGGAGATATAAGAATGAATGGAAACTAAAAGACACATCCTGAGAACAATCAGCATAGAAATGATAATTGAATCCATAGACATGGATGAGATCACCAAGGGAAATGGCATGAGGAGGAGAAGAAAAGAGGGCTAAGGAGAAAGCTATGGAGATACCCACAGTAAATGGGCAGGAATGACAGATGAAAATCCAGCAAAGGATACTAGGAAGGGACCAGACAGGTAGAAGGAGAACCAGGAAAGAGTAATGTCACAGAAACCTAGAGAGGGGAGAGTATCAAGAAGGTATGATAAACAACATAAAGGTTGTGGAGAGGTCAAAAAGGATGATTGAGAAGAGACCATGAAATTTGGCAGTTAGATCACTGGTAACTTTAGAGAGAACAGTTTCAGTTAAATGATAAGATTGAAAATCAGAATGTAGATAGTTAAAAAGAAAGTAAGAGAAAAGGAATTACATTTTACAGAAATGGAATGGGCTGTCTTGTTCCATAATGGGTTCTTTATCACTAGATCTCTCCATTTTTTCCATTAAAATAACATGAGAAAACTTGTCAAATGTTTTGCTAAAATCTAGGTAAATGATATGTATAGTATTCTCCTAATCAACCAGTCTAATAACTCTGTAGAAAAATGAAGTGATATTAAACTACCATGACCTATTTTTAATGAAGCCACAGGGCTCTTGGATCACTACTTCTATTTCTAGATTCAATTCAAAATACATTTAGTATGTACCTGCTATGTTTAAGGCTTGATAGTGGGAACGTAAAGACCAAAAACAAAGCAGTATCTGCCCATGAGGAGCTTGCATCAAGTACAGGATTGTTGATGTTTCATAGAGATTCCAATTCAGGTTTGGGCTGAACTAAATGACTCCTAGAAATCTCTTCCAATTCTAAAAATTCTGAAATTCTGAATTCTGAAAAATTCAACTGTTCCAATTTTAAATGACTGGATTGTTATCTTTCCTAGGAATATCTCCATTAAAAAAAAAACACCAGCAGGAAAGGACTATGTTAAACACAAAATAATGATGTGGATTTTGGTTTAGGGATAAGGAGTACTTCCTAAAGTCCTTCAAATGACCCAATGTGAGTGAATAATGTATCCTTGAATACATTAGGTCAACCCTGTTGTGATCATGAAACCTCCCTGTGGCTCATCAGTCAGCTACTCTTGGGACCTTCAAAGGCAACAAATGTCTTTTACATGGTAAGCCAACTCTGAAGGACTCCCAAGGTCACATCAAAATTTAGAAGAAAGAGACCAGAACACAGCTACAAAGAGAAAACCTCAGCAAGCCAGCTGATCAAAACTTGAGAAACACTGTGGCCTGGCTTAGTTCCAAGGCCAAGGAGCTCTCCAGCTAATCCTCTAAGATTCAGCTGATGTCCAGAAACTCCTCCAATATAGGCTGGTTGCCTGTTTCTAGGCATGGACTCCCCTCCCACACCCATCCTGATGGGATGAAGTGGGAAAAAGGTCAAGTAGAAATGGGAAGCAGTATGGAGCAATGGAAAGAACATCTGATTTCCCATTCCAGTGCTCTTTCCAGGAGACTTGAGAGACTTCCCAGTTCTGCCACTAACTAGCTGTATGATCTTGGGCAGGTCATTTAGCTTCTCTCACTGTCATTTTCCACATCCACAAACTAAAAAGTTTGGACAAGATGATCTCCAAGGTCTTCTCCACCTCTAACCTTTTATGATTTCAAATAAACAGCTGAACCTTCTGGACTTTCCCCAAAACCTGAGGTAACAGTGAATGGGAAATGCAATACCATTTTTTCTAGTCAATCAGTCAACAACATCTAATAATAGCTGCCATTTATACATTTCATTAAGATTAACAAAGGACTTTACTTTCATCATTCTCAAAAACTCTATAAGCAGCAAGTATTATTATCCTTGTTTTATGGATGAGGAAACTGAAGCTCAGAGAGATTAAAGTGATTGACATAAGGTCACACAGTTGCTAAGATTGTACATGGACATGGACACACACATGAAACCTAAAGAATACATACAGGAAAGATACACAAACTAATATCAGTTAGGCAGCTCAATATACACTAGAGTATAGAACAGAGGTCCATGGACCATGGAAAGATTTCAGGAAACCCATAAACTTGAATGGGAAAAAATGCATCTTCATTTTTACCACCCTCTAGCTGAAATTTAATATTCTTTTTGATTATGTTTTTAAAAGATTCAAAAAATGGGTCCATAGATTTTGCCAGACTGCCAAAGGGGTCCATGACACAAGTGATGTTAAGAGCTTCTGGTGTTGAATAAAGCAGCAGAATGAGTACGGTGACAAAAACCTAGTGAAATTCGTCAGGAATGCCTTCTTAGAGCTGAGTCTCAGAAAAGATTCCAGCCAGGAAGGGACAGAATATCGATAATAGGAAGAAGAAAGAATGGCAACACAGAGAGAGGTAAAGACCTGGTTAAGTGCCATCATAACTCTTCCTTTAAAATCCCAGCTATCTCTTCATAGTTGACAGGAACAATGAATACTGAATCTTGTTCCTTTGAGCCTGAGTCTCCAAAAAGTTTGTCCATGCCCATGATGAGCTCGTTACACATTATTGGCCTCCATTCTGGAAATCCTCATTTGCCAGAAATGTACCCTCATACAGGTGGGAAACCTTGCTGAATCCTGAGAGCCTCCAAATCTCTCTCATTCTCACTTCCAAAGAAGAATGGGTTGTTTTTTCTTCCATTGTCATGAAATTACAAAAGTGAAGATGGACAGGCAACTCCACCAGAAGTCTGTTTCTATTCTGTGGTCTAAATGCCCCAGCTTGTAGATCTACAGCTCCTCTACCAGGTGAAGAGGGGGTGACACTAAATCACACTTTTGCAGGACAGAGAAATTCCTTCTGGAATGGAGTTATTGGGTAAATATTCAAAGATTACAGGCTCTTCAGTCAAGGGACTTCTTTCCTTTTAAGCCAAGTTTCACTAAGAGTTAAGGAATAAAATCAATCTATGTAAAGTTATTCAACTAAAACATTCAATGAGAAAGAAAAAAAGTACTTCTATTTTCAGTGTAGTGCAAAAAATGTAGTGAGTCATGGAAATTTTTGCAAAGTTTGGGGCTAATTTGAGCTCTTTCCACCTTATAGTCAGTCTCAGCACTTGAATTTGCCACAATGTATCAAGGAGGTGGCTTACAATAATAAGTCACCCAGTGTTTCTCCCCCCTCAAAAATATCATATCTTGGGTTTATCACAAACTTGTGCTAAGAGGCTAAGTTGGGATATCTGAAAGGCAAGAAACAATGCAACAATGAGGCAAATATTTATTAAGCAACTACCATGTGCAGAGAGCACTGTGCCAGATGTTGGAGCATCTACAAAGTTTAGATACAATGTGATTTCTTCCCTTAAAGAGCTAACAGTCTATGAGAGGGATAAGAAACATACACTGATAGCTAAATATTGTAATATTAAATGCTAAGTGAATTATAGAATTACATAGTTGCTCTGTGAAGTTGGAATGGAAGATTGATAACGGGGGTGGCTTTAATGGAAGGTTCATGCAGGAAGTAACATTTGAGTTCAGCTTTGTAGTAATTCACCAGATAAAGAAACAAAGGTTGATGCTTGTCATGAAAGATTGAGCAAACACATCGATCTGTATATCCAGCCCTTAGACTCCCTCCTGAGCTCCAATCCAACGTTGCCAGTTGTCTATTGAACTTCTTTTCCCACTAGATATCCTACCGTCACCTCAATTTCAACATTTTCAACAGAAAACTCATTATCCTCCACTCCTCCCCAAAATAACCCTCTTTCAACTTCCCTACTTCTGTCAAGGGGACCACCATCTTTCCAGTCACCTAGGTTTATAAACTTCGAGTCATCTTGAACTCCTGACATTCCCTAAATCCTCATATTAGTAGCTGACTATTCGAATAGATTAGAATGGGGAGAGACTCAAGTCATAAATAGCAATTTGGGGCCGTGTGAAATAATCTAGTCAACAAGTGATGAAGACCTGGAAAAGGGTGGGGTCTGTGTGACTAGAGAGAATGGTATGTATGTAAGAGGTATCGTAGAGATAGAAATAACAAGATCTGGCAATCCATTAGTTTTGTGGGGTGAGAATGAGTAATGGAAGATTGCACTGGAATTGAACACTTGGATGACTGGAAGGGTGATGATTACCAGGACAGTCATAGAAAAGTACAGAAGAAGGGTGAGTTTTAGGAAAGAGATAACAAGTTCTATTTTGGAAACATTGAGTTTGAGGTGCCTGTGTAATATTCATTTCGAAATGTCCAATAAACAATTAGTAATGTTCCAGTGGAACTCAAGAGTAAGATTAGCCTTTGATATATACAGGATCTTTACATACAGGACATCTGGGAATCATAGGCATAGAGGTGGCAATTTAACCCATAGAAACTTTTATCAAGTAAGAGAGTATAGGGAGAAAAAGGTAAGGGGCTGAGGTCAGAGTTTTGGGCATAATATGCATGATGAATAAGTGAAGGAACCTGAGGAGGGCTCAGACAGGTAGGAGGAAAACCAGAAGAGAACAGTTACAAAGACCAAGACAGAAGAAAAACCAGGAGGAGAGGATGATCAACAGTATTTGATGCTGCAGAGAGGTCAATACACACACACACACACACAGTAGGAGTTTTGAGGTCAGACCATCAGATTGAGTGATCAAGAGATCACTGATAACTTGGTAGAGAGCAATTTCAGTTGAGCAACGACGTCAAAAGCCAGATCAAGGAGGGTTTATAAGAGAATTAGAAGAATGGAAGCAAGAACGCCAAGGTTCTATAAGGAGTTTGACTTAGAAAGGGAGAAGAATTCTAGGGTGATGGTTAGCAAGAATGATGGGAGATCATGAGGGCTTTGTTTTTGTTGTTTTGTTTTGTTTTTGAGAATGGCAGAAGTCTGGGTAGATTTGAAGGCAGTAAGAAAGAGACAGTAGCCATGGAGAGAATGAAGAATAGATGAAAAGAGGATCAGTTGAAGGAATTGGAGTTGTTTAGTTTGAAGGAAAGACCTGGTAAGGATGATGACTATCTTCAAGGACTGAGCTGTCACATGAAGGAGGGATTAAACTTGTTCTTCTTTGTCTTAGAGGGTAGAACTAGGAGAACTGGGTGGAGATTGCAGGGATGTAGACTTAGAATCAATGCAAGCAGAAAACTTCTAACAGAGAGGAATGGGTTAAAAGTACAATAGATTGGTGAGATGGTCCATTGCTAAGGCTAATGGGAAATTCATTGAAGAATGGGGCAGCAATAATAATCTTATTAAGCTTTTTATCTGGGGTGGTTTAAACTAGAGGTGTCCAAAGGAATGAGAAAAGTAAATGAGGGATATAAGCATAACCTAGAAGGAATAAGGGCCAACAGCATTTGGTCACAGTCCCTGGCAAGACAAGGGATGGAACCAGAACACAGAATGGAGATTAGGTGCTAGGGCAGGAAGAGAGTCCATCATGGTCTTGCCATAGACTGCCACAGGAATTGGTGCATCATAATACCAAGTAATGAACACTCCTTCTACTGTCAACTCTCTGTATCAGGGAAGCTAAGCAGGGGCTAAGGAGAGTCATCTGTTTGATAAAGAGGGGAGGAGTCTGACTCAAGTCTACTTGGCTTCCCAGCACTGATGGCACAGGCAGGGAAGTACCAGGCAGCAAGGCTGCGTGAGAAATGTATGGTTCTAGAATGAAGATTCTTGATGATTCCAGGGAGTGCCAAGCAGAAGAAGGAAGAAGCAGAAAAAGGCTGCCTTCAGAATCAGACCCAGGCCAGTACAAAAGTATATCATTTCCTCAGTGTGCCATAAGCTTACATTCTGGCTACTTTAATAGCAATAGTAATGATGATAATGATAATAATAGCTAGTATTCATATAGTGTTTTAAGTTTTTCAAAGTGTTTTACATTTTACCTCATTTTATCCTTAACAACACTGGGAGGTAGATACTATTGTTATCCCAATTTTACAGATGAGGAAACTGAGGCAGACAGAAGTTAAATTATTTGTCTAGGGTCACATAACTAGTAAATAACTGAGGCTATGTTTGAACTCGGGTCTTCCTGACTCCAGGTCCAGCACTTTACCATTCATTTTACCACCTAAGTACCTCTCTTTCTCACAACCAACCCCCAAAGATCAGCTATCAGACAATCTCTCTGGAGATCATCTCACAGATGGGGCAACATGTGTGTCTGTCTTTCAGGCTCCACTCCAGAGTGTCCCAAGTTCCTAACAACTTTCCTTTCTGGGTGAGAAGTTGGAGACTCTTCTCCCTTGCATATGAACCCAAGGAAACTTAAGCAATATTCTCACACATTTGGTTTGTGTCTTATGTGTATTTTAGTGCTCTCTCAAGTCAGAATCAATTTGAGGAAATATTGTCCATGCTACTAGCCAGAATACAAGAAACTGTCCCACACGTGCACTCTGACACACACACACAGTCTCCATGCACACACACACATATACAAACATATACACAGGCACACTCTCTTACATTCTGTTTACCTGAATGGTGCTCAAAAAGGGTAACTGATGAATGAAAATGAAAATTTAAAACCCTTGTGATTATCTGGATATTTCCAAATGTCCAGATGTTTGGTTTTATATATAAATAAAGATACCCGTATATGTGTCTGAATCTTTCTATTGTTATTCGGATGGCTGACATCCAGGTTGAGAGGATGGCCTCTCAGTCTTCCCATCTCTCCAAGGATGTAATAAATAGGTGATTTCTGGTCTTCGGCTTCCATCTGACTACCTCTCTTATCTTGATTGGTAGTACACTTAAACCTCCCTGAGTTTCAGTTTCTTCATCTGGAAAAGGAAGTCAATAAGAGAGGCAGTTTGATGCAATGCAAAATATGTTGAGTTTGGAGTTAGAGGTCTTGGGTTAACATGCTGGCCCAGCAACTTAGCTGGAGGACCCTTGGTAAATCCTTTAACCTCTCTGAAATTCAGCATCCTCAGCTATAAAATAAAGGGGCTTTAACTAGACAACTTCAAAGGTTCCTTCCATCTCTAATTCTTAAATTCAACATATCCATAACGTCTCTCCTAAAGTCCCCCTTTTCTCCTCTGACACTGCAATGACTCTGGTGTAGGCCTTTATCACCTCATGCCTGAACTAAACAGCTTGGTGGTTGGGCCCCCAGCCTCCAGCTTCTCCCCATTCCAGTCCATCCAACGTAGTTGTCAGATTAGACATTCTAACACACGAGTCTGACCACACTACTTCCTCCCCTATTCAGTCAGTTCAGTGGCTCCATATAATTTCCAGGATCAAATATAAAACTTTCTGTTTAGTAATCAAAGGCTTTCATAACCATACCCCTACCACACACACATACACACACACACACACACACACACACACACACACACACACCCCTTTGCAGTCTTCTTACACCTTACTTCTCCAGGGTCCTCTATGACCCAGCAATAAGGCCTCCTTGCTATTTTGTCAATCAAGATACTCCATCTCCTGCCTTTGAACATTTTCATTGTTTGCTCCCCATGTCTATAGTTCTTCCCCTGCTCATCTGTCTCTGCATCCTGGCTCTCCTGGCTTCTTTCTAGTCCCAGATAAAATCCTACCTGCTACAAAAAGTCTTTCTCCATCCTCCTTAAGGCTAATACCCTCCCCAATCAATTATCTCTTAAATACATACACATGCATATAATGTATGTATGTATTTATATATACACATGTGTATGCATTAATATATGCTTACATACATATATACATGTAAACATGTGTGTGCATGCACGTGTGTGTGTACAAAATTGTTTGCAGGCTACTTCTCCCATTAGGTTATGAGCTCCTTAAGAGCAGAGACTAGTTTTTGCCTTTTTTTCACCATATCCCCTCTACTTAGCACAACACATGGTGCTTTTGTTGTGGTTTAGTTATTCATATCCAGCTCTCCATGACCCCATTTGGGGTTTTCTTGGCAAAGATACCAGAGTGGTTTGTCATTTCCTTCTCCAGATCATTTTACAGCTGAGGAAACTGAGACAAACAGGTTTAAGTGACTTGCCCAGGGTCATACAGCTAGTATCTGAGGCCAGATTTGAACTCAGGTCCTCTGGACTCCAGGGCCAGCACTCTATCTACTGTGCAACCTAGCTGCCCTGTATGGTGCTTAATAAATGCTAATTGATTGGATGACTCTAAATCCATCACCCTATGAATACATGCATTATTAACCTCACAGTGTTGTGTGAATCAAATGAGATCACCTAGGTGAAGGACTTTGTAACTGGAAAAGTATTATACAAGTGAAAACACATACTTGACCATGGTAAGGACAGATCAATGATTGGCTAGCCTCAGGGAATTCCTGATATAAAAGCTCCATTCCCTAACAGATGATAACTAATTAAAAATCCTGGGGAGTTGCCTTCCACACATTGACTTGCCCAGAGTAACACAGCTAATCCCAGATATCCCTGAAATCACATCCAATACTCTATTCACAATGCTAGACTTCCTCTTGCAATTTCAATCTAAGTCATTTTATTAAGAAGACTCAGGGTCAAACATCCGTAGGGCTGAAGGTATCTTGAAAGGTATGATTTCCTACCTCCCAGGGGAACTACCCTTTAGTCATACCAGACATATAAAAATTCCACAACTTGCCTTGTTCATCTCCTTTTCTTTGAAAAGCCCTGATGTATGAGAGATCCTTTGTATCTTCTAATTTTTTTAAATGAAGGCACTCGGTTTTATCTGTAGTCTCATCAGATACTCAATTAGGATTTTTTCCAACTAAAGTAGTTTAAGAAGAACAGGCATTAGATATCTATCCTACTTGCCAAGGACACAAACTTTTCTTTCAGTATGTGGCAGAATGCCCTTAACCTTTGGCTTAGGGACAAAGCCAATATTTATTCCTATCTATTTATGTACCTGTGCTTGTGTTTATTATTCAGCTGTCTGCATTTCTTTTTGGAGTACATCTGCACCTGTGTTGTTCATCTTTGATTATAAAGCCTAGAAAAGAAAGGACTATACCTAAGGTACAGGTAGCATAGCATACTATGAAATTAGATCACTGATTAGCGTGTTTTGGTGATAATAAGAATGATGATGACGGACAAAGACCTGCTCTGCTTCTCTGCCTGCCTGACATATTTGTAGGGAAGACAAAAGGAGATAATTTATGTATAGTACTTTGTAAATAATAAAATATTCTCTACATATCAATTATTGTTATCATCATTAGTAGTTGTAGTTAGTAGTGATAGTATCAGGGTGTGGAACCTGTTGTGGCCTCAAGACCACATGTGACCTTTGACAAAGGGCTGCACTTGAGGATCTAGAGGGCCACATGTGATCTCAAGGACACAGGTCCTCACCCCTGGTATAGACAGACATGTAAAAAGCTTTGTTTCCACATCCCTGCTTCTTTTGAGACAAGCTGAGACTGCAATATTCAAGGTAGGCTGCTGTGCTATATCTGTCTCAAATGGATGAAAGATGTTAAAAAAAAATACCAGGACAAAGTGATTTCTTATGATATTTCAAAGCTGATTTTGTAAAATCAGCCTTGGGAAAAGAAATGAAATCCCATCTTATCATATGGTCTTCATCACCACACCACAACATGAGGGATAAGAAGCAGATGTTCATCTTCCTGGTAGGGCGATAACAGGCAGGGGTGTGCTAGTAAACATTTAACAGCCAGCTTTTCATAAAAAAATAAAAAAGTATATAGAGCACATTTTAAAATGTAATTTGAATTATTAACATTTTCTCCATCACTTTCTTGAACCTAAATAATCAATAAAACAGTAAATTAAGCCCTGATTTTTAGCCTTTGTCTATTTCCAAAGTGTGAATGTGCAGACTAAAACTATAGCCATTGGCTCTCTCAGGCCGGCTTAAGCTGGCTCTAGCATATGCTTCATTATTAACAGGGATCTTAATACCCAGGTGAGACACAAAATCCTGAAAAGCTCTGCACTTCATAGGGGAGTGCTGAGGCAACAAGAGGCTATAGACGTTGAGGACTTTGAAATCAGAGACCAGTTGTGTTATATTCACCCCCAAATCATTACCTGGCTTCTTATTAATTTTAACACTTAGAGTTCTTTGCTTTTACTACTCCCCTTATTTTGAGTATTTCATTGAATTCTTCTCCATATTTTGGTGAAAATACAGAAAGGAGAGGAGAGAAAAAGAGAAGAGATGAGGCAAGATTAGATGAGACAAGAGGAAAGTCAAGCAAAATATTTTCTCACATTGGTCACATCCAAAAATAAACTTCTCATTCTGCATATCAGCTCATCATCCCCCTGTCATGAAGTAGGTAGCCTTCTTATTAATCAGACCTCTAGGATCACAGCTAAATATTCAGCGGATCAAACTTCTTAAGTCTTTCAAAATTGTTCATTTTTATAATATTGATATTATAGTACAAATTATTCTGCTCCTGTTGCTCACTTCACTCTGAAATGTTCATCCAAGTCTTTCCATGTCTCTTTGAAATATTTTTCCTCATTTCTTACAATCCAATAGTATTAATAGTGTTCATATACCACAATTTTTTATAGCCATTTCCCAATAGATGAACATCCACTTAGTTTCTAGCTCTTTACCACCACAAAAAGAGACCTGCTACAAATAAATATTTTTGTAAAGATAGGACTTATTCTTCTTTCTTTGATCTCTTTGGGAAATAGACCTGCCAGTTTGGTCACTTTTTTGCACATGAGTAGGTAATTCCCCTGACTAACCACTCTCCTCTGATTTCACTTGCCTCAGTATGCCCAATGCTTTGTACAAAGAAGCACACACACACATATACACACATACATACATATGTGTGCATATGCACATGTATGTGTGTCTGTGTGTATGTGTGTGCGTGTGTGCATGTGTGTATATATATATGTATATGTATGAAAGTCTTCCAATCTGAATGCCACAGTTAGCAATTCAATTGTAGCTTTCCTAAGACAACAGACCCTCCATCTCTTTGGTGGTCTTCAACATCAGCCTTGGTATCTCAAAGCTACACTTTCTACATTCTCACTTACAAACTGGTGAAACTAATGAACTATGTGAAATGGACCCTCTACAAATTCATGTTTTAACCAACAGTCTTTGCTGCTACTGGACCATCTCATCAATCCTTTATCACATTGCTCTGAGCAGCTGTTCCAAATCTTTTCCACTATCTTCAACCTTCACCCAACCCTCTCATTTTCAACTGGTTAACTTTCTGCCTACTTTGCTGAAATGGGAAGATCCATCAGATGGAAACCATTCAATTCCTTCTTATCTCAGAATTCTCACTTCCTTCTTCACTCAAAGAAAAAGATACCCCTTCCTTATGAAGGCGAAATTTTCTATTTATGATTCTTTCTTTTCCCACCTCTATCTCTTTCTTGCATTCTCAATCTTTCCATCTCCGGTAGATCCTTCCCTATTCTTGCAAGAGTGCTCAAATCTCCTTTGTCCTTAAAGAAAAAAAATATCTCCTCTGGACCATGCTAAATCAACCCTGGCCACACCTCCCCACTATTGACCCATTTCTATATTTTTTGCTCACAACTTCTAGAAAAAAAAAAAGGCCTACATTCACAGTCCTCCTTTCTTTACATTCCTTCCCTTCTTAAGCCATTTTATTCCCTATAGTGCTACTTAAACTTGTCTCAAAGGTCCACTAAAACCTCATGATCTTTTTTTAAACTGATATTTAACCATTTCTCCCTCTTTCTATTCTTGTGAAGTTGATTTTTTGAACTCAAGTAAAAAACCTCTTAACTGAAAAATTCATTTAAATCAAACCCTATATGCCTTGATCCTTTCACAGCATTCACCTCCTTCTTCTTGATTGGTAATATATTATCTCTTAGTTTCTTGACACCATTCTCATGATTCTTTGAGAGATATCATGGTGAAGTAGATAAAGTCTGAACTTGGAGTCAGGAAACCCTGGGTTTAAACCCCACCTCAGACACTTCCTAGCTCTGTGGTATCAGATACTTAAACTTTCTGTACTTCAGTTTTCTTATCTGTAAAATGAGGTGTTTGGATTCAATGAAATCAGGCCCCTTGTCATTCTAAATGTTTGATTCTTTACCTCTCATACTGCTCATTTTCTGTCTCCTTCTCCACCCCCTCTTCTTTCTTCACCCAAAATGTGTCTCTTATAGGGTGCTGTTTCCAACTTAGCTACTCTGAGCAAGACAATTCCAAGAGAGGACTAATGAGCTCTGAATGTAGATTGAAGCATTTTTTTTACTTTATTTTTATTGGGTTGGGGTTTTGTTGGATGGGGGGGGGGGGGGTTGGTCTGTGTTTTCTTTTGCAATGCAGCTAATATGGAAATAAGTTTTGCATGACTTCACGTGTATAATCCATATTAAATTGCCTTTTCAAGGAGGGGGAAGGGGAGGAGAGAATTTGGAACTTAAAATTTTTGAATTGAATATTGAAATTTTTTTGAGTAATTGGGAAATATGTAAATAATAGCACATATTTTTTAAAATGAAGGCTCTGTCCTTGATTCTTTTATTCTTTCTTTATGCTCTCCCTTGGTTGCCTTATCCTTTCCTTCCTTGGTCACCTTATCCTTTCCAAGAAATTTCATTATCTACTTCAACATTATCTCGTTCCTGTCCTTCTGCTCTTACTGTCATTATTACAAATTCTCATCACTAACCTACCTGAACTAGTAAAATAGACACTTAACTGATCTCTTTGCTTCCAGTTTCTTCCCACTCTTTCCTTGTTACAGTGAGAGAGTAATGCACATCTGATAGATCAGAACTCAAAAATATTCAATGGCTCCCCATTGCCCACCAAATAATATCCAAACTCATGAGCCTACAATTCAAGGATTTCTACAACCTAGCTTCAGTCAACATTTCCTAATTCATGTTACTCTGCTTTATCTATACTATACACTCTATCCCAATCTACTCCCTGAGCCATGATCTGTACCTTTGGTCACAGTATCCCCTCTTCTGAGATTGCTTTTTTCCAAACTCCATACACTGAAATCATACACATCTGTTAAGATTCAGCTCAACTACTATCTCCTTCGTGAAGCCTTGACTGCCCTGGCTACAGATTATGTCTCTTCTCTGAAATATTTTTGCTAACTTCTTAATTAAGTGTATTTATTACACTCCTTTACATTTATTTGTATGCATATCTTATCTGACTAGATTATAAGCTCCTTGAAGGGACAGTACTATCAAACTTGGAGGTCCCTCCATACCTCCTTTAATTCTGTTCACTCTAGCTTAAGTGTTAGAATATAGAACAACTCACTAAAGTAGTACACTGCACATAGTAGGCATTTAATAAATGCTTGCTAAATGAGTTAAAGGCAGTTGCTGGTATTTATTCTTTGTGGTTTACAAAGCCTATAAGATGCATTATTTCAATCTCTCCTCATTATAACCTTGGATATATGTAGTGCATAGATTATGATCCCTCATCTTTACAAATGAAGAAGCTAAGTCTCAGAGAGGTTAAGCAACTTGCTCAGAAACATGTATTACAAATAGCCGATTCTGGAGTAGAGCACAGACAGGTCTCCCGCCTCTGAATGCGGGACTTTCTACTCCACCTTCCTACCTCTCTATACATACAGGCATCTTTCTATCAGAAGAAAAAGCACCCAAGTAAACCAGTTGACTTCTGCTAACCAAACTTGTCTCTTTATTCGCTAACTGAGGCAAAGATCCTGAGTAATCACCTCCTTTTCTGTCTGGCTCCTTATTCATATACCCCTAGTACAATGGAGGAGGGGAATAGAACAGAATGATTATTAAGCACCTACTATGTGCAAGGCACTGTGTTAAGTGCTTTACAAATTCTATCTCATTTGAGGGAACATTCCCAGGATTGATTAACACTATGTTGAGTGTTCAAGTCTGTTCAACTGTTTTTCCAAATGTTTTCTTCACTGCAGTGCCTTCCACAACAAAGTAAATACAACTCACTTCTTTGTAGCTCTATTTGACATCAGTCTTAAATGCCTCCCATCTAGACCAGAATCCTCCAGTGTTGAAGAATTTGCCTAAATCTATATACACTAACTCCAGAACCAGAGAGCAGAACTAGCTTGGGATCCAGGAGCTCTGAATCTCTAGCTGTTTGGAAAACCTTCCTCACGCCCTCCTTCTTCACAGCAACATGTAAATTGGGAATATTTCATGCAAAAGAACAGAAGATTGTAATAGGGAGGTGTGAATCTCATGCTTACATGTCCTGTTTGTTTGGAAGTTAGGAATGTCAAAGTCATTTGTCCTAATCTTCCACAAACTGAGAAATCTCCTTGGATATACCTGGCACAAGTTGTGTGTGTCTAATTCATGTCCCCTTTGTACCATTTACAATGTTATTTCTGGGTGAGTTTCTGTATACTTTCCCCCCCAGGTATTATCAAGATAGTTAGCATAAATGTTTGAACTTGAAAGGAGAAAGCCATCAAACAAAGGAAGAGAGAACTGTCCAGGGAACAACAGTGGCCCAGGGGAAAAAAAAGAAAAGAAAACCAAACACAGACATATGGAGTTCATCACAATTGAAGCACAACTCCCTAAGTCGTGGAAATGTGTGTGAGTGTGGGGGGCACATCTGAAGCAACTGTTTTTCTATGTGACTTGCAAATTATTTTGTGGTTTCTGTAGAGTTCCTTTTGGGTGATTGCTTTTAAGCACCACCTAACCCCAGCCCAGCCCAGTTACAACTCAGCTCTTGCTAAGTGATATTTAAAGCACCTTCTGCATGCTAGAAGGACAGTTTCTTTAAAGCCTGGAGGTTTGTTTATTGTGTTTTTAGTGGGTTTTTTTCCCAAGAAATAACTGAAGGGACAATTGCCACATATGGACAATGGAAGTTTACCTCCCAGTTAGGGTCTACAATGCTTATAATGTATCTGTAATCTCCTCTATCCCAACCTCTCCTCCAGTAACACAGATCACAACCCATTTAAGCCAGACCATCCCAAGCACCCTAGGTCCATGTCATCATAGAATTTCAATGGAGAGGTGATATCCACTTAGGGGAACTGGTGGCCTTCTTCCTACTCTCTTAATATCAGAGAAAACCTATATATAGCATATCAAACTGGCAATTCAGGCTCAGATCCCTCACACTGACTGGTCAACAGTTTGTAGACAAAACTATGATATGGGCAAAATGTTTCTTGTCTTAATGAGTTAGTTTGACATCCTATAGTCACAGATGTAGCACGATAGATAAGAGAACCACCTTGGAATAAGGAAGACTTAGATTTGAGTCCTACTTATGGACTGTCCTGGCTGTGTGACTGAGAAAGGCACATCTCAATGCCCCATGTCACGTTCTATTACTAAGTTACATTGCTGATCTGCATTGATAGGAGTTCCCAATACCAAAGAAATCACAGCTCAAAACAACAACAAAAAAAGACAGACTTAGTAAGAAAATATTTACTGATTGACTACAGCTTGCATAAAACAGTGCTTGATCCCTGCCCCCAAGGAAATTGAATTGTGATGGGGGAGATGGAATAGTCACTTCAGAGACACAGACATACAGACATAATACCATAATTACAACTGTATGTTAGGAGTGGTGTCAAGGATCATGCTTGTGGATACTTTCTGGTTCTTTCCTTGAGTAAGGATTAATCAAAAGCCCGTGGGCTGCGAGTCAAGAAACAGGAGACAAAAAGCATTGGGAGAGAGTACACCAACGCCCAACATTTTTCCTTTGATGTCAAACCTCCTTTGACCCTAGTCAATGTTGATGTGCTGTCAGACCATAGAAGTGTCAGAAAAGGGTCAGCAAAGATGATCCATGGGAACATTTTCTTGCTTTGTTTTTTAACAAGAATATACTACACTGCCCTCTTGCCTTTACCTGAGCCTTCCACATCTCTGAAGCTAAACATATCTAAGGGAGTTGGGGAGTAGAGCTTCAGTGCGAAAGCTTGCATTTCAGGCTTGGGGTGTGAGTTATATCTTTTTAGCAAAGACAAAAACAAAAGTCTTCATCATGTTAAAACCTATATGTAGGGGTGGCTTGGTGGCACAGTGAATAGAGAGCACTGGCCCTGGAGTCAGGAGGACCTGAGTTCAAATTTGGCCTCAAACACTTAATACTTACTAGCTGTGTGACCCTGGGCAAGTCACTTAACCCCAATTGCCTTGCCTTCCCCCCTCCAAAAATGAAAATAAATAAATAAAACCTATATGTAGGGGAAGTGAATATATACTCAAAATTCACTCAAGTGAACATATGCTCAAAATATTAAGAAAAAATTTTTGGAGGCTTAAACTATGCTCAAACTGAACTTCAATCTGACAGTTTACACAGGAAATAAAGAATAAATATAATATAAAAGGCTGGAGAGACATTAAGAAGAGATAGAAAAAATCAGGTGAGAAAAGAAGACAAATGGACTTGTACTAACAGGGCTGTGCATAGGATATATGAAGTCTTTGACCTGAAGGAACTCAGGAAATGAAAAGAGTCCTGACTAACCATTAGTAGAATTCTGAAGCCTAAGTTTCTGTATAAGGAAGAACTAAAACCCATGAACAAAACTCAGCATTCAAAATAGAAAGTGTTGAAATAAAAAAGACCCTAAAAGACCCTCACATCCTTTACTGTCTCTATGAACAAATATATACATATGTATATATATATATGCAGATATATTTATATACACATACTTACATATGTATATACATTTTGTATATGCATATACACATATATGTATATACATATTTATATATATTTATACTTCTCAGACATCAACTCAACCCAAATCAATAATCATTTGTAATTTCTACTGCATCTTCTGCTAGATAGTATGGGTGATTCAAAGAAAATGGAAGACAGATGCCTCTCCCCCAAGAAGCATGTCATCTACTTCCCAAATAGGTTTACTATATCAGGAATTCTTGATCATTTGTTTTGGACCTGTCGTTTAATTGGTACAGGGAACTCCCAATCAATACACCAATAAGAATTTATTAAGCTTCTACTACGTGCCACACACTGTACTAAGTGTTGCAGATACAAAGGCAAAAATGAAATGTTCCCTGCCCTCAGGATCTTTCATTTCAGTGGGGAACATACACATGTGCTCCCCATTAAAATGTTTATCATGTACCAGGTACTTAACAATTAATGTTTAATGATAGATTGATATGTAACTGTAATGTTGGAACTGGCCAATGACGACCCAGTCCTTAAAGCATGTGCAATATCCATGTGGAAGCATGGAGATTCTGCTTTCTGAAGTAGAGTATCCTTTCCTTCCATACTTCAAAGCACATACAGGTATCTTCTTCATTGTTTCCTATTGATTTACTGTATAGGAAGGAAAAAAGTCTTTTTAATTGACCCCCAATACAAAAGGTTCAAACAGACAAAATCTCTTTCCTAATGGATAGTGAACCAGAAAATTCTGCTGGCCTCTAAGTTGAGGAGTGGAGGAATGCCTTAAATTCTGTCTCCCTTACCCAACCACTTTGTGGCCATGAACATACACATATTGCTTCTGTTTCTTCCATCCCTGTTGAGTTTCATTCTTTCCTGATCCTAAGTGAATGGTGTCAGAGACAAAGCACGCTAGGTTATGACCTTGTGAGCTCCAAATGATTGAGAAAGCCTTCAGAAATACAACTAGAATGAATAATAGAGTCTGTAGGTAGCTGTAGCAACTGAGTCTGGTGAGGAATCTGTCCAGAGAAGCAACTTACTCAAGCCAGTCCAACAGTGAATCAACCTAGCAGCAAAATTACCACATCCTATAAGCAAGAGAATGACTCACCCATCAGCTATGCCACACCCAGAAGTGAACTTAGTGGTAATAAGCACTGTTTTGTAGCAACCACTTTATGTTTGAGCCCACTCTCCCCAGGGACCAGGGTGGTAGAGGAAAGCATGGCATCAGTTTGAGAGATTGTTGTAATTTAGTTTGGCAGTGTCTTCTCAGCAAATATCCCTTTGCAAAAGTTAATTGATTTTAACTGGTTAAATGATAATAGGGAAATATAAACTAAGGATTGCTATTGGGGGAACATGCCAGATGGGGGCTCAGGAGTGACAGTTTTAGACACTCTGATTCCTGATGCCTCTCATGCCATGTGACCTAAGGACCAACATAATGGTGGGCCTTCCTTTAGATGTCATTGTATCCCCCAATTCTGATATGTCTTGCTTTTCTTTTTGTATCCCTAGCACATAGCACATAGAAAATGCTTAGTGAATGTTTTCTTTCATTCATACGAATTTGGAGATTTCTTGCTGCCACTTCTCCAGAAGCTGGTCCACAGGTCAGGAACTACTGCATTAAATGGAATAATCCCAAAATAATGCCCTTCCACAGACCATATGAATCTATGAGGATACCTTTGAGTAGTCAAGTGTTATGAGTCCCGTGTTATGAGATGTTCACTTTTTTGAGGGGAAAATTCAATGACTAAAATTCCTTTTGTTTCCTCCAAGTTTGCTTTGGTTTTTGTTGTTGTTGTTTGTTTAATGATGATAAGGTTTTAGAAATCCCTAGTTCGGATATGACGCACAAGAGAGGGCACCATTGTTCTATTCCCATCTCCATATCATGGAGTTAAAGTAAAACGTTGCTTTTTTAACAGAGGAACAAACTGGGGAAAAAAATTAGCCCTCTCTTCTTCCCTAGGGAGATAGTGAGGTCAGGGTTGTGAATTCAATCCTGTATGGGTCTGCTAGATTTGCACAGAGGAAAACTTGGTTCCACAGTCACAGATTTCACACCCTGTCACCCCCTCCACTGACTGCCTGGAATCACAAGGGGGACTGGGTGAAGAGAGTGTATGACTCAGCATATCCCATCGTCATTCCTGAAAAAACAATCCAAAGCCCATAATCTAGAGACTCTGGGTCATCGTTCTGTGGTCTGTGAGATTCTATGATCTTCACAGACAAAGGACAGACCATGGGCTTAGTCAGTCAGTCTAGTTCTTGCTTCTCTGGATAAAGGGGACAATAGCTATGGAGGAAGGCTTCTGGCAGGAAGCTGTGCCTATCCACCAATTAACAGGGCTTGGCACTTTAGTCAACAGTAAAAGGAATGCAGAATCAGTCCCAGAGAGTCAGACTGATTGACTCCAAGCCTGTACCATGTTCTTGGAGACATATGAGTTCTAAAAACCCCAATCTTTGATGCTGTATTGTTTAAAAACCACACACCTTGAAGCTTACTCCCCCACTCCCCCACCAAGGGGAAAAACATAAGGGAAAAAAACAAGTGCAAAAGCAACATGGACATTCTATATATCTCATTTCTGGGTGACCTGATACTGGATATGGCCAGGTTTCCACCTGCATGCTAAAAGGGGAGACCCACAGGTAAAACAAGCTGTTCCCATAAGGGCCTAGACAGCTGCACAAACACCATGGTCTTGTCCACCTCCATGTGCCTGGAGAAAGTAAACTGATGAAGTCATGCTGGCGAGCCTGGGGTCTTGTGTCACCCTCAAGTCATTAGGACCCCTGCCCAACCAGCCCACCAGTCCAGGTTCAGCATGCCCACAGGTGTGTTGATCTTCACCAGCTGGCATAACAGGACTGTGCCAGCTCTGAAACGCAAACGGGTTGAACCCATCCAAAACTAATATAGGCAAGCCGAGAGAAACCAAGCAAGTGAGAGAAAGGCAAGCTGTTTTCCCTTCAAAATGAAAATAAATTGCGAAAAAGTTAAAAGATATAAGTGAGGCTGGTGTCATTGTAGGAGGGCAGAGAAGATGTGGAAGGGGGAAGAGAAGGGAAGTAGAAAGGAGAGGTAGATGGAGGGGTTAGAGAGATGAGAGATAGAGGGAGGGAGGGAAGGGGATAAAGAAAATGAGAGAGAGGGAGACATCGGAGAGAGGGAGGAAATGAGAGAAAGGAATAAAGGAGAGAAAAGAGAGGGAAAGAAAGAGGGAGAGGGGAATGGAAGGAGGAAAAGAAAGAAAAAAAGAGGAAGGAGGGGAAAAGGGAGAGACAGAAAAATAGAAAAGGAGGAGGAGAGAATCCATGGAGAGGAGTCAAAATAGAAGCATCTGCAAAACTTCATCAAGGTGAAGTAATTTCATAGGCCCATCTCTGCTCTGGCCAGGTCTGACGGTCAAGGGAAACAAGAACCAAGGATGAATTTAGCTATTGAGTAAGGGTTTGAAGCAAAAAAACAGAGATCAGGTCACTACTTTTGCACAGGCCTCATGTTCCCAAGAAAAAGTAGGCTATATCATCAGGTGATCAGGGAGCTATACACATTGTGTTTTTTTAGCTTTTGAGTGCATAAAGTCCTTTAGGAAATGCATCACTCCATGGCTATGACTTACTACAGAGAGAAAAATAAAGCACCATTACCTGGCAGTGGGGAAGATCAATGGGATGTTATCCTCTCACCCACTCTTGTCTCCCCACTAACAGTCATTTAATGCTATATCAGGAATGCTACAGAGGAAAAGATGCAAGCAGCCTGGGAAAGGGGCAAGGTGAGTAATAGGGGAGATTGATACCAGATGTGGTTTCCTTCGGCAAGCCTTTCTTCACCTTCCATTCCCCACATTCCCACCCTTGGGGTGGCATAACACTTTGTTTTTCTGGGCTCCAGGGGACTGAAGTGGATACCAACAAAATACACTATTATCAAAAGATTCATAGAACAACCACAGCCACCTGAAATCTTTCAGAAATGAGCTGCTCTGGATGTCTAAGTTTGCCAGAAAATTGAGACTATACAAAAATGATTTATAGAAATCTGTTTTTTTTAAGTCCTAGGAACATCCCTGCTTTGTTTATTATGCCTCTGTGGGAACTGTATTAAGGTACACACAAGTAAGATGTTGTCTCCTCCTCCAACCCACAATCAAAGATGCTTTCAGAGTTATTGAGATGCAACATAGGTGGCTTTTTACCTTATATTTCAACACACTCCACCCCCTCAACACAGTAGAGCTGCTCTGTCTTCCTCCCTTTTCATCAGACTCATCCTTTTCTCTACCATTAGAGTCACTGCAGTACTAACCTCCTCTGTTCCTTACCTTCTTACCTTTCTCCTTTTTTAATTTCTCTGGTTAGGGTCATAGATTTAAAACTGGAAAGAATCTTGGAACCCATCCAACCCGACCTCCTCATTTTACAGAGGAGATAACTGAGACCTAGAGGGGTGAGGTGACTGGCCCAAAGTCATGCTCATAGAAGGTCCTATTAATTCATTTCTTTTTTACTGTAACATGTTCTCTTCCATCTCCTATCGTATCTCCCAAACTTTCTTCAGATTCTATCTTTTCCAGAACAGTTACCAGTTACACACAATCACTAGAGCTCTCCATTTGGCTGGCATTCTCCAGTACTCATCAACCAATTCAAGTATCTTTTTGTTTTTTAGCGTGGGGACCTGAGAAGGTCCCACCATGAGTCAGGCATAAGATTTGGGCCTTCAGCTCTTCCAGACTGCGCTGGATGCTGGGTGGTCAATGTTGAGTGTGGACTGGTATGGTTCTTCTATCTCAAAGGACTTTTTCTTTTTCTTTCTTTAAAAAAAATGACTTGTAGGCCAAAGCCATTGTGGCAACCACATGACACTGCTGACTCATATGACCGTTGTCATCTACTCAAACCCAGAAGCCTTTTTTTTTTTTAACACAAACTATTTTGTAAGGACATCTCCTCTACCCTCTACTCAAATAGTTTACTGTTTAATCCCCATGCAGGTCTTTATATCGAGCCCTATTCATTAACTTTGGATTTTAATTCATTAACTCTGAATTCTAATTAAGTAACCAGCATATTAGCTACTCTTATCAGCTTCCTGTCAACTGAAAATTTTATTGGCACAACATTTACACTTTTAACCAAATCATGAACAAAATGTTGTATCAAAGAGTCCCAGGACAGTGACAGTGTCTGTCACCATTTTCACATTTCCTTGCCCCTTAACAACTCATCTCAAATGATTTCTTCCTCTAGACCCTGACTAGAGTTCTCCACCAAATCCATTAAAGGCCAGTGTTCTCTTTAACTGGGGAATCTTTTTACAAATGGTCACATGGACTTTTGGCAGGCAGAAGCCCAAAAGTAAGGGAAAGTGATATTTAATGAGGGCTTTCAGGGAAATTCCTAAGTCAGCATAAACTTACAAATCCATTAAAAAATTCTTTTATAAATCAATAATGTAATCCTCAATAGTGACCCTGAAATATGATATATAATTATTTCTATAAATAGTATAAACATATATTATCTTTTCTGGGCTCTGTTGGCATCTAGGAGACACTATGCAAAGAGTGCTGGGCCTGTAGTCAGGAAAACCTGAGTTTGGATCTAGCCTCAGACACTTACTAGCTGTGTGAGCCTGGGCAAGTCTCTTTAAAAACTCTCCGTGACTAAATTTCCTCATTTGTAAAATGGAGATAATAACAGCACCTGTCTCACAATGTTGTGAAAGAGGGAGGGGAAGGGAGTGGAGAGAAGGGAAGAGAGAGGGAGAGAAGAATGGTTCTGAACCAACCAACTCATCTTGGGGCAGCTTCCTCCTCTGAGACCCTCCTCAGATTGCAGCTCTGCTCTCCTAACAAAGACAAGGCCATATTATTTAGGGTGGGGTACTTTCAAAAGTCCTGGACAAAGGCTCACCACCCTGTAAGCTCCTCAAAGCAGCCGGGAAACTCCTCTAATCAATCCCCCATTTATAGATATTTTCACAATTGCCATGATTTCACCTAGTTTAATGTTTGTTGATACTTTTTTTCTTCTTCTCATATCCTGCTCAGCTTCAATCATTTCTTTACAGCCTCATGCTACATCAGCAGGGTCTATGCTTGCTCAGACCTATGGATATTGCTAGGACATTTCCTCCAGTTAGAGCACAGCCCCAGGTAGCCCTGGTATTGATACACACGAGTAAATTTGGCTTTCCTATGAGTTTGATGCTACCTTAACTGTCCAAAACCCATTCCCAGAAGACCACACTAATGGGTTAGGGTGTAGCTAGCTGAATGAGGGATCGATCATTCCCTGAAGATTGGCAGCTAGGTGGTGAAGTGGATAGAGTGCCAGACCTGAAATCAGAAAACATCCTTATAAATTCACATTCAACCTCAGATACTTATTAGCTGCATGACCCTGTGTAAGTCACTTAACTCTTTTTGCCTCAGTTTCCTTATCTGTAAAATGAGCTGGAGAAGGCAATGGCAAACCACTCCAGTATCTTTTCCAAGAAAATCCAAATGGGGTTGGAAAGAATCAGACATGACTGAAACGACTGAACAGAAGAATTCTATGAAAGTGGCAGGCCAGGCGGGTCATTTTTTTTCAACTTTTCTGGGCCTCAGTTTCATTATCTGTAAAATGAGGAAATTATATTAGATAATCTCCAAAGTATCTTTCTATTTCACTATTTGAATGCAGAAGCAAAGGGAGCCTTCTATGGGGCAGACCCTGACAATAAATGACTTTCTATCTATCTTTTATCATACACAGATTTCAGGTAATATCACTGACACAGAGATGAACATTTAAAAGGAGACATATACCAGGTTCAGAAGGTGACCAAAAGGGAGCTATTTTAAGGGACTTTGGCCTCAGTCATTTAGCACCAATCAGCAAAATGAAGGGAAGCATCCATAGAAGATACCCTGAATAATTAGTCAGACAAGTAAATCAATGGACAATGAATGAGCCATTAGCTCTGACTTCTCCTGTATCTATCAAAAACTGGAGTCCCAGACAAGAGGAAACAAACCCCAGTCAAACTTGGGAAACAAACCAACACCAGACAACCTTCATTAGGTAAGTCATTTCTCTCTGGGCTTCAATTTTCACACGTATAAGGTGGAGCTGATAATATAGGGGGTGGAGAGAGTGGAGGAAGGAATACCTATTATGTAGAGCTTGTTACTGCCGGGCACTATTCTAAGCACATAATAACTATTACCTCATTTGATCCTCACAACAACCCTAGGAGGTAGGTGTTGTTATTACCCCACTCCTCCCCGAACTACAGTTGAAGAAACTGAGGCAAACAAGTTAACTGACTTACAAAGGCCATACAGTATTTAAAGCTGGATTTGAACTCAGGTCTTCCTGAATCCAGACCCAGTGTGCCACCTCGTTGCCTTAGTACTTAAACTACCTACTTTTCAGATTTGTTGGAATATTGTGTTCAGTTCTGGGCAATTTGGGGAGAGACATTAACAAGCTAGAGCTTGTCCATAGAAAGTCAACCAGGATAGAATAAGTCTAGAGGTCAAGAAGTGAGAATGTTAAGCTTGGAGGAAAAAAAAAGATTTTTTTCTGCTTGGCCTCAGAGAGAATAAGTAAGAGCAGTGGGTGAATAATGCAAAGGGAAATGTCAGCTTGTTGTAATAAATAAATAAATAAATAAATAAATATATATATATATATACACAATCATTAAACCCTCCAAAGGCAGAATAGTACAAAGGTAGACTCTAAAGAAATAGTGAACTCCCTCCATGACTGGAAGTCCCCAAGCAGAAACTGTATCACTGCTTCTCAGAGTTGTTATAAAGGGATGTCTTGCTCAGACAAGAACTATATAGGATGACACCTTCCAACTCTGTAAGTCTACAAGTGTATTGAAAGTACCTTGTGAACCATGAAATGAATCAAAGAATGATCCATCGTTGACATTCACATGAACCCAACCAAAAACATGTCAACAATGAAGATTTGACCAAATGGCTGGGTCACACAGATTCATTGGTAACAATGGAGGAGTTTATGTGATTCAGGCTCAGGTTGTTGCCACCAGAATTTACAGAATAGATTCCAAACAGTGATCAATATAGGTTACTCAGTGAAGTCATGGAACCTTGGTGCCACCTTTCTGCAGACTGCAAAATGTTGAAGTTGATTGAATACCTAGAAAAATATGATCAGCTGGCTAGAATTACATCCCAGAAACTATCTTTTTTTTTAAATAACAGATGACAAATCCATGCCCTACAAATAACAAACTACAAAATGTCCTAGAGATTTCAAGAAACAAACTATATTGAAACTGGAGTTATCATTATAAGGAAGGTAACATACATTTATAAAAATCCCTACTATATGCCAGGCATTATGAATGCTTTCTAAACATTATCTCACTTAATCCTCACAACCATCCTGGGAGGTAGCTATATTTTATAAGTAAAGAAACTGAGTCACAGACTTAAGTGACTTGGCCAGGCTCACACAGTTAGTAAATGTCTGAGGCTAGATTTGAACTCAGGTCTTCCTGACTCCAGGTCTAGTATTCTATCTACCTCCTGTCACCTAGCTGCCTCACAATTGATGCCTATAACCTCTCAGATATATCATTACTCCATAAATTTTTTTAAGAATAATTCTTTTAATAGATGTCAATGTGTCAAATACTCATAATCTCCAAACTACATTGAATAATTTTTTTTAATATGGGTACAGTGGAAACAATGCTGGGTTTGGAGTCAGGAAGACCTCAGTTCAAATCCAGCCTCAGATACCAGCTGGTGACCCTGAACAAGTCACTTAACCTTGTTTGCCTCAGTTTCTTCATCTGTAAAATGAGCTAGAGCAGGAAATGGCAAACCAGTCCAGGGTTTCTGCTAAAAAAAGGGGGGGGGAGGGGGAAGGGTGTCAGTAAGAGCTGGACACAACTGAAAATTACCAAACAACAAAACAGAACAGGTTAAAACAATGTGGGAACAGGACAAGGTCCATGTTATTCCTGTCATCCTGTCTTCTCTTGGAGATGTTCTAAATATTCTTTCAGTGAATCTAGGGAGATAAGCTTGATATTTTTATTGAATTGGAAAAATCAGTCATTTTATCTTTCTGTTCTGTAGTTACAGATCATTAGGGCCAAAAAGAAAAGGTGCAATATAGCAGCTTGCCCTTTGACCATTTCTATCTGCACTCTCTCCCAAAAGATGAGAAGAATGAGTTTTATAATGATGATAACAAATCTCCCACAATACAGCATGGTATAATGGAAAGAACTATGGCCTAGACATCCTAATAACTCTACAATTCACCATCACTCTGATCTCTGACATGTTGCTTAATCATTCTGGACCTTATTGCCCCTAGCTGTAAAATGGCTAGATAGGACTGTCTGATTTCCAAGGTAATACCTTAAGAGAAATTAGACTAAAGAAAAAAGTTCACATAAATTGTTCTGATATCTACTCTATTTCCTTTGGAGGATCTGGATGTCTTGAGGGGGGATGAAGAGTAAAGAAGCTGTCTTCTAGGTATCTACAGCATAAGATATCTATAAAACTACTGTCACAAATGGATATATCATCAATAGGAAATACAGAAAGAATCTATAATCTTATGGATATAAAAATAAAAACTCCTGTTATGGGAATTCCCTCAACCAATGAAGATCACAGCAGATGTATGACTTAGTAGTTAAACCCTAAGGAGTTACTTAATGCATATAAGAGGTTAAGCAATTTTTCCAGGGTCACACAGCTAAAGTTAGGAACACAGGTCTTTGTCTTTAGAAATCTAAGTTCAAGATACTACCTTTAATCATTACATATGGCACACTTTTTTAAGAACTTAAACTTAGGACTTAATGATTCAGTACATATTATGATATCTAGGTATACAGGACAGCATGCTAATCTGGGGTAAGTGATTCACAGTTTAAAAAAAAAGCCAGTTTATGGTGGCAGACAGGATGGGGAAAGGAGAAGATGAATAGCACTGATCAGGGCCCCACCAGATGCCTGTGGGTCTAATGGAACAGACTTTGTAGTGGGGTGAAAGGAGATACACAGAGATGGTTAAGGTCCTATATTTATATACATATATATACATATATATGAAAACTTAAAGGAAACAGGATTATTTGGTTTAGAAAAGCAAAGGATCAGGAGTAATTTAATAATGCTCTGCAAGCAAAGATTACTATACCAAATCTATCAATAAACATTTATTAACTGCTTACTACATACCAGGCACCGTGCTAAGCACTGGGGCTACAAAAAGACACAAAAGGCAGTCTTTGTCTTCAAGAACATTACAAAAAAGATTATGACAAGTTCCATTTCATTTTCACTAAGGAAAAAGACAAGGAATTTTTTTAAGACCATAACTCCCTTGAGGTTTTATCCTTCCCCAATAAGTACACAAGTATTTTGCATTCCTCAAACTTGCTTGTTATGTACACTAGTTCTCTGCTTACATATGTGTAATGGTAATGGTCATTTGAAGATCTTCCCTGCTCCTTAATAAGCCTAAGGGAATTTGAAGACCTTCCCTGATTTGAAAATATACTCTGCCCCCTAATAGACTGAATGTAATCACATGGAGCCTATGGTGGAAGGACTTTGCTGAAGGGTGGAGCAGAGCCCACAGGAAGCTGGGAGTCAGAGCAGTTAGAGACAGAGGAAGGAGAGGATGTACCCAGGCAAAGAGCTAGGCTTATGGGTAAAAATATTGGTTTGTGGGAAGACTAAAGGATGGTATGGCTCTCTGTGCCATTATGGCTTATTAACTTCTTTACTACTATGATGGAATCAGCTTACTGGTTTGGGGATTCAGTTTTCTGGTGTCTGAATAACTGTTTTGTTTCTGTCTTATATATGGAGAGTCTATTATATTTTGCAATCGAGCACATGCAGGTATATTTATAGTGATTGTGGGCACTGTGAATATTGCATTGGTGCTACAATATGTTATAGCTCTGCTAGGCTATAAGCCCCATGAGGGCAGGAATGCTATCTTATTTAAACTTTATATCTTTCCTAGTGCCAGGTTATATAATCAGCAGGTGTTACTAAGAAGGGTAAAATCTGGTTGAAAAAGTTTTTCTTCTCCCAAGTAGAAAGAGAAACTGCCTATTCCTCCTAAACCTATCCTGTGTCCTATAATTGGGCCAGCTCAGGGGTATAATCTTACCTTTAGTCACCACCATCTTTATCCCCTCTTCCCTTTTGTTGAAATTGGAGGCCTTGCCTTCATGTTTAAATCTACTGGGCTCTGGATACAAACAAATGGCTTATGGTTTTTAGCCTACTGACAATGATCCTGTGGTCCACATAGATCACTTTTCTGTCATTTTAAAGAGCTGGTAAATACAAGCTGTAATGAAAATCATAATAAGAAAAATTATCCTATACCACATAATCCATCATGTCCCCAGTTAGGGATCACCCTACATTTGGCTAGAGACAATGCATTTCCTAGCTATATATTGGTATTTTCCATCACACTCTTCCTCCACCCCACACTAATATACAAATATACAGTACACAATGTTCATGATCAATCATGGATATTTATGAAGCAAAATTAGAATAAAGGGATTAGCAAAAACGATCACCCTATAAGAGAACATCATATAAGAGTTCCTGTTAGCAAAACAGGCATGGGAAGAGATAGTTAAGAAGAATTTAAAATCTTTTGTCATTTTTCCTCAGTTCTTAAAAGGATGATCATCCAACAGAAAGACTGAAATATTTGTCTCCTAAAATGGAGACTTGACTCTAAGCACAACCTACTTCATTTAGCATCTGGTTCCTCTCTTCCTGCTCCCCATTGCTGCCTTACCTTCTCCTCAGATGCCAAGGTGGGGGAATGACACCACCAACACTGTTGCCACCATTCCAACTGGTCAAGGGACACTGCCACCTCAAAAAAATTTCCTACTCAAACAATAGGTTTGCTCTTCCAGGATAGGGAGAAAACAATGCTTTCTCTTTAAGACATACACACTCCTCTTCCATTCTTGGCAAAACTGAGAGATTTTGACCCAAACTGCATGCTTAAAAAATGGTGTCAGGTGGCATCTGGAGTTCTCTTTGGTAGAGATCATTGTCGAGTGGCAAATGAGTTTACACATAGAAAACAGCTGATATTTAACAAAAATTTTAATTGAATTATTAAGTTTAACTTTGTCAGTCATGTCTTTTATGCACAACTCTGTGGGCAAGACTAGGTAAATACTATCTCCCTCCATCAAAAAGAAAAACATATAAGACATGATCATTGCCCTCGAGGAGCTTACAATCTGGTTGGCAAAGGTAAGGCCAACAAAAATGAAACATTTAGGGGATGAGAATATATATAAAAAATGTCAAATTTGTCAAATATAGACTACATATACAATAGGAACTCAAGCGATAAGGAAACCAGTACGGAATCAAATTGTCATAGGATTTGAACTGAGCCTTGAAGCATGGGTTGTATTTATTTGGAAAAGGAATGAATGAATGAAATTAAGTGGTTACTATTTGCAAATCACAGTGCTAAGATCTAGAGATACAAATAGTAAAGTAAAACAGTGCAGTAAGAAATCAAGAGCCTCTTTCAGAGAAACCTGGGGAGACTTGTATGAACTGATACAGAGTGAAGTGACCAGAACCAGGAGAACAATGTATAATATAACAAAAACCAAATTACTTTAAGAACCCTTATCAATGCAATGATCAACCATGATTCCATGACTAGTTATGAAGATTGCTACCAATCTTGTGACAGGATTAAATGTGCAGAATGACATATATTTTTGGACTTAATACCTTGAGGGCAGGTTTGTCTTTTGTCTCTTTTTGTATGGCCAGCTCTTAGCACAGTACATGGTACATAATAGCTGCTTAATAAATATCTATCGAATTAAATTGGGAATATGGGGATTTGTTTTTGTTTGACCATCCATTTTTGTTACAAGGGTTTGGTTTTTCTTTTTCTTTTCCAGTGGGGGAAGAAAAAGATGGGAGGGGGAAAATTATTTCATGATTTAAAAAATATTTATATATATTTTAAAGTAAAGGAAGGTAATACCTACTCTCAAAGAGCTCACATACCAGTAAGGAGAGACACAACATGTAAACTATTTAGGTTTCAAGTCAGATGGAAGGGAAACATGGCGTTCAGGATACAATGGTAAAGCAAATGGCAATACATCTCCTTTACTATTATTTCCACTGATAAAACCATGTAAATTCCTGATGTTGAACCAATTAACATTGCCAAAGATTTTGGTGACAAAGGCTTTCTTTGCCTGATCTTCGTTCACTTTGGCTACTGAGGAGGCAGGAACTATGGTACCTAAGAGCAGTAGCTGTCAAGTAACATCTCCCCAAAGTTTATCACCCTGGATGATGGCCACCATAACCAAGCTGGAAGAAGGACTGTTGATCTGAGGGATGTTATTCCTGGCCTCTTGGGCTAAATCACCCACTAGTGGTGTCTGGACAGAGGTTGGTCATGGTGTTAATAAGACTGACAAGTCCATTCCAAAAGAGGCTATTCCTCTCAGTGTTGGCTTTGGGGACTGAGCTGGAGACAGGAACAGTAAACTGGAGAGACAGAGGGGGTACTGCTATTCCCAAGGTTCTTCAGTACAAGGTCCTGGACTATCTCAGTTCAGGTCCAAGGAGTGGTGTTGACTGGAGCGTTGGTAGTGGTCTAGCTTGCCTAGCATATACTACTATTTGCCTTTACCTGAGAATGTCTTAATGCTCCAATTAGACTGCCTTGTGGGTGGCAATTGGTCATCAGTAAGCCCACTCTTCTTGGTGATATCTGTAGGGACCAGACTAGAAGCAAGGACAGTAGTCTAAAGGTAGATGGTAGTGCTGCTAATCCTGAGAAAGGAGAAAATGGCAAGCATTCCAGGAAAGAGGAACAATGTATGGAAAGACAAAGGTGGGAATGAACTCGATGTGTGCAAGGGATAAAGATGAGACCGCCTTAACTGACAATTAATCTGAAAGTGGCATGCTGGATAACCCAGGGCAGACAGCTATGGTCAAGAGACCTAGCTCCCCAACCCTCCTCCTGTCTTCTGCCCAACCTGCCTTCTATTGAGACATGTACCTGTTTGTTGTTTTCTGCACAGTCTTCTTACAGCTTAAAAACTAGAAATGCAAAAGCTGGAGGCAGGTCTCCGGGTGGTACGATGTCCTAAGTGATGGACACTAGAAGACCCTTCTTAACCCTCCAAATTCTATACAACACTTAGTTGGGTGTAGTTTATTTTCTCTGTAATCCATGCATATTTGTTTTCCTCACACTGGAAACCTTCATGAAAAAGCATCTCATAACTCATGGGGGTGTGAGGTCACCTGGCTCTGGTAAATTATGAGCCTGAAGCGATCTCAGTCTGAAAAACAGCAAACACAGTTACAAGGAGCAGTGAGAGGCAGGGCCAGGGAGGAATTTATGTCAATCTGTTACTCCCCACAGAAAGCCAAACTGAGCTGCCAAATGATGTCACAGCAGCAAAGTGGGAAGGAGTGAGAAACAGGAGGAGGTAGGGGGATGGGAAATTGACCAAGACTTTCCCACAACCCCCCTTCCCCTACTCTCTAACTCCCAACACAGAATCGATGGATCTGCCGCTGCACAGTGTAAACATTTGTGAATTCTCTGCTTGATCTCAGTCCCAAACTATTATATATTTTCAGTTTACTGTAGCTTATTGTACTGTGTGATTGTAAGCTCTTGAGGTCAGGAATTATTTCTCTTCTGTATCTGCATTTCCAAGGCATAACACAAAGTGTCCAGTGCACAGTGAATGTATGTTAAATGTTTGTTGATTGACTGATTGATATGCCCTTTCTTTGCATCTCTTTGGTTCTGAATGTATCTCTTTTGCCTTATTTTGGCTGAAAGCTTCTAAAGAGCAGGGGAGCTTCAATTCTTTCTGGGTACAAATTTGGGTATGGACAGATTTTGAGGCAAAGGACCTAGGTTCCAACCCGGACTCCTACTGCTTCTGTGAACTTGGGCAAAATATTTAATCATACTGAGTTTTGCAAAAATGAGAAGGATGAACCAGATGGTCTCCTTAACATCCCTTACAGCTCAAAATCCCATCATCCTCTGCTATAGCCAAAAAAATCCATCCCCCTACAGCCAACCTTCAAGCAACAAGCCACCCCAAACTCCACTAGTATCTGACAAGAAAAATGAAATCTATTGCCAGGAGTGGAATCAAAGCCATTCCAGTTGGTGGACACGCCAGCTGGCTGTGCATAGCAGTCAAGAAAAAAAGGCAGAGGTCATCTCTACAACCATGGTGAGGTCTCAGAGTAGGACTTCAGTGGAGGGTAGGCATATATCTATTTAATTCCATCTGGACCACACCCAACCCCAGCACCATGCCCCATTAATAAATTCTAATTAGGCAGCAAATGATGAGAAATATATCAAAAAGTCATTGCTATTACAGAGAAACAAGAGGTCATAAGATCATAGCTTTGGAGTTGGACAGGACTGCAGAGAGTATTTTGTTCAACTCCCCCTGCCTCCATCCTGCCTCCTCATTTAACTTGTTGGAAAACCAAGATCCAGAGAGGTTAGATGACTTGCCTCAGGGTAACATAGTTAGAATCATAGGATTTAAAGATGGAAGGGACTTTAGAGTCATACTCATAGGTCAAGAACTAGAAGGGAACTCAAAGAACATTGAATCAAACTATCTCTTTTCACAAATGAGGAAACAGGCCCAGGGAGACTGAGTAACCTACTCAATACTAGTCCTCTGATTCTAAATCCATTGATCTTCCCCAAGAAGACCATCTCTCTCTAGTAAACTAAGTGTAGGACATCACACTGTCAGACTTATTCTCTAACTTCAAGCTAAGGTATGCTGTTTTTTCCCTTTCCCCAAATAGGTCCATGTTGAATTATGGGGCTGTAATTCCATCTTGGGAGCCATTTCTGGTTCATGCTTCACTTCTTGTGGTTTATGATCTCAGCCACTACTCTCCATGGGGTTACAGCCCTGACAGTCACATTCACTGCCATTTGTCTTCTATTTATTTTACTGCTGGGCACCAAGTGTATTTTAATTTCATGCTCATGAACAACTGAAGGAAAAAAATAACCAGTCTGCCCTAGGCCCAGAGTATGTCTCTACAGTATCAAGCATTCAGACAAAAACTGAAAAAGGCAAATGGGCCAGCTAACTCACATTTAAGTGGCACTTTGATGCTGAGGAGGTGCTTTCCTCAAAAATAACCCTGTGAGATAGATTATGGGAATAGCATTATCCCCATTCTATAGATGAGGAAACTGAGATTCAAAAAAGTTGAGATTTTTCTGGGGTCACACAACTAATAAGTAGCAGAGCCAGGATGGGGGCGCTCTGTCTATCTCTACAACAAATTTGAGGACAGTATAGAGTTTTAGTATTTTAATTCTAGTATTTTAACTTCACCTAGAATTTTTGCCTTCATGATACCAAAGAGCTGATCATCGGGAAATCTCCACTGTTTGTTGTGCCTATCAACTAACCAGCAGTAATTAAGCTCCTACTATGTGCCCAGCTGCAATGTTAGAAGATGGGAATGCAAAGACAAAAATAAAAGTCATCTTCTCAGTCAAGGGAGAAGCACATGATTGGGAAGACTGCGGGATTACAAATAAGTTTATTGAAATGCATACTAGATAATTTAAGGTGGGGGGAGGTACCTTAGCCGCTGAGGAGGGATCGGGAAATGCTTCATGCCCAAGGTGTTTGAGGTGAGTTTTGAAGGAAACTAGGGATTCTAAAAGGTGGAGGTGAGGAGAGAGAACATTCTTGGCATCAAGGATAGACAATGCAAAGGCAGAGACTGGAGATGGATTGTGCCTTTCTTTTTTTTTTTTTTTTTGAGGGCAATTGGGGTTAAGTAACTTGCCCAAGGTTACACGGCTAATTTTTTTGTGTGGGTGTTAAGTGTCTGAGGCCAGATCCAAACCCAGGTCCTCCTGACCCCGGCACTTTACTCACTGCGCCACCTAGCCGCCCCTGGATTGCACCTTGTAACAAAGAGCAAGAAATCCAGTTTGGGTGAACCATATGCTGGAGCGGATTTTGCACCTTTCTTCAAGGCATTTTGGAGTAAGCACTGCCTGAGAAATGGTACCAGACAGGTATCCACAGAAAGAAGGCAGTTCCTTTCCTACCCTAGTGAATGGCACTTCAAAGAGCTCTGTCAGATACCCAGAAGGCCCCTTGCATGCTCCAATACAAAATTCCATCCCCAAATCCCTACAGTGTCTTGGGTGGGACACTTTGCAATCTATCAATGCTGTCACTGAGTTCCACAGTACAGTTGGCACCCAGCCTTTGCAAATACACCAAATTGATGCATAATTAATACAGCAGTGATTCAGGGGTCAGAGGCTTCTGGGACTAATTAACTCCCTCAGTCTCCATGGTAGCCTGTGTTCTGTTCTTATCAGTACGGGAAAGAACTGCATTCTCAAAAATAATCGGTCTCCCACTTTTTAGTTCGATTCTGCCAAAAGGCAGAGCTCGTCTTTCAGTCCAGAGTGCAGGCATTCCATTAGTGTGTAATCACTTCCCCCAAGGACAAAGAATTTCCCTTGGAAGAGTTTCACGGAACTAGTCCTTCATGAACTTTTCTGTTTCCATCTGGACTTGGGAGGAACTTATTCCGGGTAAGAAAAAAAAATTAAAAGTCCCTCACTAGGTACTGATTTTGCAACTGGAAAGCTTCATATGAAAAAGACATAGTCCTTCCCTCAGGAAGGATACAATCTAATGGAAAACTGTGTGTTCAAATGAAGGAGTCATTTGTCCCTTTCTGTATAACTGGAGACAGGAGGGGGGACGGGCTGAAAGCAACCTTACCTCTGCAGAATCTGTCTCAGAGCCTGAGTAGATAAAAGTGATGAGATAGCAGATGAGACAAGATATGTTGGTGACCAAAGGAAAAAGGGGAGGGAAGAAAGTGTACCCAGCCTCCCTTCACCAGCACCGACCCCATTTCCCTATTGTCTTCTCCATCCTCTCGGCAACAATTCCTTTTCAGCCCTACTTGTTCTAGCCTCTGAACGCCAATCTCTCTAAGTCATTCAGCCGGTCACCGACATTCAACTTGAGGAGATTTAGTGGGGAGGGGAGCTGGGAATGAGTTCTATAGATGCCAGATCCAAAACAAGAAGTTCTATATGGGAATTTCTTATTAGGATGAGTCCAAGGAATCATAGCATGGTAGAGTTAGAAGGTACTATCTAGACCAGGGCAGGGAACCTGTGGCCTCAAGGTCACATGTGACCCTCTAGGTCCTCAAGTGAGGCCTTTGACTGAATCTGAACTTCACAGACCAAACACACACACACACACACACACACACACACACAACCTTTAATAGAAGGATTTATTCTATGAAGTTTGGATTCAGCAAAAAAGTCACAACTGAGGACCTAGAGGGCCACACGGTGCCTTGGAGGCCACAGGTTCCTCACCCCTGACCTAGACTATTTAGTCTAGGGGTCCAGAGGTCCTTAATCATTTTTGTGTGTCTTGGACCCCTTTCAGCTGTCTGAGGAAACCTGTGAACCCCTCCTCAGAATAACTGTTTTAAATGCATACAACAAAATTCATAGGGTTTCAAAAGAAAATAATTTATTAAAATCATTATCAAAATATTTTTTTAAAATAAGTTCAAGGACCCTACCTTAAGAACTCCTGGTCTAGTCAGATCTCCTACCCAGTCAGGACCTTATTCTGCAACATCATTAACAGATGCCATCCTGTTTGATTAAAATACTTGTTTTTGTTTATTATTTGTTTTTTGTTAAATGCTTGTTTGTTTTGGCATTGTTTAAATACTTCCAACAACAAGGAGCTCACTGACTAACCAGACAGCCTATTTCAATGTCAGATGTCAGTGTTAATATTTTTCTTTCCATCCTTGTAGCTGATATCTGCTGCTTTAAATTTGCCAATCAATTGTTCTAGACCAACCTTTTATAGTGACCCAGTGTGTCTCCTACATGACGACCCTTCAAATATCCAATATTAATCACTTCTCTCCTATGTCTCTCTTCTACATGATAAACATAGTTCTTTCAACCATTCCACAGGCTACATGACTTCAAGACATGGTTCTCAGGCACTCTAGATATGCTCCAGTTTCTGAAGATCTCTTAAAATAGGCCCTCAGATATGGACAAAGAACTCCGGATGTAGTCTAACCAGTTCAGGGTACAGTGACATTATTGCTTTCCACAGTCTGGACACAACTTCTATTAATAAATTATACAATTCCATTAGTATTGCTAGCATTATTAATTCATACTAAATCTGCTATCAACTAAAAACCCCATCTTTTTCAGATACGTTACCTTTGAAGCCAGGCCTGCCATGTTTTGCTTTCACAAAGAATTGTTTGAGCATAACTGTATGAATTTACATAGACCCTGACAGCTGAATGTCTCATATTCCTCCAAGTAGGTGAACAGATATCCCCATCAGAAAGAGATATCTTCTAGGAAATCTGTCCACATATGATAGGTAGCTCAGACTCAAACATGCTAGACCTAACATCAAATCAATCTAGATGGGAATTTTCCCAGATCAGATAAATACATATCCCTGTATACTCTGTACATCTGGAATCTTCAGAGATAAGACAAATAGAGACCATGAAGGTGATAGCTCCATCTCATAAGAAATTAAAGTGAGAAACCCATAGCCTTAATGAAATGCAAATAACTCTCAGATGCAATCATTTAGTAAGATTTTAGTGAAATCCTTGCTGCTCTACCATTCTTGGTTATTCTTTCTATTGCCAGACCCAGAAGAGCCTTCAAAACATACCATCAGACATGAATTTATAGACAAAATGGAAACTGATTTTTAATCAAATCTCCAAACCTTGATAAATTGTCCAGCTCAAAATTGTTTCCTAATTCTTCTAGATTTTGTAGGTGTACACAGATGGGTAGAGATGCATAAAAGAATTCTACTTTGATAGAGGGCACAAAGGCCTAGACCTGTCTCCTTTAGACAGGTGGTCCCAACCCAAGACTGCCTTGCCTAACATAGAATGTCTGGTCTGGTCTATTCCTTTGCACAATAATCCTTCCTGATATCCAGAAAGCCACGTATTCATACATCAAGAAAAAAACTATCCCAATACCAGGTGATGTTCTATAACAAAATGTAGACTTCCTTCATGCTTTATTTCCCAGAGAGTGCATGACTATAGCACACTCCAGCAAGGTGAAAGGAGAGAGCAGGTTCTTAATAAACAGCACAGAAGGATTTTGTTGTTGGTGGTGGTGGTTCTTATGGCTGTTGACTTTCTTGAGCTTTGGCCACAAGCCTGGTCTTTGGGCCTACATGGAGTATCAACCACTGCATCAGCAGATATTCTCAAATCCCGTAAATGCTCCCAGTCCCATTTGTCTCCTGGCAGATGCATGGAGAAGAGGATGTGACAATTCTGACTCATTCTCAGATGTCTCGCAGAACAAGGGATTTTGCTGAAGTGGTAGAACATTTATTACAAATATCCTGCGACAATGTAAGATGTTAGCCAAAAGGTCCTGAAGCAGAACAAGTACCCACAGTGGTCATGCTCATTGCAGTAACCTAGCACAGACCCAGGCTATAAGCTAAAGAAACTGGGGTAATAGGCTAAGGTCAAGTTTGCCTTTGTCTCTTCCCACAACCCTGGCTCCTACAGAAAAAAAATAAATAAATTGGCTCTTCCAAAAGTGAATCATTCTGATAATAATCTCATGACATAGTTGTCATCCTGAGAAACAAGTCTTTTCCATCCCCACCCCCCCCATCCCAATTCTGACCAAATTTCATTTGGCAATATCCACACTTGGCTTCACCTATTGCTGTGCAAGAATTGTAACCTGAGGACAAGCTCTATCAGTCAACAGTGAAAAACAATGTTCAAGGAGGAACAACCAGCCAGAAAAAGGGGAGGGCAGCCAATCATTCAGCCCACAGTTCCTAGGAAGGTTACACGTTAGACTCAAATGTGCCGAAACATTGGCCAGAACTTGGAGTCAAAAGCCACAAAAACCACGTAGACAGTGTTCTGAATACAAAAGATGGAGTTGGGAAAAAGCAAATGGGAGACTCTGGGCCCCAGATGTCAAATAAGGTGCTTTTCCAAAAGTCAAAAACAATGCCATATGTATATAGGATATTAACAAGATGATATTCATTCAGAGGTTCCCAATATAACATAGCTGGCTGTGCATGCATTAGGACAAACAGCATGTCGAATCATTTCCCAAAAACAAAACTGTAAGCAGAAGGTTAATGTGACCAGTGGCCCTCACTCTCTAGGATTCTAAGGGAATGAAGAGTTGACATATTAGTGGAATCCATTTCTTCCTTTTGCTAGCAAATTGGGGGGGGGTCCCTCTGGGTTTAGAATCTTGCATATGTGATCAGATGCAGTCATTACTTTGATTGATTTGGCTTAACTGATTTCCTTACTAACAAAACAGAGATCCCTCAGGAGGGTGAGGTGAAGATCTATACATCAATGACTGTGATATAAAAGCAAAAGGCACCATCAAACTTAATATTAAAATAATCATTTAAACTACAGATTATCAGTTATTAACTGTTATGATATAAACAACTAGCATTTACGGAGCACCTACTATGTCCCAGACACTGCACCAAACCCTTTACAAGTATTCTATTTGATCCTTACAACAACCCTGGGAGGTAGGTGCCATCATTATCCCCATTTTACAGTTGAGGAAACTGAGGGAAACAGAGGTTGTGACTTCAGCTAATAAACATCTGAGGCTGGATTTGACATGCCACCAGACTAGCAGCTCATTGAATAAATCCAGAGATTTATGTACACATCTATATTCATGTGGGTGTGTATGATGTGCATATCTTTATATATGTGTGTATGCAATTTTAGAGCTAAAAGGTACTTTAACTATCACCTATTCTAATTCACTCATTTTATAGTTACTAAAACTCAAAGAGACAAAGCAGTTTGAAAACGGTTTAGTAGATAGAGAGGTAGACTTGAAATAAAGATCTGAGTTTAAGTTGTATCTCTGACACACACACTTGCTGTGTGACCTTGGGCAAGTCACTTGACCTCTAAGTACCTGAGGAAGCTTTCCAAGACTATCAGCTCGACTTCAGTGGTCACATGAGCTTCCTCATCCTGGAGTTCCCTTGCCTAATGAAGTCACAGGGGTAGTTCTTACCTCCATCACACGGCTATTAAGTTGCAGAACCAGAGTTCAAACCCAGGTCTTTTGACTCCAAACCCACTATACCATGTTGCCCTCTTTTATCACATATATGTAAGAAATAAAAATAAAGGAGGAGAGGAAAAGCAAGCATTTATTAAGTACCTACTATGTGCCAAATGCTGTGCTAAGCACTTTTATAAATATCTCATTGATATTTAAGATATTCAAAAGAACCCTAAGATGTAGATGCTATTAATATCCCCATTTTACAGATGCAAAAACTGAGGCCGACATTAAGTGGCTTCTCCAGGTCACACAGCTAGTAAATGACTGAGGCCAAATTTGATCTCAGACAGGTCTTCCTGATTCTAGGTTCAATGATCTAACCACTGCATCACTTAGCTGTCTAGGAAGGGGAACACAGAAGAGAGGGACAGCTTAGTAGAATGGAGTTAGGGTCTGATCCCTAGATATTACATTATCTCTCCATCTATCTGTCTACATACACCTTAACACACACACATACACATACTATGTGTATAATACATATGTATCAACATTTCTATTTTCCTGTATATGTAACTATAGCTTTATAAATGTACTTTTATAAATATATTTATACAAATAAATAAGAACTACATAAGTGTGTGAGTGATTCCACACTGAGATATTGTATAGAGCTTTCAATGATCCTAAACTACTCGTTTCCACAAACACCCATTTCTTTGATACCAACATTCTCCCACTGATACCATCTGACTGCCAACTGTGGCATGCAACACCCTCAGAAGTATCAGAGGTACCCACAACCCAGTCGGGTGACAAAACATTGAATACTTGACCTTTCTAGACTGTAGCACATTCCCAACAAGGACTTGCATATAAGAAGTAATACCAGCACCATCAATGAATCAATATGACAGGTCAAGGAGGTGAATCAATAATGTGTCAAAAATGAGAGGCAAAACATGGACTGAAGTCCATTGGCAGAAAAAACCAGAGGAAGGCTTCCAGAGCATTGACTATATCATAGAAAGAAGTTTTATAGACAGATAAGGACAAAGATTACATAGAATACGTATGAATCAGACAGATTATAAACTCTTTGAAATTATACAGTGTCTTGCACAAAGTGAGTGTTTAACAAATATTCATTTAATGGAATTTTTTGTTAAAAAGGATAAAAATACATAGATTGTTTTACATACTGGTAGAAGTGCACATAAAATATAGGCATATAACATACCTATAGATATGTAGCATGGTAGTAGTGTCTGTGTGTGTGTGTGTGTTCCTACAAATCAATCATCAGAAATGTAACACGGGCATGTTTATTGAACAGGGCTCCAAAAATGACCAAATGTCTGTCCTAAATACCAACAATGTAATTCCTCAATAGTCTTACATCCTGGTTTGTGTCTTTGTCACCTCTGGCTTGGCCAGTCTCTTACAGACCTTAACAACTCAGGAGGATTCTGAAAGTAAAAGGTTATCAGGGTCACCTCAGAAGCTAACTCCAGGTTCTCCAGACTCCATAGATCTGCCTTATTGCTTCCCAAAGACTAGAAACAGAAAGGGCTTACTAGATTATTCTTTGGGGAGAGGGTGGGAGAGGAATGGAAGGGAGGAAAGAAAAAAGGAAGGAAAACTTATCTAGGCATTCCCAGAGACAAACCAATCAAGTGAAAGGCAGGATTATGATGGTTCAAGACCCTGATGCCAGCTTTATGAAATTGGATAGTTTATGTATATTCTCATTTTCCCCTTATTCATATACAGGCAATATCTATTTAAGAAATCATCGAAGAAACAGAAGTAACCATGTAGAAAATGCACCAAGCTACATAGCATCTCCCTCCTGGGACCACTCAGGCTAGATGGGGTGAGGGTAGGGGTAGGGAGGTGGAGTCCAAGGTCAGAAGGAGAGTATGGGAGACAGAATGGGAAACATGGTCACAGACAGTATAGGAAAGAAGAATCTAGTACATGTTAATGCTTTAATCATTTTAACTGTGACCCCATTCATATTGAAGGAGAGTCTAGAATTCCCATCTGAAAAGAAGAAACTTAATTTTTTTTCATATTTTAAAATGGTAGGGTAGGGAGAACTCAAATGACAAACCCAAAATATATTATTTTTTTTAAAGGCTCAAGTGGAATTTGAGGCTGAGAAATGGGGTGAGTACAGGCTGAGGATCTGTTACCATGGAGACCATTGCCTCCTGCTTTCAGATTCTAAATGATCCATTGAAATTCTACACCACCTCACAGTCCTCATACCAGCTTGCAACCATTTCTCCTGCTTTTATTAAGAAATGACGAAAGGAAAGACGATAGCAAGAGAGGTGATTTTAGAAAGAGAGGAAAATATAAGCAAAGAGGGAAGAAGAGGGGCAGCTACGTGGTGCAGTGAACAAAACACCAGTCCTGTAGTCAGGAGGACCTGAGTTCAAATGCAGCCTCAGACACTTAACACTAGCCATATGACCTTGGGCAAGTCACTTAACCCCAATTACCCTGCCCTCCCCCCTCCAAAAAAAAAGCCAAAAAAAAAAAAGAGGAGAGAAGATAAAAGCGGGTGAAAGGGAGGAGGAAAAGTGGAGAGAAGAAAGCAGAGACAATGAAAGGTCACCGGTCTTATATCCATGCCCTATGACTTCATCCTGCTATGGAGAAAAAATGCTAAACATTCACCATTCTGCAAGGAACTACTGAAAGGCTGAGGACAGAGTGGCCTGCCCTCCATGACCCACACTTGGATGTGTGGGTGTAAGTGATTCACGACCTCACCTTCCATCACCTCTCTCTGCAGAATCTGCTATTCGCTAAAACTTTTCCTCTATGGATAGCAAGAGGCCCCCAACCATATCATACAGATCTTAACTACTGCCACATGGACCAGATGATTCTCACCTCCATGGCGGCTAGAGTAGCCCCAAGGATCATAGAGAGGTAATAAGTTCCTACAGAGTTGGGACTTGGTGCTAGTGGGCTGGTTGCCTTTCGGAATGCTGTAGCTTGAGAGAATACACTTGTAATCACAGCAAGAATTATGTCTCCAACCAGTCAAACCCAAAGTTTTCCGTTTAGTTCTTTTCAACATGGCCTAACTTCCCTAGAAGGCTCCCTATCCCACTCTTAGACCTGACATCTCTGACCCCACCCCCTAAGGTGTAGCAATTCAAGAAAGCTATGAAACTAGAGATAACAGGTCCTTTCTCTATTTTCCTTCTTCTTCAATGCCTGTGGCTACTGTTTAACTTTTTTTTACTTGTGATCTTTGAGAAGCCAACATCATAACATGGCTGCCATCTTTGTAAGAGGATGTATAAGTGAGCTGGGACCTTTGTGAGAGCCAGTCCACTGGAACCATGATGTGGGTGGAGTTAAGTTAGTCCCTTGAAACCCTGCTTTAAAGTCCATGGAATGGCACTCAGAACTGCAGGGCTATGCTGGAGCCAGCTCATATCAGCTCCTGCAGGCTACTTGTTAAACTTTCAGTGGAGCATTGAAACCTTGGATATTAGTAAACACTACAAATCAGGCCTTGATATTATTTTGATGACTGTCTAGACTTGAGAAAATGATGAAGAAAATGTTAATGCAGATTAAACTTAAAAGTATGTTGATTAAACGTAGAAGTATGTACTTTTTTTTTTTTCAGAAAAGCAATTGTTAGACCTTTAACAGTAGATCTCTGTAGAGGTTCCTGGTGACAAATGTAACAAGTCCTTTGAATAAGTTCAGACCCTTCTATTGTCTATACCCAGTTTTCTGACCCCAGCTTGAAGTCCACATTTTTGTTTCTGTTTTTGCCTTCTCCTACGCCACATGAATACAACATAATCCTTTACTTTTGTCCCTTTTCAAACTTTGTGCTTAAAACCTGTGTTGTTCTTCCTTTTCACCTTGTATGAGTACCTTGTATAAAATGTCCCTTTGCCTGTAGCCCTTATCATTTCTCCTTCAGTCCTGCTGGACTTATTGCTCAGCCCTGTACCCACAGGTACATCATGCACCATAAATTCTCAGTAGGTACCATAGGAGAATCCCATCCACCCTGTGCCTTGAGTCCTGCTTTTTGGTGGAATCGATACAAACAGGTACACATTCCCATCTCTTTACCCTTCAAATATCACTCCATAACTCTTGAGGAACCCCATATTCATCTACAGAATGGCATATTTGTCTATAGCCAAAAGTGAGGAACTTGATCTCAATCTCCTGGTCCAATCTCCTAAATTCAATTCAACTTAAGTACCTATTATAATTTGGGATTATAAAGTGAGACATATGTTTAATGGCTATGGAAAATTTATTCACCCAAATGACTGTTTTTCCTTAAAAACTGTCACCGGAAGAGGACATAGAGTTACCCTAGTGAGGCTATCACTGGTCAAAACCATTGAGCTGGAAGTTTACTTGGAAGGAATAGAAAAGTGTTTATTAAGCACTTATGTAATGAGGGAGAGAGGAGAAGAGAGGGGATGGTAAGCATGTGTAGCATTCTTAGCTGATGCAATCCCCACAAGGACTTTGGAGCATGCCCAGACATTCTGTAACTGATTCTAGAGTCTCTAATCACATGATGAAGAGGAGCTTTGTTTATTGGCTTTGGAGCCAAGAGTACCCTTCACCCCTTACCTACCTCCCTTCCTGTTCCCCCAGCCCCAGCCCATCTGAGGACCCACCAACCAGTTTGCCCTCCTCTCTCATCTTCCCCTTAGCTAGAGTTATGTGGCTGGTCACAGGGCTTAGATGAGTTAAAAATCAATAACTCTTATTTGTTTCAATGGGACAGTAGAGGACCAGACTCTGCCATCTTCAGTGCCACAGACTCCAGAGTTACTCCAAGCTTTACCATCTGCCTTGCAATCTTCTTACACTGTTATCTGACCTACTTATGTAACCTAAGGACCCTGGGTCTTGCTATCCTCCCCACTGCTACATCCTTAGAAATTTTGAACCTGTCTATCTTCCAAGCAACTGAACTTTCCTTTATATGTTGTCTCCCTCAATTAGAATGTGAGCCCTTTGAGATCAGGGACTGTCTCAATTTTTCTGTTTATATCCCTAGGGCTTAGCACAGTGCTTGGCACATAGCAACTGCTTAATAAATGCTTTTTTATTCATTTCACTTAAGCACTGTGTTAAGTGTTAAGGATACAAATAGAAAATCAAAATATTCCCTGCTGGGGGAAATAACATATATAGGGGAAGGGATTTGTGTTTATGTTCAGTTAGTGGCCGACAAAAAGGCAAAATAGTACTTAGGCAGGAAAAGTGACAGGGTAAATGGCAAAGCCCAGAGAACCTTGGGGAATAATGGCAGGGCAGATTGTCCCCAAGTGAAAGGATAGTGGATTTAAGAGTTAGAGTTGAGGAGGATTCTGCAATATGGCCAGCCTTCGTAAGGATTTAGGGGTCAACATCCATATGACAGTGGATATCGTACTATTCCTAGGAACTAGACACTGAGACGATGAAAGTTGGTCGGCAAAGGGACAGGTCTATGACTTCAGTCAGTGCCAACGGGTTTCACTGATCTATCTTCCTGCTGTCCCTTGGCATGTTGGGAAGAGTGAAGGGAAGATCTCCAACTCCCCAAAATGGAGCTATTAGAGGTGGCTAATCTTAGTAGCTCTAGCTGTCTGTGGACTGAGGCAAACAAGGGTAAAATTTACAGTGTTTTACACACCATGCAAGAAATCAGTCATCAGTCTTATTATTACTTAACAGTCATAATTCATCTTTGATACCAAACAACTTTCTCCAATATGATCACTAACCAGGCTTAGCTCCAAATGACCCACTTAGCTCTAATTAACCTTAAGGTCAATGTCTAAAAATCATATCCTAGCCTAGAAGCATGAAGCTTGGTTACCACTGAAGATAGTCCAAAGAATGCACACCAAATTCTGCCACCCATTCCAGAAGAGGATTTCTTAAAAAGCTGCTGATATAAGTTAAACCCACAAAAATCAGCAGCATAGATAAAAAAAACTCAGAAGGCAATAATGTAAAGGAAAGTCCCACCCAAAATAACTATAAAATATGTAAAATATTTGGAAATCAGAACATAGATAATGTAAATTACATGAAATTGAAAAGGTTTTGCATGAAAAAATGATGTGGCTAAGATAAGAATGGAAGTGGTAGACTGGGGGAAAATCTTTGTACTGACTACATCTGATAAAGACCTGATATACAAGATATATAGATAACTAACAGATAGATAAGACAAAAAACCATTTCTGAACAGAGAGTTTATCAAAGGACATGGACAAACAGTTCCCAAGAGTGAAATTACAAACTATTAACAACCATATGAAATAATGTTCCAAAATACTAAGAAAAATTCCAATCAAAACAACTCTGAGGTTTTGCCTCCTACTCAGAAAACTGGCAAAGAAACAAAAGATGGGAATAGTCAGTGTTGTAGGGGTTATCAAAAGATGGGTGTGCTGATGCATTGTTGATAGAGTTGTGGATTTCTACCATTCTGGAAAGTAATTTACATTTATGCAAAAAGTGCACCTAAAATATCCATACCTTTTGACCCATAGATTCCAAGACTAGGCATATTCCCCATGAAGGTCAAAGACACAAAGAAAAACTCCATACATACCAAAATATTTACAGCAGCACTTTTTTTGATAATGAAGAACTAGAAAGAAAGAAAATATCCACTCACAGAAGAACTGAAAAAATTATTGCATTAATGTTCAAACAAGCTGTTCTGTAAAAAATAATGAATATAATAAATAAATTAAGCCTTGGGGAGGCTTACATGAACTAATACAAAGTGAATAAGGAGAATCTGAGAAGAAAAAAACATGCACAGAAACTATTACATTGTAGATGGCAACAACAACAACAGCTAGAACAAATCTCAACTAAATTCTGCAAAATTATGATGACCAAGCTTGATTCCAAAGAAAAGATAAGGGAAGAAGGTACTTCAGTCCATTTCTTGGCAATATTGGGGAGCTATGGGTATGGAATGCTAGACAATGTCAGATTTTTTTCAATGTATTGGTTAGTTTTGCTGAACTTGATTTTTCTTTTTCATCCTTTTTATTTGTCATTATAAGGGCCATAGCTCTCTGGGAGGTAGAGGGAGGAGAGATCCATTGGGAAATGTAGGTGGTATAAAAAATAAAAGGCATCAATAAAATTTTTATTTTAAAAAATGTGAACGATTACAGCATCCTTGGAAACAGGGTATAGCTTCCTAAGGGAACTACTTTGAAAGGGAAAGTATTTATTTGGATTTATAAATACTAGAATTTTTTTAAATTGTAACATTAATTACTTTATATCTCATCTCATACTGTCCAGAGCTGTAGTAGGCACTATGGGAGATAAAAGATTGGTCTCTGGACCCAAGGATCATATGATTTAATTGAAGAAACAAAATACACACACAAACAACATAGAGATGTTTGAGATAAGAGATTGTTTTTTGCCTTTCTTTCCATCCCCAGCACAGTACAATGCCTGGCATATAGTAGGTGCTTAATAAATGCGAATTGACTGAGTAACCAAAACAAAACAGCTAATTCATCCAATTTTTACATGTACCTCATGTCTCAGCCCCTCCTGGCTTTTCCACACAAACACCCAAAGTTCTCTGGGCTCACACATACTCAGCCACATCCCTGAGGCCTTGAACAAAGAAAGGTTAGTCTATCTCTCTGGCTCATTGCCCCTAGTTAAAGTGCCCCAGGAAAATCTCTAAATATATTCATAATGTCACTTGTGTTGTTTCCCTAAATGTGAGTAACAAGATCTCCAACTCCCACACAGGCATTAAAGGTACTAAATACATATCACAAAGGAGATGGTCCTTATTTCACCCTCACAGAAAATGCAAAGGACTCATAAGAACCCATGAAGAGATCCAGAAATATATGAAGTACTCAAATAACCCATTAGGACCCCCCCCCTCCTTGAAAGGGGCACTGCTAAACAAGCTTTAATTAAACAACACTGTCCCAAGCAACTCACAGCAACTGTGTGAAGGAATGGCAAAGTCCATATTTCCTGGCCCCATGGTGTGGATCCAGTCCTCCAGCTTCAGGGAACAATGGAAATCTTGTTCCTTTTCAAAGAAACATGATATTAAGAAAATCTTTTCTTTCTAGGAGGCTAGAGCTCAAATCCTCAAACTTGGAATTACCCATGAGATAACCATAAAGACTGTAAAATTCCTCTCTCAGGTTCTCTTTTCTCATGCATACAAGTATATATCTATTTATCCCATGAGCTTCTGCAAGAACTCTGTCAATATTTCTGCTGCTGCCATATCTTGGACCATTATCAGGAATTCTAAATCTCTGACTTGTGCGTGTCCAAATGGAAAGAGAAAGGCAAGAGCTTGAGACGAGGAACTACCCTATCAGACCATCTGCTCAAGCACTTGTAGTTTGCCATGAGAGAGAGCATGGCTTATAATGGGAAAAGCACTGGCTTTGGACTCAAGTTCAAAGTTTGTCTTTGTCACTATTGTGTAACCTTAAATGAGTCACTTAACCTCCATGGGCCTCACTGTCCTCCATGCAAAATGAAGAGAAGGAACTAAATTTCCTCTAATGTGTCTTCTAGTTTTGTCTACAACCTCCTGCAAATACTTATTAAATATTTCTTGGGGGAGGGTCAGGGAAGAGATGGGTTGGAGAGGTCAAAGAGAGAGAAATTCCCTACCCTAGCTTTGTTGCACTCTGGAAGGGCCAAAGGAAAAGGTGAAGAAAGCCTGAAGAGAGAGTGCAAGGCTGCCAACTTAAATCATAAGAACTATGATGAGAGGGGAAGTTCCTACAATAAGCATCCTTGCCTGTAAAACTGGGTCAGCAATTATCTTGAAGATAGCACTGATCAATGAGGAGCAATCAGAGGAGTTCCCTGTCTTTTCTTTTCTTTTTTTTTTTTGGAGTGCAATTGGGGTTAAGTGACTTGCCCAAGATCACATGACTAGTTTTTTTTGTGTGTTAAGTATCTGAGGCAGGATGCAAACTCAGGTCCTCCTGACTCTGGGGCTGGCACTCTATTCACTGCCCCCCCTGTGTCTTTTCAATAAGATTCCAATGCACATGCTTACCCTGAAGGAAGACTACCTCTCAGATGACTCCAAATAAAGGACATTTGGTCAATTTGACTTCAGAACTCAACAACTTGAACTGGGGATTCCCTGCTCCACCCTCCTTGCTTAGAGTTCTCCATTCCAAAACCATGATAGTATCACAAAACTTCACAGTTGGATGGATTATCCTTGAAAAACAATTCCTCTACAATACACCTTGCAAGTTCTTGACCTTGGTAAGAGGACAAGTTCAAGCAAATGTAATATATGATAGAGAAGAGGATCGCATACAAAATACCAAGTGGCAGTACCTGGTTTTCATAACATGATATTAACAGCATCAACAATAATAGCAGGTTTTACATGCATTTTATTTGATCCTCAAGATGGGGTGTGAAGTAGGGACAACAGGTATTATTATCCATGTTTTATAGGTAAGGAAACTGAGGCAAGAAAAAGAATGGTTACATGACCTCTCTATCCATGGTCATATCTTTCTTGTCAGAGACAGAATTCCAATACAGGTCTCTGCTGACTACCCATCATCGTGCATTCTTTCCCCTATACCACTAAGCTGCCTCCTAACAATTATTTCATATTTATGCACTTTAAACACTCTCTGCATCAGTCAAACTGACTTTCTAGTTGACCTCCATACACGATATCCCATTTTCTGCCTTCATACCTTTGCATAAGAGGCCCCCTAGTCTGGAATGCCCTCTTTCCTTACCTTTGCTGCCTAGAATCTCTGCTTTCTTTTGAAGCACAACTCAGATGCCACCTCTTACTTAAGTTTTTATTCAAATTATTTTTCATTATTTCTTAAAAAATAATTTCAACTTACCTATGCACAATTTGCCCAGGCTTAGTAGAATGTATGCTCCCTGAGGGCAGGGTTTGTGCTTGGGGCTTTATTTTTGTAGCCAAGGTAGCCCTGCCACATAGTGGGTATTTAATACATGTCTATTGAGTTGTGCTAAATTAAGTAATAACAGCTCACTTACATAGTACTCTGTGTCATAAGAAACCCATTCCTCATGGCCACCATGTGAAGGTGGTAAGAGTATGTTTATCTCCACTTTGCACACAAGGAGACTGAGTCTCAGAGAGACCAAGTGCCTGCCTTGCCCACATGAGCCTGACTGCCACAGATGGGTCCAGTGCACAAGGCACATGGATGCAGGAAGCCTGCCCTTTCTGACCCTGCAGCTGTGCTGTCGCCACTCCGCACCAAGGCCTCGATTCCCACTTTCCCAGCTTTCTTCTGCTTTCACAGGCTCTGCTCTTTGTACCATTTTACAGGGCAATTACACAGCTGTGGGCTGCCCAAGGCCAGTAAATTGCTCGGCTGGAATTACCGCCCTGCTACCTTTCTGACAAGCCCCAGGTTTTTACTGCTTTCCTTCAGCCAGGTTATCCCCTTAGGCCTTTTCACACCCCCACGTGTCAGCATTTAGACAGAGCTCTCAGGGCTTCAAGGGCCCCTTTTGTTTTCCTTCCAAGGCACCTAGCAACTTTGGGGGCCATGGAGGGGAGCAGGGCCAGCAGCAAGCAGCATCAGATTTCCAAAGAGAAACTCCCAAAGAAAGAGACTTCAGCGTTAGATCAATAAATAGCTGAAAAGAAGGATAAAAGAGCGGAGGGAAGAGCCAAGATGTTTGGGTCACTTCAGCCGGGTGAGGAGGGCTCGGAGCTGGGCTTCGCAGCACAAGTATTTCCATTCAGAGTGAATCATTCACTCACAGCTTGGCAGCCCGGGACGCTGGAAAACTTGGCAAATGGAAAACCAAAGGAATTGTCCATGATGTATGTTTGTATACCCATCACCATGCATTTGAAGAGAGACTCTTCGCCCTGTCACAAGGACCACCCTATGCTGCCCCCTCCACCTCGGTCCCACCCCTGCCCACACAAGAACAGACACGCACATACACACACACACACACACATACACACACACACACACACATATCAATACACTTCTCCCTGCCCCCACACAGGCTCTCACACACACCCAACTACCTAATCCTAGGAATCTGACCCTATGACAAGATAAACTCTCTTGGGCAGCTGACTCCTACAAGAGCCAACTCTCAGACTTTTTGCATTGGATGGAGTCTGTGAGCACTCCCTCCCTCCCCCCAGTTACCCTGGGTCCTGGAAGAAAGCAATCTTGATGCCAGCAAGGCCATATACAGGAATCTTATACTAATGGGGTCCTATAAATAGTTATGGGCACATGGAAATGTAAGTAACTAGGGTGGATGAGAGGGGGAAGGGCTGGACTTCTTGCTGAGGCCCAGGCTTCCCCAAATGCCCCAGTTTAGTTAAGGACCTAGATGTCAGTGTTAGTACAAAGAACAATCAAATTTCATTAGAAATAGTGATGGTAATTATGATTCCTCTTAACTATTCCCTACCTGAAGCTCTCCAGAGAGTTCAGGATCCTTGGCAGTCTTCTCATTATTTAAGTACACTATAACCTGATGGAGAAGAAACAGGGAACATTAAATAGAATCAAAAAGACCTGGGTTTAAGTCACATCTCTGGCACATACTGGCCGAGGAAACACTATGGGCAAGTCATTTAATCTGTCAAAGCTCTAGGCAACTAGGATTATAAATCTTAGAACAGGTGCCAATGTGGGAATAAAGAAAAGAGAGGGGACAGCTAGGTGGTACAGTGAATAAAGCACTGGCCCTGGAGTCAGGAAGACCTGAGTTCAAATTTGACCTCAGATGCTTGACACTTGTTAGCTGTGTGACCTTGAGCAAGTCATTTAACCCCAATTGCCTTGTCTTCACCTCTCAAAAAAGGAGAGGGAATGAACATTTACATAGCATTTACTACATGGTAAGCACTGTGCTAAGCACTTTTTATTTTTTTACAAATATTTTTTTTTTTACAAAAGTTATCTCATTTGTTCTCAGTGTGCATCAGGACACACACACCCATACCAATGAAATCATATGTCTAATCAAAACAAATAACCTCTTGTTGTGTCCTGTGCTCTTGAAAATCATACTCATGGATCTAGAGCCAGTCAACCTCATTGACTATCTAGTTTTCCCCACCCCCACATACACTTTTTGTTGTAATTCAGACATTTTAGTCATGTGTTACTCTTCATGATGCCATTTGGGATCTTCTCAGCAAAGATAGCATTTCTTTCTCCAACTCATTTTACAGATGAGGAAACTGAGGCAAACAGGGTTAAGTGACTTGCCCAGAGTCACATAGCTAGTAAGTGTCTGAGGTCAGATTTGAACTCAGGTCTTCCCGACACCAGATCCAGCACTCTATCCACTGTGCTACCTAGCTGCCCTAAGTAGTGTTGCCTCTCATTATTATGGAAAAACAGACAGACACAAAAGGTGAAATAGACTAGAAAAAATGCATTAAACCAACACATAAATAGAATTAGTCAACAAGCATTTGTTAATTGCCTACTGTGTACCAGGTGCTGTACTAGGCCCTAGGGTTACCAAGAAGGGTGAAAGAAGAGTCACTGGTCTCAAGGAGTTCACAGCCTAATGAGGAAGATGCATGCAAATGATATACAAACATACAGATATAGGATAAATTGGAGAGAATCAACAGAGGAAAGGTAATAGTATTAAGAAGGTAAGGCTTCTTGTACAAGGTGGAATTTTACCTGGGACTTGAAAGAATTCAGGGAAACCAGGAGAGGGAGGTGATGAAGGGGAGAATTCCAGGGATGGAGGACTAGTTGGTGAAAATAGCCAGAGTTGGAAGATATGTTTTATGAGAGAAACAGCAAAAAAGGCAAGTATCACTGGATTGCAAAGTATATTCAAGAGACTAAAATGTAAGAACACTAGAAAGATAAAAGGTGGACAAGCTAGGGAGGGCTTTGAATGAACCAAAAATTGTATCCTCTGATCCTGGAGGTGATAGGGAGCTATTAGAATTTTTTAATAGAAAGGTGACACATTCAGATCTGTGCTTTAGGAAGAACAATTTGACAGCTAAGGGGAGGATGGACTGGAGTGAGGAAAGGCTTGAGGAAAGGACACTCACTGATGGGCTATAAATCCCATAAGGGGATTTGTTCTGTGAAGTTGGGATTCAGTCAAAGAGCAGTGCTTGAAGACCTAAAGGGTCACATGGGGGGGGGGGTGGCTTGAGGCCAAAGGTTTCCCACCCCTAGGTCACTCCATTATCTAGGCAGAAGGTGATGACAGTATTAAGTGTTGAGGAAAAGAAGGAGGTGTATAGGAGAGATGTTATGAAGGCAGAGAATCATCAGAACTTGGCAACAGATTGGACATGGAAGATGACAGAAAGGGAGAATTCAAGGGATGACTCCCAGGTTGCCAGCCTAGGTGACTGAGAGCACAGTAGTGCCCTTGATAGTAATAGGAGAGTACAAAAAGGGAAGGGCTAGAAGGGAAAAAATAAATTCAGTTTTGATCATGTTGAGTTTAAAATGCCTACAGGACATTCAGTTTAAGATGCCTAGCAGGTAAATGGAGATACAAGACTGGAGAAGAAAGGTTGAAACTGGGTGAGTGGAACTGAGAATCATCAACATAGAGTTAACAATTTAATCCATGGAAGCTGTTGAGATCATCTTCAAGAGAAACAGCATATAAGAGGAGAGGAGGGGCCCAGAGCAGCCTTGAGGTATACCCACAGGAGACTGAGAAAGAGTGATAAGGTAAGTGAGAGGGTGTAACAGCAACCACACTGGCATGCCCAGGATGGCTGCTAGCACAGGTTCTTAGATCGACTTTACTAGAAAAGACGCTATTTAAGGGATCAGCAATCTTTTTAGTTACATTCACTAGTTCAGGGGAAAAGTCAGCACCCTAAACTTCAGAGAAAATACAAGCAGAGAAATGAAGACCAACAGACAGGGCTCTGACTACCTGAATCAACGATACACTACAGACATTCCTGGATGGAGAGAGCCTTTACATCTGAGCAGGTGGGGAGCTCTGAACATATGGCCACTCAGAATCTCGACCAGGGAATCCCAAGGTCCTTCTCATAAGTGAGCCCCCAAAGCAAAATACCAACTGAGAGTATATATACACTTCTCAGAGCCAGAAGGCATCACAATTCTAGACTCAGTGCCTAATTAGAAATTAGCAAAACGTGTGAAACCCTTCCTACAATCAAGCCTCCCCTAAGCAAACTTCCCTTAATGGGCTCCACATGAGGCCTATTCCTGGTCAGGGAAGATCTTAAATCCTATTAACATTACAGAGCAGAGTCAGGAAAACTCAGAGAAGAGAGTATCCAAGAGAAGAGGATGATCAACAGTGTCCAAGATGGCAGAGAGGTCAGGAGATCTAAGAGAAGCAGCTTAGACTACGTACCTTTTAAGAGTAAAAAATGGACATTCACTCTTTATGGCAAGACAAGTAGCTATTTGTCCAGTACCAATACGTCTTCTGACATGAGAGAGTTTATATCCAATTCTAACTGCTGATAGTAATGATTTCAAACCCAATCAATTGCTTCTCTCCCAAGCTCCTTCTCCACTTACCTCACAGGAAGGTCTTGTAACTAATATTCAGGACCTCATTAAAGCATCTTTGTGTGTATTTCAAAGTTAGAATTTAAGTGATAAAGAACTCTATGAGCAGCAGAGGCAATATAGGGCATTGAAACTATAAAAGTAGACCACTGGTTTCGGAATCAACCAGATCATCTGATCATAGATGGAGAGTTGGAAGGAACCTCAAGGGTCATCTGGGCCATCCATTCTTTTTACAAGATGAGGAAACTGAGGTCCATGGAGATTAATTGGCTTGTACAAGGTTAACTAGAATAAATGTCAGAAATGGAATTTGCTCTTCTACCTACAGAGACCTATGCATTGTACCATGCTATAGGATGCTAGGTTTAAATACCAGCCCTTCTACTGGTTACCTGTATGCCATTGAGTAAATCATCCCTTGCGACTCATCATAAAATAAGGGAATTAGACAAGCTAATTTCTAAAGTCTCTCTCAGCTACAAATCTAATCATAACCTAGGGCTCAAAGTTCATTTTCATAATACTTTCCTCATTGATGGGGACTGATTATTCAATGCTCCATGGTTGCATGAGAGACAGAGTTGTCTTGAGCTTGAAAGAAAAGAGATTCTGGTCTTCTGGCTTCCAGCTTCAAGAAAGAAGACACACAGTTTCAAACTTTCTTCAGGTCCCTGAAGGGAGAGAAAGACTCTGGGAAGAAGCCAACATGATCAGTGTGCACAGTTTACACTTTGATTCTATAATAGAGAGTTCAGGTTAGGTGGCCATGAATGAGCCTGTGGCCTTGAGTTCTTTCCTCCTCCTGGGTAGAAGCAGTCAGTTTGTCGATAGAGGGTTGAGCATTATCTGTGGGCATTAAAAAAACCATTAGGTACCAACTGCTTGTCAGTTATGGTCAATGAGCAGGGAAGAACAATATAGTAAGATGAGAAGAGCACTAGATTGGTAAGCAGGAAGTCTAGATTTGACTCCTGGCTCTGCCACTGATTACCTAAGTGACATTGGTCAAATGTCTTCCACACTCTGGGCCTCACTTTCCTCTCTATAAAAGAAGAAGCAAGGTGATATAGTGGATAGAGTACCAGGTCTGGAGTCAGGAAGACCTGACCTCAAATCTGGCCTCTAACACTTATTAGCTGTGTGACCCTGGGCAAGTCACTTAACATGTTTGCCTCAATTTCCTCAACTATAAAATGGGGATATAAATGGCACCTTATTTTCCAGGGTTATTGTGAGTATCAAATGAAAAAATATTTGTAAAGTGCTTAGCACAGTTCCTGGCATATAAGACGTTCCCAATAAATGCTTGTTTCCTTCCTTCCTAATATGAGAAGGACTGGACTAGTTCCATATCCCAGTCTATGCAATAGCATCTGTTAGGAGTTAAGAATGATCCTGAATCCTGCATCACAGAACTGAGCCATTCACCTAACCTAGGCAGTTTGGATCAGCACTTGGTATTTCTAAGGCATAACCCTAACCATACCAGATTTAGCTCCTTTATCCCTGGTACTTAGTCCCTTTTCCCCATACTTAACTCTTGCCCTAAGGGCTAGAAGCATTTAAAAATGTTTCCAGTTAAGGGATCAGAATAAATCCCTGTATACATTTTTCAAAACCACTGGGTTAAACTCTCCCACCCCCACTTAGCCCAGGGATACAAGAGCCACACCCTTGGCAAGGTCTTGTTTTGAAAGGCCTTGTATTCCATGAGGAATCTGAAAGCCAGACTCCCAGATTATTATTGTTCAACGTGATGTAAGTGAAGACATTTAAGTAACCGTCACATGCATGTGCTATTTAGTTGGTAAGCTAACTTCTAGAAGGCGACAAGTATTCAACATGGCAGTCAGTCAAGTAAATGTCTTGTATGCCCTATAACAACCATAAAGATTCCCCATCCAGGAGATGGATGGGTTTGTTCACCTCCAGATGGTTTGGGTCATTTTGACACAGACTTTTAGTGAAAAACAATGCTGCCCATTTCCATGGGTGAGCACACTCATGAATCTTCTCAAGGTTGTCAAAGTCAGGGGAGTAGGAAACTTAAAGCCTCTACCATATGCTGCTTTCTTGAAGAAGAAAAAAAAAAAACAAAGCAGGACAGTGAGATACAAAATTCCCTGACCTAGGTGACAGAAAAGTAGAGTTCAGGCACTGGGTCTATGACTTACTGGATGTAATATGTTAGTCAAGTCACTTTAACCTCTTTGACCCTCAAGGTACTCATCTCTAAAATGTGGATGTGATTTCTGTCCTCCCTACCTCACAAGTAAAGGTAAGCTTCAAAAGTTCAAATGAGATAATGAATATGAAAGTGTTTTATAAACTTCTCATAGAGCATAAGATCATATACTTAGGGGGGAAGGGACCTTAGAGGGCAGCATCAAGTTCAACCTTCTCATTTTACAGATGAAGAAACTGAGGGCCTGGAAAGTTGTCAACTGCCTACAGTCACAGAGATAGAAAATAGCATAGTCTAGGGGCGGCCAGGTGGCTCAGCGAGTAAGAGCACCGGCTCCAGTGTTGGGATGACCTGGATCAAATCCGGGCTCAGATACTCAGCACCACACCCAGAAATAATAACTGGCTGTGTAACCTTGAGCAAGTTACTTAACCCCGATTGCTTAAAAAAAAAAAAAATAGCATAACCAAAATCTGACCCCAAGGCCTCAGACTGAAAATTCAGCACTTCCCCCACTACATGAGGCTGACTGGGAAGAGGAAGATTAGCATTCTATGTAAAGGATACTTATTTCCCACTTACCCCTTTATCCCAACCCTACCCCTAGTTTCCCTAAGGAGTGCTACTAGGTTCAAGATTCCTTTTCTTCAACAACCTGGATTACTTTACATCAAAGGGTCCTTAATAGGAGGTTGGGAGGTATTGAAAACTCTTCCTTTTATGGTATCTTCCTTCCTCCTTTCCATTATATACCCAACGGCCAGAATCATTGTTTATTTGCCCCCAGATTTAGAGAATTTGCTAGGTATTTTGCTAAGCTAGAGAATTGGCAAGGTAGGCCTAAGAAGAGGGAATGGACTGGAGTCAATGCCACATTTTCCACACTGGAGTAAAGCCCCCTAATTACCGTCTGGGACCCAATCATGGCAGAAATTCTCAAGATGGGACCCAAAATTTTTCACTGTGGATCAAAGATACTCAGAGAATGTAGTCTCCAAACACAAGAGTAGAGAAGGAGTCCCTCTCAAGCCTCAAGCTCTGCACACCCTAGACCAAACACCTCAAATTAGAGTTTACCCACCTGATGGAAAATTGATTGCAGAGATGGGAATTAAGTGATTTCCCAGGACCGCCAATACTCCAGTCAGCCTGAGAAGAAGAGGAAACCAAAGGCCTAAGTGAGCCTCTTCTGTCTCCTCTTGTTATTGAGACAAATGAAAAACCCAAGAGACAGAGTTTCTGGATAATTAATAATCAGTTTACTAATTAGGCTAGCAAATAATCAAAAAATTGATGGTCACTGGTTCCTCTCAGTAACCGAAAACAAGGAGACACTGAATGTTTTTAAATACCTTTGGAAAAGGGGGTGCCCCTGACAGGTGAAAATCAGCCCTTATGGGTGAACAATTAATGAGGTTATAGACTTCTAAATGAGGAGGTAGGCTGAAAGTCTTCAGCTTCTCATGCTGAGAATGTAGCTTTATAATGAAACTCAACCACCTCCAGCAATCTGGACAAAGAAATGCATCTCTAACCAGATCACTCCAGCTGGTTTTCTCCTTCATAAGGTGGGTCACCCTAAACTCTAATGGAGGGGTACAAGAAATAGAAGATAGACTTAATGCTTTGGGATTGGAATTCACCTAGAATAGATTCTGTTTATACTCCAGACAGAATTAAATTCTCCTAATTGGGTGGGGTCCCGCAATTTCCCAAGGATTTTAGTCAATCTCATCTATCAGCAATGTCCTTCAGAGACTGACCAGACCAGCTATAGGGGCTGGTCCCTGAATGAGGAAATAGAAAAAGAAAAGCTTGGATCTTGATTTAATAATCGGTTACTAATATAATAGAAAAGTAATCACTTCTCTCAGTATTCAACCTTCCTTTTCCTTCTTGCTACTGTGGCATCTCTATCTCTAGCCCATAAAAAGTGAGAAGCTTGGGAGTTTCAAGGGGTAAACTATGAACAATGAGTAAAGCCTCTCTTACCTCCCCCAGCATTGCCCCTCCCCATACATTCACCAAAAGTACCTTGCCAACTGCCAGGAGGCTATGTCTCTCTTTTCTATTAACTTAAGCAGTGAAATCCTTGAGTATTGGGCCCAGGCAGCTGTGGGAAAGGGAAGGGGGGAACATGCATTTATTAAGCAGCTACTATGTGCAAGGCACTGTGCTAAGTGCTTTACAAATATTAACTCTTTTGATCCTCTGGAGTCACCAAAATAGCAAGAGTCCCAACTAAAGAGTAAGGATGGTTATCCATCACATCAGCCTCAGTAAGAGAAGTGACTGAGCACCAATCGATCAATAAACATTAAGCACCTACTATGAGTCAGGCACACAAATGATGATACCAAGGTCTGGTGTATCTCCTCTGCAGGACAAATAACTGGGAAGCCTGGGGGGTGGAGTAAAGGGGGTGAGTGGGCAGAGAGGCTTTCTAAGGACATCAGAACTTGCCACTTGAACACCTTGCTTAGCACAGCAGGCACACTGCTTCTCCTCCCCTCCCCAGCACTACTTCTCAACTAAGGCTATTAGATTCCTTTCAGCTAATCATGGGACAAACCCTTTAGCATGATACTGAAGTACAGATGATTCAACTCTATAATGAGCTATGGAGAAATGGAATGTATTCTGTTAGAACTTAAGGAGAGCTTATATTTTATGTAATGTGAGCCTCTAACTTTACAGAATTGAACCCTGAGGCCTAGGGGGGGGGTGACATGATATTCAAGGTCACATAGCTAGTCTGCAGCAAAGCTGGGACATGCATCTTCTTATATCCAGATGTAGGCTATCAATATGTCAATCAGCAAGCATTTCTTAAGCACCTACTAGGTGTCGGACACCATATTAAGCACTGGAGAGACAATGGCAAAAGCAAAATCATCCATTCTCTTTGGGAGCATACATTCTAATGGGGGTGACAACCTATACAGGTTTTTACACAAGAGTCATGAAAACAGACACCAAGGAACTTTGGGGGATGAGGCACTTACAACTCCAGGAATGGGATTTCTGGGGGTACTCGACTTGAGACATGCTGACAGAGGGTCTCATTCTACTAGTGCTTACTGCTTTGCCCACCCATTCCCCCAAACTTAAAGTGATAGCAAGATCCAGAGACAAGATATAGGAGGAGCCTTCCTTATCAATCTCCCTTATAATCCCTTGCTGGACTTATCTAGCCAAACCTCTATACTCACCTGAGTGAGACTTTCTCTTACATCCTCATCGGCCCCTATGACACCTAAGGCTAAGACTTGAGAAACATTCTTCTGTCATTCCTAAAGGTGATACAAAAGAGCACAGATTCACAATGCAGCAGATAATAGATGCCACTCACCCTTCCCCACCAACCCCTGGGTCAGTCCTAGGCACAGATAGAATTGGGGAAGAGGGAGGTTAAGGGTCTTATCTAGTCTGACCACTTCATTCTAATGAGGACACTGAGGTTTAGGGAGGTTCTGTAATGTGTCCAAGGTCAAATAGCAAGTTAGCTGCACACCTAGATCAAGAATCAGGTCTTGGGCCTTTCATTATACATGCTACCTTTCTAAATCAAGTAAACATTGGTGCAGCCCATTCAAATTGTTCCTAACACATTCATTTATGAGCTCACATATCTAAAAGAAGCAATTCAGCTTTACTCAGCAGAGTTTGGGGTGGGGAATGGAGTAGAGGAAGGTGGGTGCAACCAAGAAAGATGAGGACATTTCCTTCCTCATAGAATTGAAAAATTGCTTCCTAGCCACAGCAGATAATGGAGGGAAGCTGTGTTGGCTCTATCCTCTTGTGATCTCTGGGTTATGTTTTTGTGTCTCTTCCCAGTTTGCCCTCTGCTTTCCCAACTCAACTGCTTCTCTTACCCTCCCCCCCACACACACACACATCTCATTCTAGATTCTGCACTTAGGGTTATGGTGGTTGGTGTCCTTTGTTCTCGAAGAAGACCAAAGTGACATCATTATGTCGGGGCAAGGTACAGTGTGCCCAGCTGTGGCTGGTCAGACCAACACAAACTCAGAAGGCTCTACTGCAGGGCAGGCACAAATAGTCCATGTGAACATGTGGAGTGAAGATAGCTCTAAATGTGGACATCTCATATTTCTTTTGAGCTACTACAGGTTCTGAAGATGCACACAGGGTACCCATTACTGGATGTTATTGACAGACTGACTATCCATTAAATGTAGGAAAGGGGACTTCATGGACTCACAGAATCTCAGAAATGGAAAGAATCTTGGAGGAACAGGAATCCCTCTATAACATCCCTACAGCAAATGGTCATAAAACTTCCAACCCATGATGTGATGTAGCGGAAAAAGCTCTAAATTTAGAGTTCAAGGACTTGGCTTCAGATCCTTCTCTGACACTTAACTGCCTGTGTGACTGGAAGCACATCACTTAACTTCCCTGGGCCTCAATTTCCTCATCTGTAAAATGGTGGGGTTGAATGAGATAACTTCTAAGGTCCCTTCCACTTCAAAGTCAATGCTCCTATGACTTCTAGAGGCATTCTATTCCACTTTGGGGAAGCTCTAATTCTTAGAAAGTTTTTTTCTTGATTAAAACTAAAACCTGCACCTCTATAACTTTCACTTGGGGGTGAGGGAGGCACAACCCAAAAGGTTGAAGGATCAGTTTTTTAAGTTCTGCATTTCCTGTTGCTTCATGATTTGTATACAAATTGTTGCCCAACTAAGACCATATAACACTTTGCACTGACAGATGGAATCCTTATTTTCAGCAAAAGAAATTGTCCACATACAAGAAAACAAAGTTTATTTCCCAAATCATTGTCAAAAATTCTATTACATCAGAACCTCATAAATATAAAACTAAGTAGCATAGCCAGTGAATATTTACCCAAGCTACTCTACAAAACAAAAATATTTCCACAGGCGGCACAAAAGCTGCACATAAAGCCACCGTGCAAATTAGCATGGGCCCATCAGCCTTGGTATGAAAAAGAACTCTGGCTACAGGCCCATAAAAATTGAAATAAATATTCAGAGTTCCCAAGTACTTTTGCCCCTCCAAGAAAGATGTTTCTCAAATACCACCATTACACATTATCCAGAAAATGTATTACTGAGATTGTTATTGTTTGTCTTTTGTTCTCGAAGAGAACCAGGACATCAGGAAGGTGATGCCATAACTTGCAAGTGGATTGGATTTAAGTGAGGGAGGGATGTACAAGGTCACCAGCCTCACTCCTCCAGAACCATTTAGGTACAGTGGCAAGATATTGATCAGGATGGCTAGAGATGGCCCCCCATTACTGAGATAATGCACCTGGCACATAATAGGTATTTAATAAATGCTTGTTGTTTGACTGACTGATACAGATCAGACCTGAAGGAGGAAGAGTTGATGAATAGTCTACAGGCAAATAAATATTCTAATTATTGCTTGACTTTAAATTCTGTCTGCAAAACTATGAGAGAAAGAAATATGTACCAGAACAGCATACAGAGTACCTGGCACATAGCAGAGCTTAATAAATGCTCATTTGACTGAATAATTGACTCTGGTGAGGAATATGACTTAAATGCCCCTGAACTTTATGTCTTCTGGAGTGACTAACAAATTGCTGTATACAGAGCTAAGCACAGCTTGGAGCTCCTGGCTCTCAGTCCTAATCAAGGTGGGCTACAGATAAAGTAATATTATATCTGCACTGCTAGCCTTTTCTCTTACTTTTTTCCTTTAGTTATTATAGGATTTCTTATTAGAAAGGAGATTGGTATGGTGGAAAGACTTCAGTTTGACATCCTGGGTTCAAGTACCAGCTCTATCACTTGCTATGTAACCTTGAACAAGTCATTCTGGGTCTCAATTCCCCTATCTACAGAATAAGGTAATTGAATTAAATAACCTCTAAGGTACCTTCCTCCTCTCTGTGTGTGATCTTATGATAGACATGAAAGCTTTGCAATATTTAAATGTCACACCTTTTGCCCCCCAAGTCTTTTCTTTCTAGCTTCTGTAACTCCTCTCCCTTCAAACAATAGTCATAGGTCTTAGTCTACACTAATTCTACATTCCTAGTTACTCTTCTTTAGAAATTCTTCAATTTGTTAATATCCTTCCTAAAAATGATGTCCAGAAACAAATTGAATACACCAATATTGTTTGAGGAGGGCAGAATACAGTGTGACTATCTCCTCCCTAATTAGGGATACTTTATCTTAATGCAGTCTGAGATTATAGACTTTAGGTTGCCATGTCACACTGTTGAGACCCATTGAATTGGAAGTTTTTTAGGTAACAGGTATTTTCTACACAGAGTGCTCCCTAGATATACCTATTACAACCTATACAAATGATTTTTTAACACTATTATTTTGTTCAGCTATTTCAGTCATGTCAAACTCTTCATGACCCTATTTGGAGTTTTCTTGTCAAAGATACTGGAGTGGTTTGCCATTTCCTTCTCCAGTTCATTTTACAGATGAAGAAACTGAGGCTGGCAATGTTAAGTGACTTGTCCAGGATCATACAGCTAATGTCTGAGGCTGGATTTGAACTTGGGTTTTCCTGACCCTAGTCCAGTACTCTATCCACTGTACCACCTAGCTATCCTGAACACTATTATAGAACATTACATTTATCTCTTTTAAATTACTTATTAGTAGATCATCCCATCATGATAATCAGTTGCTCTCTTTTTGGATCCTATCATTCAGTGGGTTAGCTGTCCCTTGCAACTTTGTGCCATCAGCAAATTTGATGAAAACACCATCTATGCCTTCAACCACATCATTGATGAATATGTTGAATGTCACAAGGTCAAGTAAATGCCTGTGACATCCTATTAGAAAACTCTCTTTAGTCTAGGGGAAATATTCAAATCCCAGCTCTGATACTTATTAGCTATGTAACCGTGGGTAAGTCATTTTATTGCTACTTTAGTGAGTTATTGTGAAGGGATTTCTACTATATTGATGGCAGTTATTATTATTATATAACAGCTCGATGCCTAAGTGGTCCCCACCTAGTAACTCTGGAAGACTGAGTTTCCTTCTATGGCTCATGCATTGTGACAAGATACTTGAAAAGAAAGATGAATGTAGAATATAGTTATTGTGTTCATCATATGTTATATATTCTCATGCAGAATATAGTTATTGTGTTCATCATATGTTACAGAGTAATAGAGTTGGAAAGAACCTTAGAGACCCTCTAATCTGAGAATTCATAATCTGGATTCCAGTGTGGGTACATGGATAGATTTCAGGGAGTCTATTTAGCATTTTCTTCAATTATTTAAAAACATTTTTATTTTTTTTCTTTTATTTTTTTTTCATTTTTTTGGAGGGCAATTGGGGTTAAGTAACTTGCCCAAGGTTACACGGCTAGTTTTTTTGTGTGGGTGTTGCATCTGAGGCCTGAACCGAACTCAGGACCTCCTGACTCCAGGGCCAGCGCTTTACTCACTGTGCCACCTAGCCGCCCCTAAAAACATTTTTCTGAGAAGGAATCCAAAGGCTTTACCAGACAAAGGGGTCCACAATATAGAAAAAGTTAAGAACCCCTGATCCGAACCAACTTTTTAATTTTAATGTTGAAGAAACTAAGGTCTGGAAAAGTTAAAGTGACTTACCTAATTCTGCACAGTGAATTAGCGGCAGAGCTAAACTCAGAATCCAAGTCTCCTAACCCCCAGCTGAGCATTCATCCCACTACACATACTGTGTTGTAAATAGGTTACCAGCATATTGCTCAGGGTCCATCAGCTCTTTAGCTAACAGGCCACCTAGAGAGCCATAGAAGGAATCTTCTGCTGTTCCCTAGGGTAGTCCTGGATGCAAATTCAACACCCAAAAATATGGCCACCCCAGGCTCTTTCCACAGTCCTCACCTGCTATGGAGACCATGAGGGGCGGGAGAGAAGGGGGGGAAGGAAGGGAATATAAAGTTCCCAACATTCCTTCCCCACCCCCTTCTTGCACACGTGCAGCTGGAAAGCAGCTCCTGGCTCTAAACGTCCCATGCTTTCAATTTCAGTTAAATACTCAAACTGTGATGTTGCTGTGGTAACAACTCAATGAGGTGTTTCTCTGGCCAGGGCCCAGACTCAGGACCCAGAGCTCCACTCCAGGACAATCTCCTTGGAGCAAGGGGGAGTTTCAGTGATGACTGACCTTCCCTCAGTCCACCAAATCCCATCGCCTAGGCCTTGGCGTGGCTGTTGATGTCCACATCTACGTACATCAGTACACATGCATGTTTTGTTTACCTTTAGCCCAGTTCATTCCAGTACACAAAGTCACATTCTTGAACACGCATTCTCACACACACACACACACACACACACACATACACATACACACACACACACCAGGAAAAAAAAAACCTATTTTTTTCTGCATTCCAACTGCCTGAGGTAAGCGGAGGAATGAATGGTTTGGGAAAAATCTCACACAGGAATAAATTTACAAGGGACAGCTGAGCGGATAAAGCCAGTCCCCAAAGAGGGGCATTACGAGGGCTTTTGGCAGGAGCCCTGCCCCTTGTGCAAAGTTGTCTAAAAAGAAAAACAGAAAGAGAGAGGGAGAGTTTTCAAGCCCTCCCCAAAATAAACCTTTCAGAATTCCTTTTAACTCCCTCTAGCATTTCAAGACAGAAGGAGGCCCATTAACCAGAGCAAATAAATCCTTACCAGGTGGACTGCCTTGGTCTTTGGCCTTGGCTCTCATGTCTACTATTTCTCCTCTTTCTCCTGAGATGGATGGTTCAAGCCAACCCTGGTTTCCTTAATTCAATTTGTTGTCCGCTTGCTAGGGACCAGTATCAGAGAAGTGGAGCTGACCCAGTGAGAGCCTGGCAAATAGTTGATGAATCTCCACATGCTTCCATCTAAATTAGCAAGTTATCTATGGGGATCGTCCATGGACCAAGTAGGTTGAGATGAAAGAGACTGTGAAGCTTCAATGCTAGGCAAATCATCCAATAACCTGGGGCTCTTAGGGAAGAGTTAACCTCTATTAGTTCCTTTTCCTTAGAAACAAACACCTAAAAATGTACTTTATAAGGGATGTTGATTTGTTGGCTACCCAACCTAGCAGCATAAGTGGTGTGCATGGAGTGAGAAAGATGAGTTCAAATGCAGCTTTGAACACTTACGTGGGAACCCTGGGCAAGCACTTAACCTCTGTCTGCCTCAATTTTCTCATTCTAAAATGGAGATAATCATGGCTCCTACCTCTCAGTGTTGTTGAGGATCAAATGATATAATATTTCTAAAGTGCTTAGGACCACACCTGGAACATAGTAGGCACTTAATAAATGCTATTTTCCCTCCTTCCTACCTGTCTTCTCTTTCTCCAAGTTCTCTGAATCAAAGAGAGCCTATGTCTTTAAGCCTTGCTAGCTGGCCTCCCCCAGAAAAATGGAACATCAAAATGACACTTCCATTGCCAAGAGATGGAAAAAAATCATGTCCCCTCACTGCTAACATGCTAATTAAAAGGGTCTCTTCTTTATCGGGGCAATAGATGTTGATTGAGTACCTAAGTGTGTTCAGTCTGTGTTAAATGTGGGATAGGAGTGAGAAACAGGAGAAGTAGCAGTAAGAGCTGACATTTACATGGTATTATAGACCTAGAACCAGAAGGTGCCTTAATGGCCATCTAGTACAACCTCATCATTTTACAAATGAGGAAACTGAGGTCCAGAGGGATTAAGTGATTTGCCCAAATTCACAAAGGCGGTAAGTAGTAGGAACTCAGGTCTTCTGACTCCAGATCCAACTTTTTTTTTCCATTGCACCATGCTGCCATTCTTCTCTAAACCTTTTACATACTTCTTAAACCTAAGTAGGGCAGATAGGTCAGGCACAGGGCTTGAAGTCAGGAAGATTCATCTTCCTGCGTTCAAATATGGCCTCAAACATTAGCTGTGTGACCCTGGGCAGGTCAGTTAACCCATTTTGCCTCAATTTCCTCATTTGTAAAATGAGCTGGAGAAGGAAATGGCAAACCACTCCAGTATCTTTGCCAAAAAAAACCCAAATGGGGTCACAGAGAGTTGGATGTGACTGAAATGACCAAACAACCACAAAACCTAAATAACCATCTGGACATCCTTAATTTCCAAATGGCAATGAAGGCAGTGTAATTTCACCTCCCACGTGGCCTATCTGCCACTCTGGCCTGGACACCAAACTATACTGGGCATGAAAGGGTGACATGTCCTCCTTCCCTAGTTAATTAGCAGCCAGGCCCTTCCCAAGGCAGCAACTTTCACCTTCAGTTACTCTATGGACTAACAGCCCCCAGGTGCTGGAGGTTGGAACCCCAGGTAAAATGATGAAAAGTGAATGCAATCTCCTAGAAGAAACACAGAGAATTTATGACAATATCAGCAACCTGTTAGTTTCCAATGACAACTCCTCAGCTATAGCCCCCAAATGTCAAAGGATTTCATAACTTAACCCTCTTCCTTCCTTACTCTTCTTGTAGACTCCTCAAAAATCTTTTGTTAAATATACCTAATTAACCATGACACTGTCCTTCAGACAGCCTTCTTTAGGAATATAGGCTTTTTTTTTTTTTTGCTTTTTGGAGGGCAGTTGGGGTTAAGCAACTTGCCCAGGGTCACATGGCTAGGAATATAGTCTTGAAGCTGCCAATTATGAGAGTGACAAAGGTGAATAGGTTGTATAGCAGAATCAAAGCATTTAATGGATACATGGATGGCTAACAAAGGGTTTCTGATCTGTGACTGTTTCAGGAAGGCAAAGCAGTTCTATGTGCATCACTAGGATGAAAATCAGAGGGAGTTGCTGTGGGTGTGTCCCTTACCTGAAATGAGCAGCAGTGAACAAAATCTCATTTGGAGACACATGAACAATGCATGTTGTCAGGAAGGAGGTGGAGATGGGAACTGCTCAGCCCCAGTGCTCTCAGCCTACACGCCCAGCCAAAAACATGCTTTTAATAGGCAGCTATTAACAAATGGACAATCGCTGCTTTATTAAATCTAAATTAAATGCATATTTGAGAACTTTAAGTGATCCTGAGGGAGGGAAGTCATTGATAATTTCTTGTTGTAACCTGTTTCTAAGGAAATGTCAGTGATCTGTTTTGCCTGGGAGAAAGTTTTGGCTTCCAGAAGAACCTGAGATTCAAGTAAGAGATGAACCTGTCTGATCTGGGGCACCTCTGGAAAGACTGGGTGGGTGGAGTTAATAGAGCTGCAGCTCTGGGAAGAAGAAAATCATTGCCTTTCTAGTGCTAGTGATCGTGTCCATGGGATTATTGCTTTTATTTGGACCAACAAGTGAATGAATGAAAAAGATTTCATTAAGTGTTTATTATGTGTCCAGTACTAAGCTAAGTGTTGGGGATACAATACAAAATTGAGACAATCTCTGTTCTGCAGGAACTTGCACAATAATGGGATGATATAAAATATATAGGAAGGGATGGCTACACAATAGAGAGCCAGGCCTAAAGCTTCTTGAGCAGGAGCTTGTAGTGTGTGTGTGTGTGTGTGTGTGTGTGTGTGTGTGTGTGTGTGTAAGTGTGTCTGTGATGGACTCCTTCATTAGTATGGAGAAGTCTTTCTCAGAATCCCAGTCTCAGAATAATGGTTTTACATGCACAGAATAAAATATATAAGATCACAAAGGGAACCAATTATGTTGAAATGTAGTTATCAAAATATTTTAGAAAACAAGTTAATGGACCTCAGGTTAAGAATTCTTTCCTTTTTTCTCCCAGGCTTCATGATATCAGGATCATGTCCACCCTCTCCCTTTTTTTTTTTTTTTGGCATTCTCATCTCTTCTCTGTATCTTCTCTCCCTTTCAAAGTTTTAATTTAAAATTCCTCAACTCAAACAAGTTCCCATTCGATGGGATGCCAGGTAGGGAGGGGCAGAAAAGCTAGCTAGAACTGAATCCAGGAACCTCTCAGAGAGCCAAGGCATTGCTAGGGAGAAGTGGACACCCCTCCAGGGCACTGCTTTGGGGACAGCTTCAGGGAGGGCCTGGATCCTTCCATCTCAGGCTTTTTGTGGGCACTTGGCCTCCATGACCCCTTATGAAGCAAAGCAAGAGTCTTGCCAATTGGAATTTTCTTTCCAAGAAAATAAAAACGAGTCATCCTGTTTCTTCTTTTCTGCCGTCATTGCCTAAAAGAAAGAGGTCCATGATGTGACTTTCTTAGAGCCTTCGCCTGCTATTAAGTCTCAGCTGGTGCCAGTTTCCAGGATGGGACTGAGCCAGGCTCAGAACTGGACTTCTGGGCTCTGAGGTGGGTTCCTCCCCTGAATGCGTAATCCCTACAAAGCTGCTTATCTTCCAGGGAAGATTCAGCTGTGTGTAGCCACAAGTGTTTGAGGGATGATTCCCACCCTCTCTGGGCTTTCCACACATGTACTTCTTGAGTTCCTGCCTAAGGGAAAAACCAAACTTTCCAATACCCCACCCCTGGCCCCCCTGAAAACAGGAGGCTGAGTGGACCAGGGTTTTATAAAAAGACCCTCATCCTCATCCCCATCCCTCAACTTTAAGACTCTAGGGATGATCTATTCACACATGACACTTTGCTAGGTATCCTGAAGAGAATCACAGATTCTCGTAGCCCTGCCCTGTAGGAGGCTACAATCCTCTTGACAAGTTTGTTGTTTGTTTGTCCTCCATTCTCAAAGAGGACCAAGACATCAGGAAGGTGATGTCATGACTTGGGAATGAATTGGGTTTAAATGAGGCAGGGCCATGCAGAGTCACCAGCCTCACTCTCTCCTCCAGAACCATCTGGGTCCAATGACGAGATATAGATCTGAATGACTGGAGATGGCCTTGGAGGACCTTGGTCTTTTTAAGTTAAGGTGTTTCCCAGGTCTCAGTCTGTCTGAGGTAATGACCATTCAGTGAGAAATGAGGCAAAGAATGGCCTCTTCTACCTAGTCAAAAAAATAAAATCATTCTGGGAAGGAAAGATCTTCAGGGTTTCTTACCAAAACAGAAACAAATGCTATTTACATTCACTCTGAGCCATCAGGGCCCAAATAATTGACCAGTCAATGAGAGCCAGAGTGATTTGGGCTTAAGGTATGGCCCTTAAAAAAGAAATATAACCTGTAAATCCCAAGATATCTTGTGAGGTTTCAGTGATCAAAATTTATATCCCTTCAGGCAGAACACCCACAAGTAAGGGTATGATTCCCTATGTGCACAGAGGTAGAGGAGAAAAGAAGGAAGGAAGGAAGGAAGGAAGGAAGGAAGGAAGGAAGGAAGGAA
>NW_027187419.1:45257796-45499843 GCF_028583685.1 Petaurus breviceps papuanus | reverse complement strand
AGGGAAGGGAAGGGAAGGGAAGGGAAGGGAAGGGAAAGGAAGGGAAGAATGAAAAGGTAAACAGGGAAAAGAAATCATAAGGAACTTATCAAAGTTGAACTACTTACATTCATACGTGGAAAAATGACAATTGTAACTTATGAAACTTTTCTCAGTATGAGAATAGTTGAAGGGAATAGAAATGTATATATATATATATGTATATATATGTATACATACATATATATGTCTATATAGGAGGGTATATGGGTGTGTGAATGCATATGTAAGAATGTATATATATGTGCACAGGTATACATAGATAGAGGGTACAGGACCAGTTGAATAGGAAGGGATGATACTTAAGAGGTGAGAGAGGAATATAATGAGAGGAGATGGAGAGAGATAGAATGGGGTAAATTATCTCAGATAGAAGAGGCAAGGGAAAACTGTTACAATGGAGGGCAAGAATAGGAAGGCAAAAGGGAATGAGTCAACCCTATTCTCAATGAATTTGGCATAGGGAGGGAATCGCATACAGGGTATCACACTACAGGAGAGTAGGGAGGAAGGGGATGAGAAGGGGGATGATGGAAGGGAGGACAGGCTGGGGGGAGGGAAGTGGAATCACCCACTTTTGAAAAGGGACAGGATCAAAGTAGAGAATAGAACAAGTGGGAGGTAGGATAGGAGGGAGGGAAATATAGTCAATCTTTTACAATATATCCACTACGGAAATGTTTTGCATGGCTACACACATACAGCCTATGTTAAATTGCTTGTCTTTCCAGTAAGGATGGGTGACAAGGGAGGTAGGGAAGGAATCTGGAATTCAAAGATTTAAAATCTAATGTTTACCGTGTGACCTTGGGCAAGTCACTTATCTCAAATTGCCCCTCCAAAAAAAATAAAATATTTAAAATATATATATATATATATATATATATATATATATATATATATATATATAATTATACATGTACCTGGGAAACAAGATATACAGGCACTGGGACATAGAGATCCACCATACCCTACTGGAAAGTCGGAGGAGGGATGGGGGAAGACATAATAGAGAGAAGATTGGGGGAGGGGATATTCAGTGAGATTGCTGTTTTGGAGTGGTGGGTAGGGGAAAAATCGGGAGAAAATTCATAACTCAAAATCTTGTGGAAATTAATGATGTGAACTAAAAAATAAAATAAAATTTTAAAAAATCTGTTTTTGTCTTTCTTTGTTTTCCTTGCTAGCCTCAGCTCATTCAGACCTTTGGTATTAGGGATATTCTTATTTAAGGGCTATGCTCTGCTTTTGTATTTCTTCTCCTGTTTCCTACGTTTGCTACCATCTTCTATACCAGTTTTTTTTGTTGTTTGCTTGTTTGTTTTTTAAGGCACATTGGTCTATGAGTCCCCTTTGCATCCACATCAATCTTATTAAATAACTCCATTTCATTCTTAGTAAAATTGTGTCTGTGTTTTCAGAATTTCAGTTTTGAGGGCCTCCCATTCCTTGTCGGCTGACTTTCCTAAAGGATCAGAGACCTTGATAGTCTATCCAACCTGTTTCTGAAGCCTGAAATTTACTCTCCAATATCCCATAATGGAGTGGAAACTTTCCTCCAAGGACCCTTTTGGTTTTACTCCACCAACCTACTGTCCCTCGTTGATCAGAATCAGGCTAAAAATATCAGTTCCCCTTTTTGTTTTCTTCATCTCTTGAAGATTAAAATTTATCCAAGAATTTATTAGCTACTACTTTTTTGAAGAGTTAGCTCCAGCAGATCCCCTATTATCAATGAACTGATGTTTCTTAATGCTATCAATCAACAAGCATTTATTAAGCACCTACCAGTGCCAAACACTGTGTTGGGTACTGGGGAATACAATACAAAAGACAATCCCTACACTCAAGAAGGTTGCATTCTATATATGCCATGCCTCTGCAATGGACTTTGATCTGTTTCTCAAACTCCTCACCTATTTCCTCTTTCTGTCTGAGTGGTCTATAATATACTCTAATGGATAGATAGATAGATAGATAGACAGACAGACAGACAGACAGAGAGACAGACAGAAATAGATAGACAGACAGAGATAGATAGGCAGATAGATAAGCAGATAGACAGGATAAATAGACTACATGGGATAGATAAAGAGAAATCATAGACATAGAGATAGATGATAGATAATAGACATGTATGATAGAATAGATAGGTGAGAGATTGAAATATAGGTAAGAGAAGAGATAGATAATAAACATAGATGACATGAAGATAGATACATAGACAGAATAGACTATATGGGATAGAAAAATATAGAGAGATGATAGAGATGACAAAGAGAGATGATAGAGGTAGGTGATAGATAATATACAAAGAGATGTATGATAGATGAGATAGACTGAAATATAGATGATAGAGAGATAGAAGGAACATTTATTAAGTGCTTGCTGTGTGCAGGCACTGTGCTGAACACTTAGGATATAAATAAAATAAAAAAGGACAGTCTTTACACTCAAGGGGCCAACATTCAAATGGAAGAAGACAGCATATAAAGGGGGGAATAGAAAGTGTGGGAGGAGGATGAGGAAGCATGGTTGCTATGAAAGCTGTGGAGAAGCATGAAGAATAAAGAATGCAGATGTGAGATGAGTCTGGCCTCGGACCCTCAAGAAACGATGGGCCAGACCAGAGATTCACCAATCAGAAGATAAGGGCAATAGAACAGAGGCATCTCTAGGGTGAGAAAATGTCTGTCAGGGCGATCTTCATGAAAATGCTCTCTATCATGCTACTTCCCTCTGATTCCTGGATTTTCTTTTTTTTTGCTTTTTTTTGGAGGGACAGTTGGCGTTAAGTGACTTGCCCAAGGTCACATGGCTAGGAAGTGTTAGGTGTCTGAGGTCAGAATTGAACTCAGGTCCTCCTGATTCTAGGGCCGGTGCTCTATTTACAGCACCACTTTGCCACCCTCTAGAATGAGTATGCATTCTTTAAGCAATGTTACTCTGCCCCACTTGTTCCTTTTCGTTACTTCTTCTTTTTGAATAATTTATATCCTTATAGGGTCATATTCCAGTCCTAACTCCAATTCCACCTAGTCTCAGGGATATATCTAATGTCAAAATTTTTTCTTGCATTAGGATTCCTAATTTACTTTGGCTTATCACCTACATTTTGTGCATTTGTGTCTAGTCAGATAAGGCCTTGGATTTTATTCTTAACTCCTTTCTTAGGTTTTAAGTCCTATAAACCACTGGACATCATTATTGCTCTTCTTCCTACACTGGAGCTGCTATCCCATTTAGTTTTGGTATTTATGGTATTATATCTCTATGGTATTTAACTTTGTAGATAAATGGAGGCTGTCTTCCCCTCCCCACCTCTTTTGATTAGATTTGAAAGCTTTTAGGCAAATATATTTGCACTAGCCTTCACTTGGTGCACTCCCACACTGACCAAGAAGCTATCTTTCTTATGATTTAAGCCAGGCCCCAAAATCCAAATCCTATTCTCAGACACTATCTTATTAATCAAGTTTTCATTTCCTAAATCAGACATTCCCTTCTGAATGTGCCTTTAATTAGCAGCAGTGATAAAAACATCATTTATGCCCCTTAAGATCTTCAGTTTCTTGGTCAAGAACTAATCATTCACATGAATATTTCCTAAATTCTTTCTAGTAGTATCATTTATCCCCATGTGAATTGCCACAAGGGGGTAATGTTTGTCAGGGTTGACAAATTTGGAGAGGCTTTCTGACACATGCTGGGAAAACAAGAAACCTCTTAGCTATTAATGTTGGCCAACAAATAGATGCCTCAGCACCCCTTATAGGTAGTTACCAACCATGACTGCTTTTTTTCTTCTTTGATTAAATTATAGAATCATAGATTTGAGGCTAGAAGAAACCTTAAATATGTTCTAATGGTACTTATGGAACTATATAATTATTCCCTGGAGTGCAAACAGCTTCATCCTCCTCTGAGGATCCTTATGGAAGAAGCCTCACATCTTTAACTTAATTTCAAGTATTCAGTGGTATTTCATCTTGCCTACTTTGTCTTGGCTATAAGATGATGCAATGGAGTCAGTAAGAACTGAGTTCAAATCTGGTCTCAGACATTTATTAGTTGTATGATCCTAAACAAATCACTTAACTTCTGTTTGCCTCAGTTTCCTTAACTTAAAATTGAGACAATAGCACCTACTTTACAAGGTTGCTGTGAACATTAAATGAGATAATCCAGCCTCAGACACTTGACACTTACTAGCTGTGTGACCTTGGGCAAGTCACTTAACCCCGATTGCCTTACCTTCCCCCCTCCAAAAGAAAAAAAAAAGATTAAATAAGATGTAGTAGGTACAAAATCAATGCTTCTTTACTTCCCATCCCCTTCCTCCTCTGTTATATCCTACCACCCTCTAACCTCGTTAAACAGTTCAAGATTCTTTTCTGCCTCTTCATATCTTCTTCTCTTTATTATTTTTAACCTTCAGTCAATCAATTGACCAGAATTTATTAAGAGTCTGCCATGTCATGTGCTATGGCAAGTAGCCCTGCTTCCATTTTTAAAGGAATCTTTCTGCTTACCTGGAAAATAAAAAGGCATTCATCTAACCCTTCTACCTTCTCAAGAGGAAGGCCAACTTCCACTTCGAGTGAAGATAGCAGTTATTTGGCCATTTTGAAAAAGCATGTGTTTGATACTTACTAAAAAACAAAAAGTCCAACCACAGTTAATTGAGGGAAGGTTAGTTAATGGGGTCACCTCACAGAATGGGCATGAAGACATACCTACAAATACACAGTATATTACGTGATTTTTTTTTTTTGGAGAATGGAGATATCTCCTATTATATTATTAACCCTTCTACCAGCTGACACCCAGACCATGACTCTTTACTTGCTTCTTCAATTCCAATTGATTCAAATACCCATTCTTGTTTCTGTGCTGGTTCTACTTTATGCCTCTCAGAATCCTTTTTCCCTGACAACAAATTCCTGTTTTCAATAGATCCTTCCAATGTTTCTGGTTCTTCTCTGGGGAAAAAACCTTTCATCTAGAGTCTTTCTTCATTCCTCACACTGGAAGACTTTAGACTACATCATGAAAGATTTTCAACTATGTACTATGGCACATCAAGAGGAATACATCGAAATTCATCATAGAAGGCAAAGAAGTGGCAATACAAAAATGGAGACTGGAAGCAAGAGAGGCACTACATCTAAGCTTTTGAGAATTAAATTGCACTTAGATAAATAAAATCATGTGAAAGATAAATTTTCTCTCCATTATTTCTGTTTTATAAGCCTCCTGTGGGCTGGGTCCAGTAAATGGCTTCTAAATGATAGCTCTAATTTTAAACTGTGCATACCTTTTGACCCAGCAATCTCACTACTAGGTCTGTAGTGAGAAATCGAAAGAAAAGGAAAAGGTCCTATATGTAGAAAAATATTTATAGCAGCTCTTTTTGTGGTGGCAAAGAATTCCAAATTGAAGGGATGCCCATCAAATGGGGAATGACCAAACAAGTTGTGACATATGATTATGACAGAATACTATTGTGCTATAGAAATGATGAGCAGGATAGTTTCAGAAAAAAACCTGGGAAGACTTGCATGAACTGATGCAAAGTGAAATGAATAGAACCAGGAAATCATTGTACACAGTAACAGCAATATTGTACAATGATCAGCTGTGAATGACTTAACTATTCTTGGCAATACAATAAGATAATTCCAAAGGATTTATGGTGAAAAATGAGATTTATGTCCAGAGAAAGAACTGATGGGGTCTGAATCTAAATTAAAACATACTTTTTAAAAACTTTGTCTTTCTCTCTCTCTGTGTATGTATGTGTGTGTGTGTGTGTGTGTGTGTTCTTTTCTGCAACATGGCTTCTCAAGAAGGGTAGTAGGGGAAGGAGAGAGAGAGAATTTGGAACCCAAAAATTATTTTTTAAATTAATGTTAAAATTATTTTTACATATAATTGAGGAAAAAAATAAAAACATTCTTCATTTTAAAAAAATGATAGCTCTTTGGCTCATTTCTGCTCATTCAGAAGCCACTCTGGAGATAACTTAATTTGTCTTGTTTCTATTATCAACTAGTAATGTTCAGTTATGTTGCAGACATCCAGATAACAAGACAATAAACAGTTTTTTTTAAAAAAGCTTTTATTAAAGCCTTTGTGAAGAAGGCCCTGCCACTTGCTGTCTGTGTACTCTTGGGAAAGTCACTTGATTTCTCTAGCCTTTGGTGTCCTCAGTTGCCAAATCTTCTCATTTCTACCTTCACAACATTTCTCACATCTGAACCCCTTCCCTCTATGCACCAGGCTACTGCTTTAGTTCTAACTCATCACTTCTTACCTAGATTATTGCAGCTATCTCCTAACTGGTCTTCCCACCTCTGGAAAGAGAGCCTCCAGTCCATCCTGCAAGAGTTTTCCTGAAGCACAGATCTGACTGTGTGACTCCCCTGTTCAGTCAAGCCCAGTGACTGCCTTTTGCTTCTAGGATCAAATGTAAACTCTTCAGTTTAGCTCTTGAAGCCCTGCAAAACCTAACCCCAAACTATTTCTTCAGCCTCACTAGATATTCCTCTCCCTCCCTCCCTCTGCTAGGCAGCCAAACTAGCCTTCTTTCTGTTTCTCAGAACAGTATCTCATTTCCTGTTTCCATTCTTTTGCACTGGAATGACCTCCCTCTTTGTCTTTACTTCATAGATTCTCTCTCTTTGAAACAAATCACAAGCAACATCTTCCAGGTGAAGTCTTTCTTTATCACCCTCCCTCCCCCCACCCCCCAACTGCTGGTGTACTCCCTCTCAAATTAATGTGCATTTAACTACTGTGTATCTATTTGCATTTGTTCACTTTACATTTTTGCTGTATGCATTTATGTATGTACTTGTTACCCCCATTAGAACACAAACTCACTCTGTACTTAAAGGTTCAGTACCTAGCACAGAGTAGACTTAATAAATATTTGTTCATTAATTGATCTGTAAAATAAGGATTTTCTATAATAGAAGACTTTTTTTAAGCAATCAGGGTTAAGTAACTTGCTCAAGGTTACACGGCCAGGTATTTCTGGGTGGGTGCTAAGTGTCTGAGCCCGGATTCGATCCCCAGGTCATCCCAACACTGGAGCCGGTGCTCTTACTCACTGTGCTACCTGGCCGCCCCTATAATAGAAGACTTTCAAGGCAGAGAAGTGACTTGATCAGGGAACCTTGATCTGTAAAATAAGTATGGACAGCTAGGTGGCATAGTGGAGAAAGCACAGGGTCTGAAGTCAGGAAGACCTGAGTTCAAACTGACCTCAGATACTTACTAGCATATGTAGAACCCTGGGCAAGTCACTTAATTCTTTTTGCCTCTGTTTCCTCACCTGTAAAATGAGCTGGAAAAGGAAAAGTCAAACTGCTCAAGTGTCTTTGCCAAGAAAACCCCAAATGGGGTCATGAAGAGTCAGACATGACTGAACAACATCAAAATAAGGAAGTTGACAAGACTACCTCTGAGGTCCCAATCTATTTTCCAGAAGCAACCATTAACCTAATATGATGAGTAAAGGAACCATTCTAGCCTACCATCCAATTCCATTCTTCCCTCCTTCTAATCCTTCCAAAACAAAACTACAATGCTGATAAAGTCCTAGAGTGTGTGGAGCTGAGGACTTCTGGGGAAAGCAATGTTAGTGTCTCTCCGTGTGCTTGCTCTTCTTTGGAGTAGTGAGGCCGGGATCCTGGGGTCTGGGGTCCACATACTCGATGTACAAGCCTGGGACTCTGCAGCACTCTGCATGGCACTGCCATCTATCATGATTCCACAGCTCCCAGGTTGGCTCAGGAACCCGTGATACTCACCCAGAAGTCACTGCTTTTGTTGTTGACACTTCTCTTCCCTTTCACCACCATAACCTAGTGGCCCCTTTTCCCTAGAGATACACTTTTCCTCCCAGAAGCCCCTGGTCCAGCTTTTTGTTATGAGCATGTATACTCCAGGGATTTTCTTCTATCCCATGCATGGGAGGAGCAAAAGGGCCATCTCCCCTTTGAACTGCTCAGATTCTTTGAGCATGAATCCTCCCTGTGCACATCTGCTACCGAAGTCAACATATTTCTCTTCTGTAGACAAAATTTCAATTTGATTGTCACCAAATCAACATATATTTATGAGACATCTTCTATTGTAATGACCTATTAGGTCTATTAATACCATGATAGATGCTATTGCTTTTAAAGGAGCTTATAATCTTCAGTTGGGAAATCATTGAAAACATCATATATGATGTGGCTCCTGAAAGGGGCTCTAAAGGAATGGAGGAACCTCAGTTTATAAGTACACACACACACACACGCACACACACATACATACACATACACACATGCATGCTTGTATACTCACATAATATACACATACATATATACACATATGTACATACAATCATGCATGCATATACACATATACATATATACATACGTGCATCCATATACACATGTATATATTTATGTATGTGTGTTTATTTTAACCTTGAACACCAGGATCAGGAATTTATACTTCATAGTATAAGCAATGAAGAGCATCTGAAGACTTTCAAGCCAAGAAGTGACTTGATCAGGGCACCTCATACAAGTGGCAGCATGAAGGATAAAGTCAAGAGGCCAGGCTAGCCCAGTAGCACAAAGATAGAGTTATTACAACAGTCTAGGCAAGAGCAAATAGAGACTTAGACTTGTGCAGTTGCAAGGAGATTAGAAAACAGGAGGCATGGGGCATCTAGGTGGCGCAGTGAATAGAGTACCTACCCTGGAGTAGGAGGATCTGAGTTCAAATCTGACCTCAGACACTAAACACTTAACTAGCTGTGTGACCTTGGGCAACTCACTTAACTCCAACTGCCCTGCCTCCCCCCCACCCTCCAAAAAGCAAGAAAGAAAAACAAAAGCAAGGGTAAAATGTGAGGTTCTGGATGTGTAGAACAGATAGGACTTCGCAACTCAGATTGGTTGATGTCAGCTTCAGTTGTTGTTATCAATCATCAAGTTGGTTTTGTATCAAGGAGTCTAATCCTATTAATAGCAGAGATCTGTCTCTTCAGTCAAACTGCCCCCTTTTCCAAGACATGTTGTTGGAGGTGTATCAAATTGGGAAAGGGACAAGTTATAATAATAATCATCCCCTCTTCCATATTCCCAATAGCTAGAAGGCAACAAGATGTCAGGGGACATTTGTCACATTAATAAGATCTAAGCAGGACACATCATGACACATTATATTTAAATGTCAGTTTTGAGGATGGCAAATTTGTTCCAAGCGGAACAATTGGAGTAGAATAATAAAAAGAGATTTGAATGCACTAGGGAAGGAAGAAGTGTGCTAGAAGGCAAGACCTAACTGGTAGAAGTAGGAATACCCAGGCAAATAATCTATTGAGAAATAAGAAAGGAACAGGTAGGAATGAGACAATCATGGCCAGCAAGTAAAAAGTATGACTTATAGAACTTGGCCCAGACAAGAAAGACTAGAAAAAGAAAAGATTAGTAGAACCTGGTGTTGGGATCCAGAAAACCAAGAAATCTATGCAGATGTCTGGACTTTGAAGAGAAAATAGTTTGACCTGAATCCAGGGTATCCCTCCAGATATAAAATTGGAATATACTGCCTTAGGAGATGCTGGATTTTCTTATTACTGAAAATCTTTAAGCAAAGGAGATTGTAAAGTCCTGTTGTCTTCCCCATTAGAATGTAAGTTCCTTTTGAGTAAGAATTGTTTCATTCATTGTGTGTGTATGTAAGTATGTGTGTATGTATATATGTGTGTGTGTGTGTGTGTGTGTGTGTGTGTGTGTGTGTATCCCCAGGATTTATCATAGTGCCTAGCATATGCTGTTGAGTCATTTCAGTAGATTTTCAGTGACCCCATTTGGGGTTTTCTTGGCAAAGATATTAGAGTGGTTTGCCATTTCCTTCTCCAGCTCATTTTCAGACGAGAAAACTAAGGTAAACAGGGTTAAGTAACTTTGCCCAGGGTCACACAGTGTCTGAGACAACATTTGAAATAATGAAGATGAGTCTTCCTGACTTCAGATCTGGCACTCTATCCACTGCACTACCTAGCTGCCCATAGTAAGTGCTTAATAAATATATGTTGATTGATTGATTGATTGTTATTCAGTTATAAATTGAACTAGATGACCTCTGTGGTCCATTCCAATTCTGAGATTCTATGATCCCAACCAGTGAGGATCCATTATCCCCAAAGACTAGAGCTAAGAGAAAAACCCTAACTTCCCAAAGTTGGAAACAAGCTGGAATCAAAAGGTCATACTAACATATTAAGTATTTCCCAGTTATATTCTGTGACTAAGTTCTGTACCTATGATTTTTGTACCCTGAACAGAATTGGTACCTTGAAATTTCACACACTGTAATAGAATAGATGTCATATTGTAAATGGTGAGATGAGAATGTTTTAACTTTAATAACTCTCTATGGAGGAACAGGATGAAACAGAAGGGGAGAAGGATCCAGAAGCATATGGTCCCAGGATCTTCTTAGAGTAAGAGGAGAGGGGAAAACCCTTTAATTCTTTGGACAGAATCAACAGAATTGATGAGCAGTGAAGCAGCTTTCTTTTTGAAAGTATGTTGAATGGTTTCAGCACAAAGTACAAATGTGAACTCTTGTCCAACCCTCAAACTTTAACACATGTTGAGTATTATTTCCTTTCCCATGAAATCCTCATATCAAGGGAATAAGTGATTTATGTTCATCAAAAGCCTCAACACATCTGAGCATAAACTAAAAGATGGTTTGGCTCAGACTCCCTGAAAGAAGGTACATGTAGCTTACCTGGAGGGGATGGACCTGAGCCATCAGTCAGGTAAGTTCCTTCTCTGAGAATTCCTAGACTAAAGTTGAAGCAGTGTGAGAGAGATAGATAGAAAGATTAGATAGATAGATAGATAGATAGATACATACATACATACATTCGATAGATAAATAGATAGATAGATAGATAAGTAGGTAGGTAGACAGAGAAATATGTGTATGATATAATTTATTATATTATATATTAATATTACTATATTGTGTATTAATTTTAATACCCTATTCATATGCTATTTATAAAGATGTATCGAGACAGAGAGAGAGAGAATTAGATCAGTTCTTGGTTAAGGGGACTCCCAGTAAGGAAGTTTCCTCTATTAATGTAAATCAGTACTTGTTCTAATATGTACCATTTTAAAGAGTTGTCTTGAGCATTAAGAACTTAAGTGATTTAGGTAGGGTAGCACCTAAACAAAAGTCTTTCTGACACTAAAGACAGATCTCTCCTCCATGACATGCTGACTCTCATTATTAGAAAATGGTCTAGAAATCATGAAGCTACAAAATCTCTACCTTACACAAGTAAATTAACACACTGACCATCCATGATTCAAGAGGAGCATGCTTGCTACCTCTTGATAGAGAGGTGATAGATTCAGGGTACAGAATGGGATGTCTTTTAACACAATCAGTGAAGGAATTTGTTTTGTTTAACTACTCATATCTGCTATAAGGAATTTGTTTTTCTTATTTTTCCCAATGGGGTGGGGGGTAGGGAGCAGAGAAAATAGATTTGTGTTATTTTTTTAAACTTAATGTTCACTGGTCATTAATGCCAGTTGCACATCACACTAGCTAGCCACACTGTACTCTGGGTTCCTGGTGCAGTGACATTATTTTCAGATGGGGATGCTGGGGCCAAGAGAGTTGATGCGGCCTAGCATTTCATTCACATCATCTCCCCCAAAAGAGACCAAGCTTCTTTTCTTCTGTCTGGAGCCTGATCACTCTTGATGAAAAAGCACAAAGAGTCCAAGCTGAAAGGAACCTCAAAGGTCACCTAGTCCAAGCCATATATAAGCAGAAACCTCAAGAATTAGAAAGTCACTAGGGAATAGGAAATGGGAAAGTCATTGGTATCATGGGAAAAACGGAAAAGGCAGCACTATACCAAGTCTGTAGACCATCCCAGTTTGTGACGTCTGCAGGGATCCACGGTATTGAATGGACCCAAGTGACCTCAGAACACACACACAAACCCCTCTTGTTTTATTTCACAATCCAACCCCATGTGAGCATGGACAACCAGCAACATGTGTGCTACTCAAAAGATAATCCAAGATATCCAATCTATTGCCAAGTCTTATCACTTCTACCTTACAATATCTCACACATACATCCCCTTCTCTCCACTCATCACCTTACATCTAACTGCAATAACCTGATGGCTGAATTCCTTACCTCAATCTTCTCTCCACTCCAATCCATATTCCACTTAGCTGCCACAGGTCCAAGTACATCACCTCTTATTCAATAAACTCTTGTGGCTCCCTGTTACCTCTAGGATCAAATATAAAGTAATCAGCTTGGCTTTAAAGTCCTTCACAACCTGACTTCTTCCTGCCTTTCCAGTCTCCTTCCACTTCCCTCCCATCCATATTCTCTGCAATAGAGTGACACCAGCCTTCTTATTATTCCTGGCAAATAACATTTCATCTTTCAACTCTATTCCCCTTCACTTGCTGTCCCCCACACCTGGAACTCTCTTTCCCTCTTTGCCTCTCCATCCTGGCTTATTTTAAGACTCAGTTCAAACCCCACCTTCTGTAAGAGTCACCCTCCCCACACTTCACTGCTAATGCCTTCCCTCTGAGAATACATTCTATCTAAGAAATATGAATGTGGATGTATGCATATGTGTACATATATATTTATATACATATACATGTATGCATATATACATATATGCAAACATATATTCATGATGTGTGGACATAGCTGTTTGCATACTTTCTCCCCCATTAGAATATGACTTTCTTAAGGGCCGGGACCATGTTTTTATCTTTTTTTGTTCTCTCAGTGGTTAGCCCAGTGCTTGGCATATAGAAGGCACTTAATGAGGGCTTATTGACTGACTGACTGATTTTGCAAAGCACAGTAAAACCCACTCTGCTCTCAGATGGGGTGGGCCCCAGGCTCCTGAAAACATAGCTTAGTTTCTCCACCTCTCTTCATCCCTTGTGATACTGATAGCAATGTTTTGACTCCCCCCTACCCCTCCTCAGTGTATATGGATAATCTCCCATCTAACTAACCCATCACTGTAGAGACAGAAGGGGTCATGGTGAAGGAAAGAAAAGCATTGAAGAGAAATCAGAATCTAAGACATGGGCATAAGAGCTGATGTCACAGCATATGTGATCTGGGCAGCTTATTCCGTTGGTATGCTGGCTGTACTCTGACTCACTCATCACTCTGACTCACAGGCTGGTGAAATGGGAAATGAGTTATGAGTCAAGATGGGTAGCAAGAAATGTGGATGTGCGTCCATGTGTATGCATGTGTGTATTTATGCGTGTTTATGTGCGCACATGGTTGGCTTTCCACAAGGAAAACAGGTCACAGGATCACAGATTTAGAGATAAAAGGGAACTTAGGGATAATTTAATCCAATTCCCTTGTTTTACAAGTGAAGAAAATGAGTATCTGGCCCCAGGTCTCACAGTTAATAAAGAGCAGACCTGGGAGTCAAGGCCAAGTCTACCAATTTCAGTGTCAGTGTTCTTTCTCCTACCCCGCAGGTTTTCCATGCTGCTTGGTACTTTCCAGACCCCTGCCCGATTTCAAGAGAGAAAGGAAAGGAAAGAGAAAAACATAAACCTCCCCTAGGTGGTGGGCAATTTGGAAAAAGAGGCTCAGAGAATCATTCAGTTTGTTCATGTTTCTTATCATAAATGAAATCCCTCCCGAGGCACTAAGTGACACAGTGGACAGGGCACTGGACCTGGGGTCAGGAAGACCTGAGTTCAGATCCTACTTTAGACACTTACTAACTGTGTGACCCTGGACAATTCAGTTAACTTCTGTCTGCCTCAACTTTCTCAACTGTAAAATGGGGATAATAATAGCACTTACCTCAAAGGGTTGTTGTGAGAATCATATACACAATACATAGCAAAATGCTTAATAAATACTTGTTTCCTTCCTTGTCATGTGCCCCATGACAAAAGTACCTTTGTCCTGCATGGCCCAGATTGGGGTTATCTGACATGGCTGCTAAGCTAGGCCATATTGTGTTAAACTTCAGAAGCTCCTGGCTATACAAACTTGGTATATGTTACCCACCCAGCATTATTCTTTAACACAATCAAGAGAAAATAGATATATATGATAGAATGACTCACTTGGAAAAAGAGGGAAAGATTTTTTTAATGGAGTAAATAGAGTAGGGTTGGCCCATATTTTGGAATGTGGATTTTGCAAGGGAATCATAAAATGTTAAATCAGTTAGTCCAGGAGTTTTTAACTTTTCTTGTGTCATGGACCCCTCTGAAAGTCTGGTGAAAACTATGGATGTTTCCTTAGAATAACTATGTTTTTAAATGCATAAAAATACAGGATTACAAAGAAAACTAAAGATTAATGAAAATAAAGATGTGATTTTTCCCACCCAAGTTCATAGATCCCCCTGAAATCTAGGATGTCCCCTCCTCACCAGATTAAGGACCACTCATCTAACCCAACTCTAAGGAAACTAAGGATCACAGAGAATGCCCTACAAACAGGCCCTTTCATCTCTGTTTATTAGCTCCTCTAGGAAAAGGGCTGTTGCATTGTTATATCTATATTCCCAACATCTACCACAAGGCTTAATAGTCAATAAACAAGCATTTTTAAAACACCTACCTATTATAAGCGATGAGGATACAAGGACAGAAATGAAACAATCCCAGACATCAAAGAACTTACATTGTAAGGAAGCAGACAATATAGAAGTATATACATATACATATATATATGTAAGTATCTATACATATGAGTATATATATTTGTGAGTGTGTGTATGTGTGTGTGTGTGTGTGTGTGTGTGTGTGTAGAAGCTAGGCAACCACCAGGTGGTGCCATGGATAGAATGCCAACCCTGGAGTCAAGAGGACTCAAGTTCAAATCTGGTCTCTGATACTTACTAGTTGTGTGACCCTGGGCAAGTCATTTAATCCTGTTTGTCTTAGTTCATCATCTGTAAAATGAGCTGGAGAAGGAAATGGCAAACCACTCCAGTATCTTTGCCAAGAAAACCCAAAAGGAGGCCACAGAGAGCTGGACTCGACTAAAACAAAACAATAGTATATGTGTATATATGTATATACACATATATTATATATTGTGTCATATATATACATACATACACATAAGCATATATATAAGAAAAATTAATACAATAGTAAGCACTCATAAAAGCTTATTGAATTGAATAATAAGAACTCAATAGATGTTTATTGAAAGAATATTGCATGAATCAATCCTCACACAAAGCCTATCATGTATTTGGATATGAACTCACTCAAGTATATACAGAGAAAAGTGGCAAATTAAGAGAAAGCTGTGAGTCCTACAAATCTAAGTCAACTGAGGTTCCCATCTGGCTCTGCTTTCTATAAAAGGTGATAACACTTGGGAGAATAAAGGGAAAAAATAATAAATATAATCAAGAAGTAAAAAATTATCCCTTTCCTTTGTTTTCACTACCATGGTCCTCACCAAGGTCTTCAGCAATGCACATCCTGCCTTCTTAGCGAGACCTTTAGTGCTGGGCTTTCTCCCTTTTCTCAAGCCATCCTTCAGGATGGAGGGTATCACCTCTCCTTAATGCTAATTTCATCTCATCACTCCCTGTGGGTTTCAAAAATACATAGTGGTTTTCTTTAGATATAACCAGCAGCGTGTGGGCACGTACACACACACACACACACACACACACAAACACACACATATACCCCTATCCTAACTTTATTTCACACTATTTTCCCCAGTTCCCGCCACACTAGACAGTGGGAAAATATACATACTACACATTTTTAAATTTAATCTGAATTATGATTAACATTTCCTCTATTACTTCCTTTAGTCTAGACAATCAGCCAAACAATAAATCAGGCCTTGATTTGCAGCATTTGCCTCTGCTCATACTGAAAATTTAATGATCTGGCTCCTTGTGCCCTTAATACTTCACTGAGCACATCTTACTTATTTGCAACTCTAAGTCTGTCTCTTAAAGTTTCCACCCTCAATAAGTCAGTCAGTCAATCAACAAGCACTTCTATAAGAACCTAATAGGTGCTCAGCACTGTGGTAAGTACTAGGGACACACACACACAGAAAAGCAAAAACCAGTCCCTGTTTTTAGGGAGTTATTAGTCTAATGGAAGAGACAATATGAAAATAACTAGTTATATACAAACAAGCTAAAACCAGGAGAGGTTGGAGATAATCAACGAAGGAAATAGCATTAGAAGGGATCAGGAAAGGCTTCTCAAAGAAGGAAGGATTTTAGCCAGTATTTGAAGGAAGCCAGGGAAGTTAGAAGACATAGAGGAGGAGGAAGAATATCCCAGGCTTGGGGATCAGCCAGTGAAAATACCTGGAGTCTGGAGATGGAGAGTCAAGTACTAGGAAGGCTGTCACACATCCCTTCTGACAAACCCTTCAGATGCCTCTAGCTTCATCTCTGTCGAGCCATGTCCAATATTTCTTTCAAGACTCATCTTCTCGGGGTGGCCAGGTGGCTCAGTGAGTAAGAGCACCAGCCCCAGAGTCGGGATGACCTGGGATCAAATCCAGGCTCTGATACTTAGCACCACACCCAGAAATAACTGGCCATGTAACCTTGAGCAAGTTTCTTAACCCCAATTGCTTTAAAAAAAAAATAAAAAGACTCATCTTCTCCAAGAAACCTTTAACATTCCTCCCACTCTGAATGTCCTCTCATTTGGGGATTCCATGGTATTTATACATACAATTTTATCATGTTCTTGTTTAGTTCTCCTGCCAATTCATATGGCTAGTCTTCTCTTCCACAACCTACCCACTCCCTGTTCCAGTTGTGTGCTCCTTTATAATAGGAATTTTATGTAATACTTTTATGTGGTTCATTTAGATTTATATTAAGTTTTGCAAAAGTCCTCCCTTTAAAACCCCTTTGTAAAAAAAATGCCCATTTTGGAGCAGCTAGGTGGCGCAGAGAATAGTGAGCCTGCCCTGGAGTCAGGAGGACCTGAGTTCAAATCAGTTAGCAGACACTTGACACTTAACGAGCTGTGTGACCTTGTGCAAGTTATTTAACCCCAATTGCCTTGTCTTCCCCCCATCCTAAGAAAAAGGAAGGAAAGAAAAAAATTCCCATTTTACAAATGGGAGAATTGAGACTCAGAAAAGGCATGTCATACAAACAGAGCTGTGGAAAACGCTGTCCCTTCTATTTATTTGGCATCTACCATGAGGTCTACTGCAATAATATCATACAGTAGATTCTCAGTAAATGTTTGTTAGAAAGAAACGAAGGAAGGAAGGAAGGAAGGAAGGAAGGAAGGAAGGAAGGAAGGAAGGAAGGAAGGAAGGAAGGAAGGAAGGAAGGAAAGAAAGAAAGAAAGAAAGAAAGAAAGAAAGAAAGAAAGAAAGAAAGGAGAAAGTTTTGCTACTTCTGTCCCAGTTTTCATTTCTGAGCTGCCAAACACCTCATTAAAATCTGCATTCAACAAGTATTTATTAAACACCTATTACATTCCAGGCATTGTGCTAGGCACACAAAAATGAAACAACCCCTTCCCTTGAGGAGGTTATATTCCCAGGATAAACAATATGAACACATATAAGCATATGAAAAACAAAAAAAAATTAGATATGAGGTAATTTCAGGGCAGGTATTGGCACCTGGAGGCGTCAAGAATGGCTGCAGGGAAGAGGCATTTCAACTGAGTTCTGAAGCCAGGGGTTTTAAGAGGCAGAGGTGAAGAGAGAACTCTTCTAAAGGCTGTCCTGGAGACCAGAAAATTTGCCAAAGTGGCCATAAATCCCTTTTGTCACATCTAGAAAAGAGAGAAGCCCAGATTCTTTAGCCCAAAGGCAGAGGTCACTGGAGAACTCGAGGAAGCATTTCCTCTTCTTTTCTTGATGCTGCCAAACAGAGTTATAGTTGAGATAGGGATCCCAAACAGAAAATATTTTCCAGGCTGGGTAAGCTTAGCCTCGTTTAACAACAATCAAACAATGTGATGGGGAAAAGGAAATGCCAGAGGGATGGCAGGAAAATTAGGAACTTTGGGAAAGGAAGCCCAAGCTGGGAGGGCTTTGTCAGTGTCTTTTCTCTTGACATAAAATGAGTAACATGAAAATGATACACACACTTATTACAGAGACAAGCTCATTAGCATGTATCGTATACAGACCCGTCATCACACACCGGTTTCAGAGTCCACAACTCAAACAATTACAGTAATGGGATTGCAGCCCTGCCACTGGCAAAGCCAACAATCAGATGCTTCTGAACAGACCCTCCCCCCTCACCCCCACAGAACTGTTGGATGGAGCAGAGGGCAGAGGGGAAGAAGGCAATCTCCAAAAACTCTTCAGCTGCAAATTTAGCAGCTCAGAGGCAACCCAAAAAGAGCCAGGCTCTGTTTGTTCTAGAAGGAACAACAAGAAACTCTTCAGTGATAGTGGAGTGTGCTTTGGGTTGAGGTCTCTCATTTTGAGGGGAGTGATGTCGATTTTTGGCTGCCCACGTGGAGTGGTGACAAGTTAATTACCTACCGTAGATGTTTTGTGGTGACTGTGGGCAACCCCACCGAGACCTGAGGGAATTATGTGGTGCCAGATGTTTCTGCGGCACTGAGTGACATCTCAGATGTGTCAAATAAACACCCCAGCTGTGTCTGCCCGCTGCCATAACAACGGGTCAATTTAGCTTTTAAAAAAAATTAATAGCCATTTGGTTCAAAAGTAATCACATCAGTTATTTGGAGCTTTATAGAGAAAAAAAATAAATTTGTTACCTGATTTTTTCTATTCTTTTCTTTTTGCTTTTCAGACATCTGTTTCAATGTGCAGACAGGTATTCAGACTCTAAAGAAATAGACTCATTTGAATGAATGAACATATAATATTCTTGGCAGTTAGGTGTAGGCCCAAGGTGGGGAACTCTGAGCACAAGGATGAATGTCTCTGAAGAGGCAAATATATCCAAAACCTTTGCCCTAATTTCCATCTTATCCTTTTTTTTTTTTAAGTGAGTTCTTATTATCCTAGGCTCTGCCCATAGCTGGGAAGCTCTCTATGTATGACATACCTTTTCTGAGTCTCAATTCCCACATCTGTAAAATGGACATTTTTTTACATAGGGTTTTTAAGGGAAGACTTGTAAAACTTAATATAAATCTAAATGAACTACATAAAAGTATTATGTAAAATTCCTGGTTTTTCCTATCTCAAATGAATTTTATGCCACTGCCCCTTAATAAGTATGTACACATATCACACTATATTAATTTGTTTTTATTTCCTCTGTAGGCATCATCATCACCATAGCACTCATACAGCACTTTAAGGTTTGCAAAGGACTTTACATATGCTATCACAATTTATCCTCCCAACTCTAAAAGGCAGGTGGTATTATCATCATCCCTATTTTATAGTTGAGAGAACTGAGGCAGACAGAGGTTAAGTGACTTGTTCAGGGTCATATGGCTAGTAAGTGTCAGAAACAGGATTTAAACTCACATTTTCCTGACTATTGATTGATTGACTGAGTCCAGGTCCAGGGCTCTATCCACCACACTCTCTAGCTGCCATGTCTGATTTATACAGAAACTTTTCTCTAGTTGCCATTGCTATCCTTGAACCCAAGCACCTCCATCTATCTGTCAAGTACACATCATCAATAAGAATCATCAGTAAAAAGGGAACAGGAATGACAAATTGCATCTGCTCCACACCAGCCCAGGAATTCCCAATGAATGTTCTCCAATGTCACTTTCAATACAGATTTCATGAAATATCAATAATATGTGTTATAAACCATCAGTAATTCATCATTGCCAAAAATATCGAATATAAATTTCTAAACCTAATATTAATATAATCTAACTCTTTTTGTCAGAATTCCATGACCTCTGACACCAACATTCTCTACAGCAGGAATTCTTAACTGTTTTTGTGTGTGGGGAAGTCTATAGACACCCCTTCTCAGAATAGTATTTTTAAGATCATTAACAAAATAAATAGGATTGCAAAGGAAATTAATTATGTTGAAATAGTTATAAAAACAATTTTTTAAGTTCAGGGACCCCAAGACTTTGGCCCAGGGAAAAGGGAAGGGTTCACAAGGTCTTTTTAAGAATATAGATTGTTGCAAATTATTTAACCCCAATTGCTTAGGGGCGGCCAGGTGGCTCAGCGAGTAAGAGCACTGGTTCCAGTGTCAGGATGACCTGGATCAAATCCGGGCTCAGATACTCAGCACCGCACCCAGAAATAACTGGCCATGTAACCTTGAGCAAGTTACTTAACCCCGATTGCTTTAAAAAAAAAAAAGAATATAGATTGTGATACAGATTCCTCACTCACAAGACATTTGGTGTTGTAGTCTATGCCTCAGACTTCAGGCAGTTCAGGCACATGAGACCTCCTTGGGAAATATGGACCAGGCTTAGTCTTCCACCAGAGTGGTCTGCCCTCCTTATCATTAAGCTATAAGAAACACAAGCCCTAGGAGTCAATCAGGGCTTATTCCTCTGCCCAAAGAAAACGTTCTGAGGAGAATGACTTTTAGCAGTACATTCATGACCTAATGCTTTTTCCCCTGCTTCTTGCAGGACTTCTTCCCTGACAGGAAGGCTGCTCAGACCCTGGACTGGGTAACAGGAGTGCCCCACATCAAAAAATTTGGTGCTCAGAAACTCAGTATGACCATATCCTAGGAGGCTCCGTTCTCCCTCTGTTCTAGTGTTTTTTCACTAGAACTTGTTAGTTTCTTTAGTTCTCCAGCAATGCTAAGATCCTGGGCACACCAACACAGTCAGACCAAATGATCAAAGGAGACTCCAATCTTGGGTTAACCCATAGCTACATAGACTCGGAACTGTGCTTCTGTCTCAGCAATTCCATGTGGTCTTTCCACTTTCAAGCCTGTTTGACCTCTTCCCCTCAACCTTCCTGTCTTCAAGGCAGGAAGTCCTATCAGTTAAAGCCACCAAATTCTTGAGAACACAGTGACCAACCAAGAAAACTGTGCTCCAACATATCACCAGTCATGTCCCTCTACTAGATTAAAAACTCCATGAAGGCAGGGATTGAGTCTTATCAAAATCTTGTATCTCTCTCAGAATTCAGCATAGTTCTCCAAATAGTAAGCAATTAATAAATATTTATTAAACTGGATTGAAAGCACAGTGAAATATTTGGGTGTTCTTTCCCTTACCCAAGGAATAAGCCTCCATAGCCATGACTGGGGACAAGGAAAGGAAGTTTGAGAATGCTTAACCTTGAATTGGCCCACGGGGAATTGGGACCATGGGGAAAGAGAAAGGCCTTGTCACAGAAACCCAGATCTTGACAAGCAGAGGGGACCTGCAAGCACACTGCTTTACTCCTTGACAGAGTGATTTATAGTCAGGAAAACAATCCTTATAAAGCAACATAAGGAATCACATTTTTTAAAGGCCCCAGAGGAACAGGGAAAGAACATAACATTGAGCTTATGGAAAGCAAAATCAATCAATATTTTGTTAAAACCTAAAGACTTTATTAGGATATTTTCTTTTTCCTTATGATAATTTTTTAATTTTGATTTTTTATACATTCATTTCCCTTCTGTTGACAGTCACATAGGATAAAACTGGTGCAGAAAAGGTACCAAATCTCAAGAATTTGGGGAATTCAGAACCAGAATGGGCCTGGAGCCTTGGCCCTTCCTGCCTAAGATCTGTCTGACAAACCCACATATAATCATTGGGGAGTAATATCTACATGCAGATCAGCCCAGCAGCAATCTGAGGTCAGACAATTTGAGCCTTGTGGGTGGGTAGAAAGGTAAAACTGACAGAGGTTTTGCCTGATTATTCAGTGCTGAGAGAGCCAGAGTACCTCCTTGAACCCAGAGCCTACAATCTGAGTGAAGCACCCAAGCTCCATCTGCAAAGTTTATCTCCATCACCATTTGGGATTTCCAATTGAGAGGTCACTTGAGTCAAATGACTGAAGAACACAAGTCAGGGATGTCACATCCTTAGCTGGGCCACTGGCCAGCAGGAAAGGATCACAAGCTGTGGGTGGGAGCCAGAGTCTGCAGTCAGCCACCCAGACCTGCCTGCAGCTGCATCTGGGTCCTCAGGGCAGCTGTCCCATCCCACCTCCTCTTCCCTCAGCCCTCCCAAGCTGCAATTACTGTGCTGTCTCAGCAGTAAAACTCAACACATGCTGGTTATCTTGACCCAGCCACTTTGCTAGAGGATTATTTGCAGGGCATTGCCTAAGAGTAAGTGAATTCATCTAATGAATTCATCCCATGCAGTGCTATCACACTAGACTTTGAGTTAGGAAGAATTAATTAACATGTAAGTTCCTTGAAGGCAGGGACTGTTTTACTTTTCCTGTATCCCCAGCACCTAACACAATGCCTGACACATAGTAGGTACACTTAATGAATGCACTTAATAGATACTTGACCTATTGATGAAGGAAGACCCAAGTTCAAATCCTGACCCTGACATTTACTAGTTGCATGTTCCTGAGCAAGTCACTCAGTCTTGGACTCTATATTAAATAGAATTAATAATACTTACACTAGGGCGGCTAGGTGGCGCAGTGAGTAAAAGCGCCGGCCCTGGAGTCAGGAGGACCCGAGTTTGGTTCTGGCCTCAGACACTTAACACCCACACAAAAAAAACTAGCCATGTAACCTTGGGCAAGTTATTCGGGGCAGCCAGGTAGCACAGCGAGTAAGAGCACTGGCCCCAGAGTTGGGATGACCTGGGATCAAATCCGATTTCTGATACTTAGCACCACACCCATAAATAACTGGCTGTGTAACCTTGAGCAAGCTACTTAACCCCAATTGCTTAAAAATAATAATAACAATGATACTTATGCTACCTGCTTCACGGAGTTGTTATGAGGATAAAATGAAATGTATATGAAGTATTAGAAGATGAATAGCATATATTATTAGTATCATATTCATCTAAAAAATAAGATCCTCTAAATTAAATTAGCATATGTCTTAAAACAATTATTTTCATACAAGGGCTGGTACAGAAGAGGACAATGGAAATGATATTGGAAAACATGGTTTAGGATAAAGAAATGAGAGGTCAAAAACTTAGTATAATACTCATAGAATCATTCTTTAAGAAGAGATTTGGAAGACAATTGACATGGTGAGCAGTACATAGCAACATAAAGAATGAAACTGACAATATCCTTATAGACAGAAAATAACTAGTTATGGACATGGGTGATGATGATGATGATGATAGATAGATGGATAGATGGATAGATGGATGGATGGATGGATGGATGGATGGATGGATGGATGGATGGATGGATGGATGGATGGACGGACGGACATATAGATAGATGATAGATAGATAGATAGATAGATAGATAGATAGATAGATAGATAGAAAGAAGGAAAGAAAGAAAGAAAAGCACTTATTAAAGACTATTAAGATAGATAAGCACTTACTTATTAAGCACTATGTACCATGCTAAGCATTCAAAATAAAAATAGGAACAAAAAACATGATAGTCCCTGCCCTTAAGGAGACAATATTCTACTGTGTAAAGGCAATACATAAAAGAAAGCAAGGGGGAAAAAGGCTTTGAAGAAGGTAGTCAAGTGAGAAGCAAGGTTCAGAATGATTCCGGGGAGTCATGGGATGAACTGGATTTGGAGTACAAATGATTGGCATAAGAGCTCCATCAAATAGAGGTTTGAGGACAAATGCATCGATCAAAGGAGGAGACTAGAGGTAGAGATGTTGCTAGAGTAAAGATGGTTTTTGGGGCAGAGGTCCAGGAGGAGCTTGGGAGTCATGGGTTGAACCAGGTTTAGAGCAAGTATATCTGGCATCGGAGGTCATTTCAGAATCAATCTTTATGCAGCCATATCATTAACTAGTTGGAACTGAGGTCAAATTAAAAATCAAATTAAGAAGAAAGGACAAAGTGAAAAGTTTTGAATGCAATAGCAACAGCTTCAACCCAACTGACTTAAGCAAGTTATCAACTCAAAAAAAATCGGGAATGACAAAAAATTTAAATGTTCATTCTGACTTGCATCATTCCTTAGAGAATTTACCCAAGGCAAAACAGTCACCACAAAGAGAAGGACAAAGGAGCTTGGAAAATGTCTTGGCAGCTAAACTTGATTCCCTTGCCAAGTGGAATCCAAGGGAAACATGAGCTTAGAGTACAAGCACATTAGCAAAACAATATAGAACAAAGTAATGGAAAATAATAAGCTCTACCAGCTTACCAAAAAGTAAAGAGAGTTTCATTAAGCAACAAATTTAACAAATTTGTATTAAGTACCTTCTGTGTTCAAATGTCTAGTCACTGGTGATATAAAGATAAGGAAAAACAGTTCCTAACTTCAATGAGTGTCAAAGAAAGATTTTTCTACTTTGTAGAAAGATTTGATACTCTGTAAAAGCAATGGAAAAGAAGACATACAAGTTGAAGTGGTTAAAGATAAGACAGAGATAGAATAATGGAGAACAGCCCAGGAAAAGATGGAAGAAAATAAAGAATGAAATGAAAGGAATTTTCTTAGCAAGCAAAACCACATTATCCTCTAAGAATAGAAAGAAGGAAAAAATGGAATGGGTGGATAAATGGAGAAGGGGGAAGACGAGGGCACTCAGGACAGACATACTTCTCAGTAATGCATGAGGTGAGGTCATTTTCTGAGATAGGGTTAAGTGGAATTGAAGTTTTAAGGAGAGAGAATGTTTAAAAACAGTCACTGGGAGAATGTGGTAGAGCTGATCGAAGATGCCTAACAGGTGTGCTGTGAAGCAGTAAGGAACCAGTTAAGATATGACTCTTCAGTAGATCCAATCAACAAGATTTTGTGACCTCATTCAGAAATGGAAAAACTGAGTGGGCTGGGAGTAACCCAGAGTTCAGGATCATCTGGCCCAGTGAAGTAAGAACAAAGAGGCTAGGATGGAGGACAGCTCCTTGCTGAAATGGCTAACTATGGAGTCAAGATTCTGAAGTAGAAAAATTAAGCCAAAACAAGGGTGATGGAGTGTGAGAATTGTATGTATGTATGTATGTACCACCAATTAGAAATAAACACCTTCCACCAATGCAAATAAACAACTCATCTAATTTATGGTCTTAGTTGCCCGAGGCAATGAAAAGTTACTGTGTTTCCCCGATAATAAGACCTATCCCAAAAATAAGCCCTCCCCTTACTGTGTAAGATGCCTCTAAAATAAGCCCTCCCCCGAAAATAAGCCCTATTGAGATTGCTACTGTAGTGAAGGTGATCCCCTGCACTACACGCTACATTACGGTACCCTCTGTATGCACCGTCCCCCCCCCATGAAACGCACGCCACGCTCTGAGCTGTATCCAATCAGAGCTGCAGCAGTAAGCACGTCATCCTGTTCTTCCCCAGTGATTTGCTTATTGAATAAAGGTACATTTTTTTGTTCACATTTACCTGTTTATTAAAATTGCTGTCAATGTTCATTAAAATAAGCCCTCCCTTGAAAATAAGCCCTCTGGTGTTTTTCTGTCCAAAAAAATTAATAAGACAGTGTCTTATTATCGGGGAAACACGGTAGGTGACTTGCCAATGGTCACATATCTAGTATTTGTATAAGATGTTATTTAATCTCAGCTCTTTCTGGATGCAGGACTGTCCTCCCACCAACTGTACCATAATATTTCTCATATTGATACATACTTACATAAATTACCATGTTGAATAGTTGCTACAGAAGAACAGTTAGCTGGACCTAGACTTGAGTAGGAACAAAATCAGTCTGGATAGTAGTTATGAACCCGCAGCCTACTTTCAATGATCCCAAAGTATTTATAGCCACAAAAGTCCATCTCTTTAATTTAAGTGTTCTTCCTGGCACATTCCATGCAATTCATGGAATGCAATAATCTTAGAATAATCAGAACTACTAGTAACCCAAAGTACAATGAAAAGACACTCTGAATAAGTGGGCTACAAAAAATGTTACGAATAATGATCTGCATGCAACATTACCAGTAATGATTGCATGTGATATAAAAGACATCATCAAGGAAAAGTATAACCAAAATGAGGTGAGAAAGGGAAATGCATTACTTAATAAGTATTTATTGATTGATTGGATTAATTGATGAGAGTAGAAAGAATAATATAGACAGTCTAAGATCTAACACTAGAAGACCTGAAATTTTTAATGTAACTCATGGATTTTGGAGAGGATGTGGGGAAATTGGGACACTAATGCAGTGTTGGTGGAGTTGTGAACTCATCCAACCATTATGGAAAGCAATTTGCAACTATGCTCACAGAGCTATAAACCTGTGCATACACTTTGACCCAGAAAAACCACTGCTAGGTCTATATCTCAAAGAAACAAAAAAAGTGGAGGAAAGGACATTCATACAAAAAATATTTATGGCAGCTCTTTTTGTGGTGGCTAAGAATTAGACATTGAAGGGATGTCCCTCAATTGGGTAATGGCTAAACAAGCTGTGGTACATGATTTTAATGGAATATTATTGTGCTATAAGAAATGACAGGCAGGATGATTTCAAAAAATCTGCAAAGACTTACATGAACTGATGCATAGTGAAGTGAACAGAACCAGGAGAACATTGTACACAGTAACAGCAATATTGTTCAATGAACAGCAATTTTGTTTGACAAAGAACTGTGAATGACTTAGCTATTCTCAGCAATACAATGATCCAAGACAATCCTAAAAGGACTAATGATGAAGCATATTATCTACCTCCAGAAACAGAACTGATATTGTTTGAATACAGGCTGAAGCATGCTCTTTTTCATTTTCTTTCTTTCTTTTTTTCTTTTATCAGAGTCTTCTTATATAAAATATGGAAATGTTTTACATAATTATACATGCATAACCTATACCTAATGGTTTACTGTCTCAGGGAGTGGGAGCAGAAGGAGGGGAGAGGGAAAGAATTTGGAACTCAAAACTTTAGATAAAAATGTTTTTAAAAAGAAAAGAAAAAGAAATAACAAGTTGTACATAATAGATTTGCAATTTCATGTGCAATCATCTTTTTTATTATACTATATTATGGAAACACTTATTTTATTCCATAAATCAAAAATAAAATACACTTAAAAATAAATTTAATCCATGGTTCATGCTCTACTCACTCCAATGACTCTGGGTTTAGATGGATCAGGTTCAATCCTGGGGGCCACTTTCTCTCTTTAACTTCTTGCCCCCCACCTGGAGTTAATCCAGGAAAATCTCTAGGAATAAAGTTTAGGTATAACTTAAACCTCAATTTCCCCAAATGAGAGTAACAAGTTTTCCATCTCCTGGAACTCCTCATGTGTACAATATGAATATTGAATGTTAGACAGACTGTATTTTGCTCCACAGAATATCTCTAAGTTGCTAAAGACTCATAGGAGCCTAGGAATAGATAGAGTTACAACAAAAAAGCATTCAAATGACTGCACCAAAAAGGTAATCAAACTGGTGGTTGTTATTGTGATGCACCTCAGTGACACAGTAGAATGCGTGCTGGATTTAGAGCCGGAAGATGTGGGTTTAAATCCTGGCTTTGCTATATGGATGAAATTATGCAAGTCATTTAACCTCAGAGAAGGGTGGATAAAGGGTATCTGATGTCCCTTAACAGCTCTAAATCTGTAATCTTATGATCATTCCCATAAAGTCCTACTATAGTCTTCCTAAGGCTCAAAATACTACCTTGTCGTTTTATCCCCACCCCCAAATTAACGATATTGGTGGAGCTGTTGAACCACACTGTCCATGCAACTCACTGGCTTTGTTCTCCAGATAGGATACTATACAGTAATGCCAAGTAAGAGGGGGCAGAAGTGTCAAACCCATAGGCAACATGTTTCCCCATCCTAAGGGTAGCCAGAAAGAGATTAAAATTGAATTTGGAAATGTTTAACAAAATAAGGAAAAACACAACACAACATAGATAATGTCCATCTGTGGATTTCTAAGTCAATAGACAGTAGGGATCAGTTTCTATTTAAATTTAACCATCTAACTTTCTCTCTCTAAAGAGTACCTTGCATCTGGAAATCCCTCTTTAGAAGTTTCATTGCCCAAACTCTCAGGAACTCTCAAGCTCAACGTACCCATGAAGAAACAGCCAAGGCTAGGAAAGCCTATTCTCAAGAATTCTAGTCTCTGATCTGTGCATGGCTGTAACACCAAGCACAAGCAACTTCCAGGTTCATATAAGGAGCATAGCAAACTCCGTTTATTCAGTGACAGATTAAGACAAGACATTCACAGAAAAGAGAAAATCAAAATACAGGGTAGCTGGTTATTTAGTAAGTTCTCAATTCAAACACAAAGTACTAAGATCCAAGTACTCCACCCCTGGAAAGTACATTCATTTAGTCAATCACAAAGTCTTCCCTCTATTCAACTGGAGATTAGTTTCCAATTATAAACAAAGTATATTCATTTGGTCAGTCACAAAGTATAAAAGTCAAAAGTTTTCCACCTCTGGATCACAACTGAATTACAATACCATCCATCACCACCAAGCACCTTCTCAAAGGGGCAGTGGAGAGCACAAAGGCCATCTACCCCTAAGCCACAACAAGGCTTATGATATCATCACAGAATTAAATACCCAAAGAGAGGACATTTCTTCATCTTGACGGAGGTAAGTTCTCAGCAATCCCTGTTCCTGGGAAGACAAAGCTTAACAAAGCCACAATATATATTGCCAGCATCCTCATCAATTCACTCTCTGCCTGCAGAATAGTCTCAGGACCCCTGAAAACATCAGCAAGACCCTCCTCCAGGATTTCTGTACACATGCAACAAGAAAATCCTCCTTCAGTACTTCTGAACCAACAGCAAGGTTCCATGACCTCTGCAACAACAGCACTGTCCTTTACCAGCAGACAAATCTGGCAAAGTAACATCAAAACAGACAGAAAAAAATACCAGCACCACAGTCATGCCTCCAATTCTCAGCAGCTCCAGGTGGCAGTTCTCAAAAGTTCTGGGCAGCTCCAACTGGCCCTTGACAGTAGGGGTGGCTTTAGCTGGCAGTTCTCTCTCTGCCTCCACATTGCTGTTCCCAGAAGTTCTTCTGGCCTCTCTCTACTTGGGCCTCTCTCTAAATCCACAGCACCAGCTCCTCCCAGTTCAGCCCCCTCTCTTCACATCAACAAGTCCATACCACAGGTGGAATTCACAAGCTCTGGGTTTTAATACTTAATCCAAAAAACAAGCTAATACAAGGGGATCTTTAAATTCCATTACCATTACAATGGCCAGGAACTGTAGGTGCTGGAACATCCTTCTTAGGTTTGATCTATCTTTTTCCTGTAAGTCACCATCTTCTACTCCTTGGAGGTCAAGGGAAGAAGAGAAAGGAAATTCAGCAATATCTTCACCCCCAGCTACCTAGAGGCAATTAGGTAGCACAGTGGATAGAGAGCTGAGCCTAGAGACAGGAAGACCTGAGTTCAAATCAAAGTGTCCTCAGACACTGTTCAACCCTGTGCAAGTCACTCGACCTCTGCTTGCCTCAATTTCCTCAACTGTAAAGTGAGGGAAATAGTAGCACCTACCTCACCAGAGAGGATCAAATGAGGTAATATTTGTAAAGCACTTAGCACATTGCCAGGCATACAGTAATAATAATAATAGCTAACACACACACATACATATATAACACTTACTATATGCCAAGAAGGCAGCTCCAGGCACTGGGAACCAATCAGAAGAGTTGCCTGTATCCTCTCAGCAACATGTCAGGGTATATAGATCCACCTCCGTTGGTGGTACTCTTCAGATAAAGGTCCATGGTCTACAATCTAAGCAAGATGATTAGAAAATATACCAAACTGATCAGGGTCTACCCTGCCTTACATTAACACTGAAAAGAAAGTTCCCAATATTTTTAACAGACCCTAGATAAGATTTCAACGTGGACAAGATTGGCACGAGAAGGCTTGGAAGGATTGTGATTTTCATTGGAAAAGAGAGTATCCACGCTGGTGAAATCTCAAATCCATCCAGGTAAAATATTATTACCATATTATCAGATACAACTTAAATCAAATGGGAAAATTGAGCACACCCAACACTAATATCTAGAACATGAATTCTTAACCTGAAATCTGTTAACTTGGAAGGTGGAAATGGACATGTCTGTTTTCACTACCTTCTAACTGAAATTTAGTATTTTTTAAATTATGAATTTTTTTTAAAAAGCATTATTCTGAGAAGGGGTCCATAGATGTTATCCCATTGTCAGAAGGGTCCATGACACAAAAAAAGGATTATATGCATCCCAGTGATGATGTCATGAAGATCTGAGCTCAAATCCAGCCTCAGATAATTTTTTTATCTTGAGCAAATCATATGACCTCTATCTGCCTCAGTTTCCTTGTCTGTAAAATGTGGATAATAGTCACATATATCTTCCAGTGTTGTGAGAACAAACTGAGGTATTTGTAAAGCACTTTGCAAACCTTAAGGCTAAATTTTATCAAAATAACCCCTGCTATAGAGATATCTGTCTACTAAGAAATATTTTTTAAAAGCCACAGGAACCCAAAACATAGACGATATCATAGAGGCAAGAAAGAAAGGAGTTGAGTCCAAGAGGCATACTGGGTGATTAAGAGGCCTTTGTTTCTGAGATCTCCCTTTTGGGAAGGCTGGGAAGCCTGGGCATGGGGAGCATGGAATAGTTTCACCTTAACTCCTCAACCTTTGCAGTCCTACACTACGCATCTGCAAACCTGACTTTCCCCAGAGCCCTCCCCCAGAACCTATCAGGAACCTGTTCTCTGCAGCTACACTCCTGAGCCAGTGCCAGAGCAATTAAATGAGTAACAATATGTTAAAATAGAAAAGCTGGTCAGAAGGAAAAAAGCAAAGGCAACATTGCAAATACTCCTCAAGGGGCTCAGAAGGTCCTAATGTGAATTCATCATCCCCTAGACCCTCTGCAGCCCCAATGTCCAAATGCAATTGTTTAAGTGATAATTAAATATTTATATTATAATGAAACATGACACATACAGACTTGTTCTGCTTGGTCCCAGGAACTGAAGGCTGAACTAAGAGCAAGGGGGAGAAGTTTCAGAGAAGCAGACTTCCACTGAGCATCATTATTGGAAAACTTCCTAACATTTATAGCTGATCAAGTGGAAGTGCTACCTCAGATGATGGTGAGTCTCCCATCTCTGGAGGTATTCAAGCAGAGAGACCAGATGACCACTTGTTGGTCCTGGAGCATGACAGACAGTTTCCTATATAGGAATGGATTGGACTAAATGACATTCAAGAGTCCTTCCTACTCTGAGATTCTGTGATTCTGGAATCTCTAAAGGTCCCTTCCATTTGTATGACTGGTGATATACATATTCATTGTTTTAACATGAGTGAATGGAAAAAGGGAAAGGAGAGGAAAAGATAGAAGAGGAGAGGAAAAGAGAAGTGATAAGAGGAGAGGAGAAAAGACGGGGGAAAAGGGAAGAAAGATAGAGAAAGAAAAAAGAAAGTCTAAGGAATTCATTCCAGGCCTTGAAATAACAGAACTTCCATCTGCTGGAGTGCTAAGCAAGGGAGAGGGAAGGAGGTGGAGTGCAGGGGTCTGTATGGCCAATATAAGAGCACTCTGAATGCTGAGCTCACATGTTCATACCAGATTGGAAACACATGCACTGTCAGGCAAGGCAGGAACCAGAAATCAACAACATATGAAAATATTTCCTTCTATAGACACTTTTCCCTTCACGTTCTTGGTCTTCTCCCTGCCCCCATTCCTATCCTGTAGCCCCCTCCTCTTGCTCTGTTCCTTTAGTGGGGGTGTGAGCAGGCTCTTGTGCCTCGTAAATAACATGAGTGGAGGTTTTACACATGGTATGTGTCTCTAGTTCTGAGTCATTCCAAATGCACCTGAAGCCGTAACTACAACAGCCAAGGATGACATTTCCAGTGGCACACAAAGCCAGCTTTGAGAAGTGGGAAAGGGGCATTTCTCTTTCTTCACCAAGAAGAATTTTTATTTAATAACTTCTCCTGGTGCCTTGCAGAAGCCTTGTGCCAACACCTGCCCTATGGCCAGGGTGGGAGACCAAGTCCTCCAAAGCAGGTGGCTGGTCATGGGACAAAGCCTTTCTAATAGATTTCAGAGGTGCCAGGGCCTGTGGCTTCTGGCCTTGTCTGAGAACTCAGTGCTCTCCCTAAATAGGTTCCTGAGAGAGACTTTTAACATATTGAGCCCAATTTTCTCTATGTTGAAGGGCATTAAAAAAATCAGAAGAGTTTGCACCTCTGGACCATGCAGCCTTGCAAAACCAAATAAAACTACTCTGCTGTAAGGAAGAATGGGGGTTAGTTACCACTCAGCAGGAAATGGTGCAAAATAATAATCATGGACTTTGAAAGTTGACAAAGCACTTTGCATGCATCATCCTATCTGGGGAGAACAGCAAACCTGAAAGGGAGGTAACACTCGTATTATTACATCCATTTTATAAATAAGGAAAGGAGATTATGACAACACCTAATTGGTCTTTCCCAGCATCGCAATTCCCTTATTTGTTGACATGGTACATGATATGTTTGTGAAATATCCTTTCCATAGAAATGCTAAATGGCATTTTTATAATGAGGATACTAAAGCCCATAAAGATGAAGAGACTCATTCCAGCTCACAAACCAGTGTTAATGGCAGATCTGGGAACTAGGATGAGAACCCAGTTCTCCTTACTCCCAGAACGTTGTGTTGTGGTGTGCCATGCAGTTGCACAGTCACCCAACTTCTTAATGGAATCACAAGATCATAGATTTAGAGTTGGATTGTTGTTGTTCAACCTTCATTCTTGAAGAAGACCAAGAACTTCATGAGGGTAATTTGTTGGCTTGTGAGGGAATTGGATTTAAGTGAAGCAGAGTTGTGCAAAGTCATCAAAGTCACTCTCTCCTCCAGAGTCATCGGAGTCCAGTGGCAAGACAAATGGGCAAAAATGATGTGTATTATTTCATGAGGTAGCGAGTTTCCTGTCACTGAAAGTATTCAAGCAAAGGTCAGATGTCCGAGTAGAGGCTCAATGGCAACTGCTTGGAGACATCTCTACCATTCCAGTGAATAAAGCACACATATCTGGATACTAGGGGGATGTAGAACAACATAGAAAGGGGATGCCAAGATAGGAACAAAACAGGCTCTATCCTAAAGGAACTTACATTTTGCTGGGGGAGGGAGAGGGAGAAGCCATTAATTAAGTTGAGGTTTGAATCATGTCCTTTTTAAGATCCCTTCTACTTCTGAGACTGATGGTTATAAAGACCAAGCATCCTAGAACTACACCCAACCTACACTGGTGAGACTGTTTGCATTTGCTCCAGGACCAAGTAGACAACACCACATAAATCACCCAAAGAATAAAAATGAGAGCCATAAAGGTCATAACCTCTGAGCTGCATCTCCTTGACACCAACCTTTGAACTGCTGGATGTTTATGTTCTATCCTTTGTCTCTTTTGGGGGTTTTCTTGGTGAAGATGCTGAAGTGGTTTGCCATTTTCTTCTCCAGCTCATTTAATAGATGGGGAAGCTGAGACAAACAGGGTAAAGTGACTTGCCCAGGGTCACACAGCTAACAAGTATGTGAGGCTGTATTTGAACTCAGGTTTTCCTGAATCCATTATGCCACCTAACTGTCTCAGTTGTTGGATGGACCCCTGCCAAATGAAATCCTAATGAAATCCCTTGAGTAAGAACAAGGAGTTCCTTCATCTATAAATGGAGGAAGTTAAAATAAATGGTCTTAAGGTCCCTTCCAGCTCTAAATCTTATGATTATAATTGTCACATAAGTCATATGATATTTGTTTATCCAACAAACTTTTATTTAGTGCCTTCTATGTACAATGTATGCAGGTAATCATTTGGGGAAATAAAAAAATCAAGTAAGAGAATTTGAAATCCAGAATTTATAATCTAGTAGGGCAGAATGAGCTAGGTACACATATAATTACAGTACAAATTAGAATACAATACCGTGGTAGAGCCTTCTGAGGTCATATTAGTATGATCAGCCAAGCCTAATACACTATACATTGACCCAGACATCATGTCATTTTGGTCCTCTTCAAGCATGAAGGACAAACATGAATATAATGAGTGTATAAAAGGAATAGAAAGTGTTTTGAGAGCAAAGAATCCCAGAGGGGCAGAGTTGGAAGTCGCCTTAGTGGTCATGTCATCTAATTCATACCCAAAAAAGAATTCTCACTGAAATATGACCAACCAGTGGTTATATGCTGCCTTCTGTTGAAGATCTCCAGTGACAGGGTTGTCACTAAATCACGAAGCAGCCCATTCCACTTTTGCATAGCTCTGCTTATTAGGAAATGTATTATTTTTTTTTTTACTTACCTCAGGCCTAAATTTGCTTCTTTATAATTTCTAATCATTGCTCTTCTGCCTTCTGCCACCAGGTAGAACAGTTAAATGCTGCTTTCCTGGGAGAGCCTTTCAAATACTTGAACATGAGATCAGATTAAAAAGGACCTGTTTATCCACAAGGGTATTGTTGTCAGCCTACTTTCTCTCCCATCTCCTTACTAATTCTCACACAGGAAGCTCCATTTTCTGACTCTGGCCATTTTTTTCTGGCTGTCCCTCATGCCTGGAATGCTCTCCCTTCTTGTCTCTGCCCCTCGGCTTCCTTCAAGTCCCAGCTATAACCCCACCTTCTACAAGAAGCTGTTCCTGATCTCCCTAATTACTTCTCTCTGTTTATTATGTTCAATTGATTCTGTCTGTAACTGTTCACACGGGATTCTTGCCATGTCTCCCTTATTCAACTGTGAGCTACTTGAGACCAGCACTGCCTTTTGCCTTTCTTTGTTTCCCCAAGACTTAACACACAGAGTAGGAACTGATGACTACTGGCCAATTCTGAGATCCCCAGGTTCAACCAGCATCCTCTAACCCTCCTCATGAGCACAAGAAGGAAAGGGCATCAGTTTTATTGGGGTGATTCATTTTTTTTCAGTCTATGAGGTGGGATCATTATCCTTTCTTATCAGGTTTTCTCTTTTCTCCCTTAAAAATGGAAGGGGAATAATGACCAGTCCCAGATCGAAACCAGAATCTGTTTAATTCTTGTATTCGGTGAGAGATTGCAGTAAATTACTTCTAAAACCCATCCCAATTTTAAGATTTTATAACCCTCACAATAGTAATAATATTTATATAGTGCTTTAAGGTTTGCAAAACACTTTATAAATATTATCTCACTCTGTCCTCACATTAACCCTGGGAAGTAGATAATATTATTGCCCATATTTTACAGATGAAGCCAATCAGGTTTGCTTAAGTGACTTGTTAAGGATTACATGCTAGTAAGTATCTGAAGTCATATTTGAACTTAGGACTTCCTAACTCCAGATCCAGAATCCACTAGCTTTTTTCTCATGTGTATATCTTAAATGGGTACTAGAAGGGATGTGAGAGTAAATACTTAATCAGCGAGATGCAATGGAAAGAGCCCTAGACCTGACATCAAGAGTGATATGGGTTCAAATCCTAGGTCTGACACATAGCAATTGTGTGATCAATTTTCTCACTTGTGAAATATTAGAATACCTCCCTCATAGGTCGATGAAAGGAAAGTATCTTTGTAAATCTTAGAATGCTATGTAAATGTGAGCTGTTATTATTTGATGTCAGAGGACCTTAGATTTAGTCCCAGATTATTATTTCCTGCTTCAATTGATTCATCTTTGTGTACCTCAGTTTCCTTACTTATAAAATGCCAAAACTACACAAGATGATGAATAAATTTCCTTCCAGCTTTAAATCCTAAGAGCCTATGATTCTTTTTGTCTAACAACGATACACAACTATGCTTGCCATATGGTATTGACTGGCAATCAATTTAATTTCCAAAGTGTACACACTTGTACATCTGTATATATTTTTCTGGGACCCCAGTGTGTTGATCCATTGTGCCCAGTCTAACACAAATCCCTCAAGTTACAACTGCATATGTCCCTTCCCCCAACCAACCAGTGCTGCTCCCATCAATCCTCTAACCCCTTCTGCTGCCCCCCAGCTCTGCTCCCTTCCTCTACATTCCATATCATTCCACTTTCAAGGATAGAGATTAGGGGAAGCTCAGCCCTCTGGACATTAGAGTGATTTATAGTTTGGGAATCCCATACTATCCCTGTCTTTGGGGGGCCAGCTTCCCAAGCACAGCAGGCTAGGCTTTAGAAGGGAAAATTACCCAAGAACTTCCCCTCGAGAACATTTGCTATTCCTGATTTATTGCCTCCACACTCTCTCCTGGACTGCAGCTCAATACAATTCAATTCAATAAACATCCATGGAGTACCTTCTTTGTTTAAGGTGCTCAGGACTCTGTAAGGTATTGAGAATGCAAAGACAAAAAAGAAACAATCCCTGTCGGCTCCAAGGAACTTACATTCCAGTGAGTGGGTAGGAAGGATATATAAATAAGCAAATTCAAGGTAATTTGAAGGAGTAGAGACCATGAATGATTTGGAGGAATTAGAGAAGACTGTGCAGAGGAAGTGATATCTGAGTGGTAGAGATGAAAAGGGAAACCATTCGAGGAACAAGGGAAAGCTTGTGAAAATCCAGAGGTGGGAAATATAATATCAAGCTTGAGGAACCCCTAGTAGGATAAACCGACTTCAGTGTCAAGTGAGTCAAGGGAAGTAATGTGAGATAAGGCTGTAGCCATAGGTTGGAGCCAGACTGTAGATGGCTTGAAATCCCATGCTGAGAAGTTTGTGTTTTATTCTGAGACAACAGGGCATAACTGACAACTTTTGTGCAGGAAAATGAGATGATCAGACTGATCAGGTGTCTTGGGAGAATTTTTCTGGGATCTGTGTGGAGGATGGATTGGAATGGGAGACCAATGAAAAGGCTATTGACCATAGATCAAGTTAAAGGTAATTAACTAGGGTAGTATATGAGATGTTATGGTGGTAGAATCAACAAGACTTGGTAACTGATTAAATGTGGGGAGTTGGGGAGTATGAAATGTCGAGGATTCCTCTGAGTTAGGAACTTAGGTGACGAAGAGGATAGTATATACCTTTGATAGAAAGACTGAGTGGGAGAGGGAGCTGAAAAGAGAGAACGCACTGAAGGAAGAGAAGGAATCTCAAGGGTGATTTGGAAGGTTTTGTAAATGTGAAAGCCAGACATGGAATTTATGGAAGGGAAATTTGGAAAGACATGAAGAGAAGTTATAGGACAAAATGAGACAGAGAAAGACTCAAGTTGAAGGAAGAGAAGGATTTAGGATAGAGGAGAAGGATTCAAGGAGAAGAAAACTGAGGTTTTATTCCCCATGATCATAGTTAAGTGTGTGAGGTGGGATCCATACCAATTTTTTTTTGATACCAAGTCCACTGATCAGGGAAGTCAAGTGGTACAGTAGATAGACTGGAGTCAGGAAGACGAGTTCAAATCTGACCTCAAATACTGCCTGTGTGACCCTAGGCAAGTCATTTAACGCTGTTTACCTCAGTTCCTCATCTGTTAAAGGAGCTGGAGAAAGAAAGGGTAAACCACTCCAGTATCTTTGCCAAGAAAACCTCAAATGGGGTCACAAAGAGTTAGACACCACTGAAACAACTAAACAACAACCACTACTCTACCCATTATAGCACACTGTCACGTAAACCATGGGAACATAAAAGGTTGATGAGATTGGATGCCAGGATCCTTGAGGAGACATAAAGATGTGTGGCCCCAAATATGAGTGCAAGAGAAGGGCTAGGAAAACTGTGATCCAATTACTGAAGGCCCTAAAAAGAACCAAGGGTAACATGGAGGCCAGTGGATCCCAGAAACAAGAACCTAGACAGAATGGTGACAGAGTGGGATGTTGGAGAGGCAGTAGGAAGCACTTCCTTCTAACCCACTGTATTTGAGACATGAAAGGAGCAACCCTTTGAATTTCAAAGACAGCCAGGTTTCCATGTGCCTTGGGAAGATGGAAAGGATAAGAGGAAGAGATTAGACTGATTGGGAACCTCAAAGAGCAGTACCCAAAAGAATGAACGGAAGGGGGAGAATACGAATTGTGGAGGGGAAGGGTTGAGATGAACAGGAATGAGAGTTCCATAACAAATAGTTGGAAGAAGGGATTTTTGCCTCAGCAGAAGGCAATTCTGAATCATACCAATAAGGGGAGCAGGAGGTAGAGTTTTCAAGCCACAGGAAATGGAAAGAACCAATGGGTCAGGGCCCCCACCCTCCAGAATCCTGTGATGACTGATCATGACATTAGTGTGGGGGCAGAGGCATCAGTTTCCAGGAACCAGTGCTCCAGATACTTGGGAGATAACAGTAGAGGGGACAGGCAGGTCTGGTCAGTCATCGGGGTGAGAATATCTGATGATTAGATCCTGTTGGCCAAAGTGAACTTACACTTGGTGCTGGCCCCAAAACTTTATCCCAAAATGGCCAACATTGAGTAACATCACAAGAGATCCAACATTAGGAACAATCATTCAGCACTTTCTCTCCAAGTTCAGGATTTCCAAAGTTTCTGAAGCCTTGAGGCAGACCCTCCACTGCCTCAGCCTCCTATACCCCCTCCATGGATGGAGAAGGAATGTCATGTCTTACCATACTTTCTCTATTTCCAGAATTAAAGGGAGAAGAAGATTCCCCCAAATTCAGAAATTCCCCCACCTCCAAGCTTCTCTGTCACACAGGAACTCAATCCAAAATTCAGAAATTGTTTCCACCTCCAGGTTCCTTATGGGATCACAGTTCTAGAGTAGGGAGGGTCCTCAGAAGACATTCAATCCAACCCCCTCATTTCATAGATAAGGAAATTGGAACCAGGAAAGTTTAAGTGACTGGCGCAAGGTCATAGGAGTAATAAGCTTCAGAAATGGGATGAGTCTTCTTACTTTGGAACAAGGGCTTTTTTCACTATCTCATGCTACTCTTGAATTTTCTAGGAGGTAAAAATAAATGACCCCTATGACCCCTCTTACCTAAGATTCTTTGATCCAAAGAATTTTTTTTTTGAGCTTTGGCCTCCTTATCTTACCCAGGTTGAAAGTGCAGTAGCTACTGACAGATCCAATCCTACTAAAGATTGGCAACCAGGAACCTTAACCAGCTCCATTTCTGACCTGGCTCAATTCTCTTCTCCTTAGGCAGCCTGGTGTACTGAGCCATACTCTCCACCCCCACCCCTTTTCCACCCCATTCCTGAGGAGTCACTATACATGGGTCAGACTTACTGCAGACACCCAATTGGCTTAGCCCACAGCATCCTGAAACTTCCAAATGTAAGTTATCCACCAGTCTTGACCTCTACAGGAGGAGAGATTACAAGTGCATACCATGACACCTGGTGATACAAAGAGTTTTTGAAAAATTTTTAAGGAATTTGAATATGTATTTCTAGCATATGGTATCCTGTGAATACCAAATTGAAGAAATTACCATTGTGAATGATTGAGGGTTCAGTGCCCAGGGTTTAATCATTCCCCTCACAGGGATGTCTTTATTCAGCTACAAGTATCCTTCAATTAACAAATCTTCTGAGACCAAAGTTCTTTTTAGGGGAGCACCCGGGGCCTGATTATAGAAGAGGTATGGTGAAATGTCATTCTCCTTAGAACTAGGTCTGTGGCAATAAGGATCAAGGACTCATGATCCTGTCTCAGGGCTAGGTTTTTAATATGTGGGCCAGGGCCTGGGTCAGTTGAAAACAGGCTGATCTACATGCAGATAAGTTAGACACAGTCTAACCTACACTTCCTCTCCTAATACATTCATTAATTCAATAAATATTTGTTAAGCACCTACTATATGACAGGTACTATGCTAAGCCCTAGGGATACAAAAAGAGACCAAAGATAGTCCCTGCCTCAAGTAGCTTACAATATAATAGGGGAGACACATGTGTGTGTATACATATATATATATATATACATATATATATATATATATATATATGAAGCAAGCTATATATAGGCTAAATAAGAAATAGTTAAAAGAGGGAAGGCACTAGAATTAAAAGGGGTGAGGGAAGGTTTCCTATAGAAGACAGGGTCTTAGTTAGGACTTAAAAGGAAGGGTCATGAAGCATATTCAGAAACACATATATACACACAAGAAAAATATTCACTGATCTTTCTAAGACCCAGTCCCAATCTCTTCTGGTTTGACCCTACTATTGCCAAACCAAAGTGATGTGTGTAATCCATGGGGCAGATCAATCAAAATGGACAGTAGGACAGAAGCACAATATAGGCCTAGTTATAGTATAAAGTGAATAAATCTATTTAATTCCCCATTTTCCTTCTTATTTAAATGGACTCCCTTTGTCCATTAATTCAGCCACAACTTGGCAGGCTGGGTAGAGCAGAGCACAGAACATCTTCCAGTGCCCCAAACCTTGCATTCCATCCCTAAATCCAGTGGCAGTAGGGCCAGGGGGTGAGATTAAGTCTGAGGCAATGAGTATATTTCCCATGGTTCCCTTGGGGCCACTTGCTAAGATGCCAACAAGGCTGATGTCATCAACAGCTTAAAGGGGACATGAGAAAACAGTCTGAGCCAAAGGAGAGCAAATCCTAATCGAGGGAATAGGACCATGGAGATAAGTCAGAGCCAGAAGCAAACCACTCTTAAATAAGCAAAGGAAAGTCATAACCAGAATTGGGTCAGTGGTTGGTTGGATCACACTAGGGATAGCAGAGACCCAGAAAGTAAATAGACCTACAAGGCAAGACTAATAATCAGGAAAGATTCAGCATCGGAAAATAGTTAGAAGTCAAGAAGGCAGGCAATCAATGTCAGGGAGGTCCTGGTGGATTATAGCATTAGGGAGTCCTGCCAGTAACCAACTGGCTGAAGTCCAGAGAGGTGGGCAGTCAGCATTGGGGAGGATTGCTTTCAGGTACAGGCCCATCATGGGTAAGAATCCATTTCTTAGCAAGCAAGGTCACTTAGCTAGATAGTGAAGCAGTTGAAGTAAGAATCCAGGATAAAATATCTTCCTAGATCTCAAACCAGAAGGGACATTAGAGTTCTTCTAGACCAAACTTTTCTTAACCTGGGGTCTATGGACTTCCAAGGGGTCTGTTATTGTTGTTTAGTCATTTTTCAGTTGTTTCTGACTCTGTGTGACCCCATTTGGGATTTTCTTGGCAAAAATATTGAAGTGGTTTGCTGTTTCCTTCTCCAGCTTACTTTATAGATCAGGAAACTGAGGCAAACAGGGTTAAGTGAATTGCCCAGGGTAGCACAGCTAGTAAGATTCTGCAGCTATATTTGAACTCAGGAAGATGAGTGTTTCTGACTCCATTCTCCATCCACCATGCCACCCAAGGGGTATGTGGATAGATTTCAAGGGTCTGTGAACTTGGAAGGGGGAAAAAAATTACATCTTTATTTTCACTAACTCCTAATGGAAATGTAGCATTTCTTTCAATTACAATTTTTAAAAATTATTCTGAGGAGGGTTCATAGGCTTTACCAGACTGCCAAAGGAATCCATGACACAAAAAAAAGGTTAAGAGTCCCTGATATAGTCCAACCTCCTCCTCTTACAGATGAGGAAACTGAGGCCCAGGGAGCTTAAGTGATGGTCACACAGGTAATAATCATTGGAGCTAGGATTTAAACCAAAGTCATCTGATTCCAATGCCAGTTTCTTTCCTACCTCTTTCCCAGATTCTGTATTTGTGGTTTTTAATAGTCATTGTGCCAACCCACACACCCTGCTACTGGGGAGGCTGAAACTAGTGAATCTCTTAAGCTTGAGAATTCTGAGTTTAGCAGAGCCCACTGAGGGTAAGAGTGGGGGTCACCAGGATGCCTAGGGAGGGGTAAACTATACCAGGGCATAAAAGGAGGAGGCCCAAGCTTCTGGACACACCAATAGATGGGGTTAGCCAAACAGGGAGGCCCCGTATCCAAAAAAACAAAACAAAAAAGGGGTATTAAAGTTAGGCTTGAGGATAGCACAGTGGATAGAGTATGGGCCAGGAATCAGGAAGATATGAGTTCAAATCCAGCATCAAATACTTCATAGGTGTGTGGCCCTGGGCAAGTCACTTAACCCTGTTCGCCTCAGTTTCCTCATCTGTAAAATGATCTGGAGGAGGAAATGACAAATCACTCCAATATCTTTGCCAAGAGAACACCACCAGATGGGGACACAAAGAGTGGGACACCACTGAAAGTGAATGAACAACAACAAGATTGGGCTAGGAATACAAAGATAAAATAATTAAACAATCTCTGCCTTCAGGAAGCTTACATACTACTGACTTTATTGTCCTAGAGAACCAGACAGGCCACTGAGAAGTGTCTTGTCCAGGATTGTACAGCCAGTATGTGTCAGAAGACTCTAAACCAAGTGTTTCTGATTTAAAGGACTCAGTTTCTGATCTCTATAACATACTGCCTCTTTCAACAAATATTTATGAACCAAAATACAAAGCCAGCGGATACCAGCAGTGAGATGGGACAAGATTTAACTGCAGGTTTAGGACCCCTCAGAATCTACCTGCCTAGGAATTGGGTTGGTACCAACATCTGGGTAAGAGACGAACCTATAGGTAGGAGTTAAGGTATCTGAGCTTCAAAGAGTAGAGGGTTAAACAAACAGAGTATGGCTGGGATGCCTTGGGATTTTTCTGAGTCCAGAAAGGAGAAAGCATGATGGTTAACCTTCACTCTGAAAACCTGGGGGGATGAGGAAAAGGAAACATCATTAGGCCCAACAATTGTAAACTATCCCTAGGAAACAATGGCACTAGGGGGGTTGCTCTGCTTTAGAGAACTTGGCCAACTTTAGACACAGCTACTTCAATGATCAATGGAGACTCTGAGAACACTAAACTAGGCAGATCTCTGAGTCATTGTGGAGGGCCTCTGAAAGCTAATGGATGGAGAGGCCAGATGATGGGTGGCCTAACTATACAAGGGGAAAATGTGGGAGCTGTAAACTGTCACACATTGGAGGGAAAACCAGTGCAAGTCCAACTTTTCTTCCTGCCAGCAAATTATTTAACTCACTAACCTCCAGTGAATAGCAGCTGCTGATGGTCAAACCATGGAAAAGGGAAAATCAGGTTTCTAGCTGTGGGACCTTTGTCAGCTCTGCTCTGGACCCCACAATCTGTTCCAGTGGATCGAGACTATTCATGTGTTACCCCAAGTTATGAGGCACTAGAGACAGACTCAAGGCACAGCCAGAATCACAAATTAATCAATTAAAATTGCCCTTTGAGTTTTCCCAGTGGCCAATTCATTTAAAACAAATCAGGAAAGCAAAAAAGGAACTTTGAATTAATATGTTCCCCCTCAAATGAGCAAATATTCTTGAACAATAGAACATCTGGTGGAGGTAGGGGGAAGGAGTTTCTTGCAATTAAGCATTACTTTGAATAAGTCCACATCACATTTAACAAAGTTTTACTATTTTGACAATATCATTGCTAGCATCATAATCATTAATAATATACATCATCAGTGTATGTTTGCACAAGGATCCCCTCTTCTTTCTTCCAAGGAACTCAGGTATCTTTACAGACAATCTCTAGCCTATAATGTGGGTCTCCAGTTCGGCACAGATAGGGATAGGATAGAAATGAGATAAGGACCTGAGGGGCTGAGAAAGCTTTTCTTATAAAACCATCACTTGAAATCCCACAGGCCCCCATTCCCTAGATCACCCTGGTCTCATATCTGAGTAACAGCCTCTCATCACTGCTCTTCCTTCCTGCCATTTACACTGTATAAGAAGAACATTAGGACTTAATATCCACATATATTCATTCACCTATCAAAGCTAAATGTACAGCCAAATAAGCCAGCTTTTCACTTGTCCTAGGACTCACCATGGCAGTCTCCATTTCTCTCCTCCAAATGCACTTACTAACTCTTCTTCTCACTCATTCCTTCCAAGTTCCCAAGGTCCTCTCTTGAAGTTCTTCTGTAGAGATCAGCAAGGAAGCTTAATCCAGGCTGGAGGTTAAGACTAAGGCAAACATAAATAAACAGACAAGGTTAAGTCTGGACTCAGGTTCCCTTTGCTCTTCCCTCTCTTGTATTGTCTACTTCTTTATAGCATACAGTCAGAAAGTGATAAAAAAAAAAAAAACAGCTTGCCTTTGTTTAGAGACAATGCCCTTTATAAAAGTACAGGTGAGGAAGAAATAAGGGCTTAAATAGAGCAGAAAATTCCCAAGTGTCAAAATGCCAACTGGCCAGGCAGACAATACAAGGAAGAGAACATTTAGAGAGGATAACTTGACCATGTCCCATAGTGCAGGAAACAGGTACATCCAGGCAAACAGCAAATTCTCTGCATGCAGATAATTCCTTAAGTGGGTCAGTCACACAAGATTCCAACTGTTCGTGATTAAATTCTCTTGTAGGTGAAAGTACTTTTTCCTCTTCATTGACTGAAGTCTCCCTTCTCTAACCATTCCTATTGTCCCAACAGACTTTTACCTTCCATATCCTTCAGTCCCTCTTCCAGCTGTGGAAAAAAAATTCATTCCCCATCAGGAATGAAAGCAATCAGGGTTAAGCAACTTGCTCAAGGTTACAAGGCCAGTTATTTCTGGGTGTGGTGGTAAGTATCTGAGCCTGGATTTGATCCCAGGTCATCCCAACACTGGGGCCAGCACTCTTACTCGCTTAGCCACCTGGCCGCCCAGATCGGCCTTCTTCTTGATAAGGAAATGGCTTCTCCATTTGCTAGCACTATGATCTGGAGTAAGCCCCTTCATCCCTGGGACCTTCAGTTTCCTTACCTGTAAAATAGGATTAATCTTACCCCCAGACAGAGATATCATAGACCTACTTTGAAGGGTTGTTATGAAGCTCAAATGAAATGATATATGTAAAATGCTTTGCAAACCTGAAAGCCTCAAGGAGATGGAGCCTTATGTAAAAAAAAAAGACAATTAAAGACTATATTATGCAGCATTCACTGGAAATACAATGGAAATCACAGAAGTCATCCTCTGAAGGGTGGAGTGTAAACTGGAACTTGAAAGATGGGGAGGACTGAGATAAGCAGAAGGGTGGAGAATGAACCTAAAGCTTAGAGGTAGGAGTGAGAGTATAAAAGAATTGTAGGAAATCCTGCCTGCAGCAAAAGGTGTGTGTTGGGGTGGAGAGTGGAAAGGAAGGTTGGCTGTTTGGGATGGTGCCAGATAATAGAAGCCAGCTAAGCAAAGGAGTTTGGATTTTGTGCCTTAGGGAGCCATTGTATGCTTTTTAAGTAAGGGGCATGATGAAATCAATATGTCAGGACAATCCAGGGCAACTGAGGGCAGACTTTACCAATCTGTTCCACCCTGCTCTAGGGCAAGGGCTCAGGGAGGCAGCCTAGGGAGAAGCAGATGAATCTGCCTGATAGCTTGTGCTTAAAGAATAAAACAAATCCAAAAGCCCAAACTTGAGGATTTTACAGTTTCTCCCACCATTGCTCCAGTAAAGCTGGTAGCTGTACCTCCCCTCCCCACCCCTCCCTATCCCAGCAGACACACACACACACACACACACACACACACACACACACACACACACACACACCACCCCATACACATACTCTACAGCTGTTGACCTTTTGTAACTCATTTTCCCCTTCAAAGCTGCCTTTCCTGTTCTTTTTTAATATTCAACCTGAATAAAAATATATGAATGCAAGATCTGGTCATAGCCTTGAGCTCTTAAGGTCATCCCTAGGAAGACAGTCAGTCTGAGAGCCACAGGGAGGATGGATTGGGGTAAGGCGTTAGGGAGAAGACTAGACACAGAGAGGCCATAGCATGATACAATGATAGATTTAGAAATGAAAGAGAGCTTGGAAGCCATGTTCAGCCCTCTTATTTTATAAATTAGGGAAACTGAGGTACAAAATTTCTTCATCTGTAAAATGATGGCATTGAAGGCTATTACAGTAATTCATATGCAGGGACATGACAGGATTGGCCAGAATGGCTTCATAGGGAACAAAGAAGAAAAGCTCAATCAAAGGGACATTTTAAAAAAGAAATGACAGGATGATAAAGTAGTCAATTTAATAGTAATGTTTTCACAGATCACATAATTTTAGAGATAGAAAACAAATGGCATTAAGGAGCATTAAGACAATGGATTCTATGACATCTAAGGTACTTGACAATTCTAAATTTGTGATTCTATGATCCCTTTATTTTACATATGGGGAAACTGATTACCAAAGAGGGTAAGTCAGCATATGAAAGGTTATTATCATTTGCATTATTAATAATAATAATTTGTTTACTGAACCTACATTTATTTTTAAATATTATTTTGTTATTTTTTTCAATTAACAAGAGTCTATTTCCTGGTTGTTGTCCTTCATTCTTGAAGAGGACCAAAATGACATCACTGTGCTGGGGTCAAGGAAACTCAGAAGTCTCTACCACAGGTCAGCCACAAATAGTCCATGTGAACATTTGGTATGGAGATGTCTCTAAATTTGTGCATCTCGTGTTTCTTTTGAGCTACTGAAATTCTGCTTTGCTCACAGAGCACAGCTTCTTCTTTGATGTAGGCATGCCATGATGGCAGTCCTGTGCCAATGTCTCCCATGTCTTACAATTGATTCCAGAGTTCTTCAGAGAAATCTTGAGAGTGTCCTTGTGTCACTTCTTCCGATTCCCATATAAGCACTTGCCTTGAGTTCTCTGTAAAATAGTCTTTTAGGCAAAGATACATTTGGCATTCAACAATGTGGCCAGCCCATCAGAGTTGTGCTATTTGCAGTAGAGTTTGAATGCTTGGCAGTTCAACTTGAGAAAGGATCTCAGTGTCTGGTTACCTTATCTAGCCAGGTGATCTTCCTAAGACAATTCAAATGGAAGTCTTGGCTTATAGCCTTTTCAAGTTAAATCATTTACCATCAATGTGGTAGCTGATGTTGATGCTCTTTTCATCCTCTTTGAAGGTGTCCAACGACATCACTGAAAACATTATGCTAAAAAGCATGGGAGCAAGCACAGAGCCTTGCCTCATTCCATTGAAAATCATCCATTATCCAGAACCCATGCAAGCATGCCATCATAAAACTGGTGTACAATACTGATGAACTTCTCCAGGCAACCAACTTTTGCCATGATCTTTCACAAGCCCTCATGACAGACAGTATCAATGACCTTGGTCAGATCAATGAATATTTTGAACAGAGCTCTCTTCTGCTCCTGGTATTTCTCTTGGAGCTTTCATGCAGTAACCATATCAATCATTCTTCAGCCCTTTCTGAAGCCATACTGGTTCTCAGATAGATAACCATCTTCCAGGTAAAGGATCAATTGATTAAGGAGGACTTTTACAAGAATCTTGCCACCAATGACTGACAGAGATCACCCCCACCTCCTTTTCTGCTATGATTGTCACAGGACAACCTATTTCCTTTTCCTTTATAAAGATGGATAATGGAGGCATCCTTGAGCTCCTAGAGGACAGCCTCTTCTTGCAATATAACCTAGAAGATTTCAGTCAACTTCTGTAAGAGCAATAGACCATCTGCTTTATAGATCTCTACTGGAATGGAATCAGAACCAGGCTCTTTGCCACACAAGAGGAACCTTATAGCATTCAAAATCTCTTCTTCAATAGAAAATTTGACTAGAGAGTGATTGACTTCAACCTAAGGTAAATAGTCAATGGCTTCAGCATTGGTTGATGAATGACAGTCTGTTGAGAAATGCTATAAAAGTATTCAGCCCATCTCTCCAGGATCATGTCCTTAGCACTAACTAATGTGGCTCCATCAGGACTGAGTAGCTGAGATACACAATGGGTCTTTGGCCCATAAATAGCATTCAGGGCATCATAAAAGTGTTTTGGAGTGTTACTATCAGCATAAAACAGAATTTCATCTGCCTTCTTACTGAGCCAAGAATCCTTCATCTCTCTGAGCTTCACTTACACTTTACTTTTGATGGAGTTAAATGCTGCCTTCTTGGAGACAGATAAACTGTTCTGCTGGTAAACCTATGGAGTTCTCATTTTTTGTTTAACAGTTTCTGAATTTCCCCATCATCTTCATCAAATCCCCCAGGATTTTTGCAAATGTTCTAGCCCAGATGAGTAAATATGGTAGCATACATCAAGTCTCTAAAAGCTGCCCACTACTTTTCTGCTCCACTGTTGCTAACAGTGTGTTGTTTCAGCTTTCCCTCTAGTGAACTGTTCAGGTTGAAGAAGCACTCTAATCTATTGACATTAAGTCTTCTGGTAGTCCTCTTGCTTTAGGGCCACCACTTTTGTCAAATTAGCAAGAACCTATTTTCTCTCCCTCCTGCTTTCCCCCCCAAAATGAATAATTTTTTTAAAGAAAAAGAAAAGGAAAACCCTTATAACAAATATACATAGTCAAGCAAATCAAAATTTCTCATTGGTCATAGCCAAAATAGTATGTATCATTTTTATTTTAAGTCCATTAGTCTCTATCCAGAGGGGTTAACATAGTTCATTTTCCATATGCTGGAACCATGGTTTATCATTGCATTGATCAGAGTTCTCAAGTCTTTCAAAGTTGTTTTTCTTTATAATTCATCATTATTCAAATTGTTCTCCTCATTTTTACTTTTACTTTGCATTCCATAGAGTCTTCATCATTTCCTCTAAAACTATCCCTTTTGTTATTTATGATGCACTAATATTTCACTTTATTCCTGTGTCACAATTCGTTTAGATATTCCCCAACAGATGAGCATCCCTTTAGTTTTCCAGGTTTTGTTACTATAAAAATAGCTGCTATAAATATTTTTGTACATATAGTTTATTTTCCATTGTAAAGCCAAGCATGAGCAGCTTTCCAGAGGACTGCTGCTATGAATGGCTTTAAGGTTCTGGTCACATAGTATAGTGAACTCTCTATTTATTCAGCAGTAAACTAAAGCAAAACATTCACAGAAACCAAAGTACAGCATTTACAATGATATAACATAACAACTTATCACTAAAGTGGCCACATTGTAAGTCCTTAACTCAATCATCCTTAAGAAGCAGTCCTCCTTAAGGGATACAAAGTACAAAGGTCTCCCACCCCTAGGTCACATTGTCTTAATCTCTTAATCAGAAAGTCTTCTTTCTGCTTGATTGGAGACTAGCTTCCAATCAACCTTAACTCAATCATCCTTAAGGGTTACAAGGTACAAAGTACAAAGTTCTCCCACTCCTAGGTCACAGTAACTCAAGATCTTGTCAGTCAGAACTAAGTGCCCAAAGACAAGTCTTCTCATCTTGGCTCCAGGCTGGTTCCCAAACTTCATGGTTCCTTTTCCATGGTCCCAGCTCTTGCCTATCACATGGATTCACAGGCAGGCAGCACTCAGCTCCTCCTACAGTTCCTTGTTCAGTTCCCATTCCACATTGAAGCTCACAGTGTCCAGTTCACCTCAAGTCCTTCACAGTTTCTGTTTCTGGGAAGACAAAGCTTAACAGAGCCAAAACAACATTCATTCACATTGCCAGCACCATCATCAATTCCCTATCTGCCTGTGAAATCAACACAGACCCACAAACAAGGTCTGAGAACTCACCACAAATCCACAAACAAGGTCTGAGAACTCAACACAAATCATCAGTATAGTCCCAGGATCTCTGAAACACTCCAGGACTTCTGTAAACAGACTACAAGAAAACCCTCTCTCAGGGCTTCCAGTAAGGTCCCAGGGCTTCTGTACAAGGGATCACAAACACAAATTGATGCAGACAGAACAGATAAACAGAGTGCTGGACACCACAAGTTTTCTCCTTCTCAGCTTTGCTCAGTCCCAGGTGTGCTCAAACATTTTACCTGCCATTAGCTCCTCCCTGTTCTGCCTACCTCTTATGTTCTTTGCTCCTGTCTTTGGCAAGTCCTCCTGCTTTGGGATTCACAGGTTCTGTTTCTTAACAAATACTTGATATAATCAGAGCAAGGCTCAAAGACACTTGAACTGAAGCCAGGTGCTAAATAATTAAATAACAAACAAGGTGCCAAGTATTCATTTGCTTGTCATTATATCCATATAGAGTTTTTTCCCCCTTTGATTTCCTTAGGACATATGCCTAATGAAGGAATCACTGACTTAAAGGGTATACATTCTGGGGGCAAAAGTTTGGTGACATTTGGAGTATAGTTCCAAATTGCTTTCCAGAATAGCTGGACCAATTAACAGCTCTACCAACAATGCACTGGTGTTCCTGTTTTCCCCCATCCCCTCCAACATTTCTCATTTTCCTCTTTTAACATCTTTGCCAATCTTAAAAGTATGAAGTAAAACCCCAGAGATCTTTACTGAGCATTTGTCTAATTATTGGTGATTTGGAGCATTTTTTTTCTTATGGTTGTTGAAAGCCTAGATTTATTCTCTGAAAACTTCCTACATGCATTCTTTGACCATCTACACATAAATAATTATATATAAAGCTACAATAAACAGAAAAAATTTCCAGAGTACTTGAAGAAGTAACTTGTTCATTTTAATCCACTTAATTGAGATAAAACCTTTGGGTCTTTAATTCATTTCAGAAAATAATAAAATGAAAAGAAAAGAGGGGATTATGTGTAACTATTAGATTGGGGAAGAGGAAGAGATGACATTCAAGGGATAATGGAATCATAGATATAGAACTAGGGACCAATTAATATGTCTTTCATTTTACAGATGAGAAAACCAAGGTCCAGAGAAGTGAAGGTTATACAAGTAGTATTATAAGGCAGGATTTAAACTGAGACCTTTTGACTCCAAAGCAAGCCAGTGTATCATGCTGTCTACTATTTGTGAACTTGTGTGAGAAGTAAAGGCAGAGAGAGGAATAAGGGATGGGAGAAAGATATGAGAGCATGTGTAAGGGTTGGGTGATGAGACAGTCTGTTTGTGAAAGTTTTTATAAGGAAAGGTTTCCGTTCTAACAAAGGATCACAGAGGAAAGATATTGTCTCATACTTTTTCATATGCATATATCTGGTCCCAGAGTCGCCATGGTGATGCTGTATATGTTTGCAGAGCTGGAAGGATCTTGAGATGGAAAATGAAGCCAGGGAGTGGACCAAGGCAGGGAGTCCAGCAGGAATTTTCCTCTGATCCTCAGCAGGCGATTAGTTAACAGAAATCTTGCAGGCTCTTCTGGGGTTAGTCATCAAACCTGCTATTTCCAACAGCTCAGAAAAATAAAATAAAATAAACCACAACAGTTGCTCTTGGGAATGTCAATGCAGTCCTCTTTACTCCTAGCAGAAGTCTAATAGATAGGAATTCAGTCATGGGATTCACAGTACAAGACAATAAAGGCCAAGGCCCCATCTCAGTGCACCAAACACAGCAAGGAAGTGGGAAGGCTAATTCTTGAGACTGAGCCAATGAAACCACTTTATCACTTTCTTTTATTCAGGAAATCCACCATCCCCCTCTTATTATTGCCTAAGCCTCTTGCCTATCCTTGATGGGATTGGAAAACAGCTGCCCGGCAACATCTGCAGGCTATTCACTCCTATAGGGGACTGATGCAATGAAAAATTTCCTAACAATTACAGCAATGAAAAAAATGGGTTTGGCCATCTAGGGATGGAGTGGTTTCCCCCTCATTAGGGGTGTTTGAGCAATGGTGGAATAATCACACCACTTCTCAAATATGTTGCCAAGAGGAGTCTTGGGCAGGTATAGGTTAGAATAGATAGCCACTGGGGCATCTTCCAACTCTGAAAGTCTGTGATTCTGTGTCTTTTCTTCTTAGCCCTCTCTTCTCCTAAGACAGGTTCTTTTTTTATTCTTTTATAGTATGTTATTGGAACTCAAAGGGGCTCCACCAAACAATTAGAAGGGCCAGTCAATGCGAAAGCAAGAGGCTCTTTTATTTAAAGTCTTCAGATGAAGACCACATGGGACACCAAAAAGTGCACGTGGGGTGGGAAGGAGGGAGCAAAGGTAGTTAAGGGAAAGGTAATAGGGCAATTCATTGACCTCCATATGCATTGCAGCTGAGACTGGCACATCCAAACTGAAACTGGGAACATCAGGTAAAAACAGTGTTGCTCAATTTGAAGTCAGAAAGACAAATTTAAATTCTGCCCCAAACACTCACTAGCTCTATGACTCTAGGCAAGTCATTTAACCTTCCTGAGTCTCAGTTTCCTTGTCTGTAAAATGAGGGGTTATACTTGATAGCTTCTAAGATTCCTTCAAGTTCTAAATCTATGGTCCTACAAATCATAGGACCTGAATTCAAATCTTAATTCTTCCACTTAAAATGAGGGAGTTTGACAATATGTCCTCTGAGGTTCTTTTTCTAGCTGAAACCCTCCTTTCAACAGGGAGAGGCAAGAAGGGAGCTTCTTACACCAGAGACCACACCTCTCTGTCTGTCTATCTGTCTGTCTCTGTGTCTGTATCTTTCTGTGTGTCTGTCTGTCTCTCTGTCTCTGTGTCTCTCTCTGTTTCTGTCTCAATGTCTCTGTCTCTTTATCTCTGTCTCTCTCTGTGTCTCTGTCTCTTTCTCTTTGTGTGTGCATGTGTCTTTCTGTCTGTCTCTCTGTCTCTGTCTCTCATCTTTTCTGCATACAGGTCCCATAACAGGAAACAGGATATAGTTACTTTGGACCAGATGATTTGCAAGTAGTTAGGCGCCATTTTACCATATCCTCACTTACCCTGAGGTTCTATGTCCTGTCACACATTTTTCTCTAACTTCTATTGCCTAAAGATCAGTTTCCTTGGTAAAGAAAGCAGGAGCAAAGTAAGAATTGAACTATTTCACCTTCTCTCTAGAATCTGTCATCTTGATATCCAAGTCAACCAGAAGTCTTATGCTCTCATTGTTTTTCTTCTTTCCTCCGACATATGAAGAAGGAGAAGAAGAGGAGGAGGAAGAAGAAGCTAATATTTATATAGTACATACTCACTCTGCTAAGCACTTTACAATTATGATCTCATTTGATCCTCCCAACTCTGGGAGATAGGGCCGTTATTATCCCCATTTTACAGATGAGGAAACTGAGACAAGCAGAGGTTAAGTGACTTGCCCAGGGTCGTACAGCTAGTAAATGTCTGAGGCTGGATCTAAACTCAGATCTTCCTAACTCCAGGATGGATACTCTATCCACTGACCCACTTACCTACCTCAAATGAGGCAATTAAGCCCAAAGTTACCAAAGGAGTCACTGAAGGCCCAAAAAGAAACCCATAAAGCATTCAGGGTATCTCTCATATCTGGTAATAAGCTTTAGCCAGGAAGACAAGCAAATAGAACAGGGATCAAAAGACAAGAGCCCTGGCCTGATGCAGATCCAGCCTTAATGTTCCAATCTCTTTATCTACCTATGGTTGAGTTACGAAGAACAGAGATGGGAGATGAAAGGATCACCTGGTAGTCTATTTGATGCCCGTCCACTCACACTCTTTGGATCGCATGTCCCTGCCAGACTCCAAAGCCCTGAAGCTCCTTGGCAAGACCTACACATTTCCCTAAAGCCATTTCCAGATTAGATAAATAAAAAAGACAGAAACAAGCTAAGCAGTGCTAGGCAGTGAGCTGTGAGTTTGAGTACAGGGATAATGGGTCCCTATACCCTGGAAATCTGGCACCACCAGACTGTGCTAAATTAGCTACAAAGAAGTCATCTGGTCAATTTAGTTTTAATCCCATCAAGTTTTGTTTTTTTCTGGGATTAATTTTTTTTATTTTTTGTAACATTTGCCATTGGGTTGGGAGTAAAGGAGAACTTAAAAATAGTCTAATTAGAGGCTGTGCCATACGGCCTTGTCACACGCCATCCAAGCAGTCAGGAAGGAAAATAAAGAAGAAATTGCAAATACAATTAAATAAATATACCAAAATAAATTATAATAAACCCAACCAGGCCTTGGCCCCAGCCCCTGAATTCTCTTAGGCAGTTCTCGGTGATGTGTGTGCAGAGCTGCTTGGCAGACTGAACTCAGCTGGGTTTGGTTCAGCAGTTCTCAGGAATGTGTGTGGGAACCAAGTGCCAGGCAGAGCTGCCAAGGCGAGGTGTCACTGAGAGGCTAGATGGGACAGGACTGACAGAGCCCAGGCAGTGCCCACTCCCCGGCTCTCCCATGGTCTCACCTGTGCCTGGACTCCCCAAGTATGGAGGGTCTCACATCTTCCACTGCTCTAAAGGAAAATGCGCCTGACAGTCAACCAAAGCAGAAAACAAATCAAAGCAGGGATTGTGCTCTATTCAAATTGATCTGTGCCTGATAGACCACCATATGCTAATAGGGCAGGGCAGCTAGGTATCAAAATGAATGGAGTATAGGACTTAAAGTCAGGAAGGCCTGAGTTGAAATCCTGCCTCACACACTTACTAGCTGTGTGACCCTGGGCAAGGCATTTTAATTCTTTCTGCCTCAGTTTCCTCATCTATAAATTGGGGATAGGTTGCACAGTGGTTAGAGCTCCAGGCCTGTAGTCTGGAAGACTCATCTTCCTAGTTCAAATCTGGTCTTAGACACTTAAAAAGCTGTGTAACCCTGGGCAAGTCATTTCACCCTGTTTACTTCAGTTTCCTCATCTATAAAATGAGCTGAAGAAAAATGGCAAACCACTCCAGTATCTTTGCCAAGAAAATCTCAAATGGGGTCACAAAGAGTGGGGCACAACCAAAACAACTGAAAAACAACGAAATGGGGATAACAATACCATCTACCTCAAATGGTTATTATGAGAATCAAATAAGATGATTTACATAAAGTGCTTTGAAAAACCGTAAAGCAATATACAAATGTGAGATATTTTTATTAATGTAAACCATTAAAGTTTTCTGGCAGCAATAATTATAATGACAAATATCAGAATAACTCTTTGTTCTTCAGAGTTTCAAGCCAACAACCATAGTATACTAGAATTGAGAAACCCAGGGAGACAATACCAGATAATATAATGGAAAGGAGATTGGTCTTGAGAAACAGAAGACCCGAATTCAGTTTCTGACTCTGATAAATACTAGTTATATGTACCTGGGCAAGTCAATTATGTTCCCTGAGATTCAATTTCCTCACTGGCAAAATAGAGATACTTTACTTAGTTAGGTGGCATGGTGGATACAGCACTGAGCCCAAAATCAATGGGAACTGAGTTCAAATCCTATCTCAGACACTTACTGTGTGTCTCTGAGCAAGTTACTTAACCTCTGTCTGCCACAGTATTCTAAACTGTAAAATAAAGACAATAATAACACCTACCTCCCTTGGTTGTTGTGAGAATTAAATGAGATATTATTTGTAAAGTACCTGATATATAGTGGTCATTTAATTAATAAATAATACAATAAATTCCTTCTTTTCTTCCTTTCTACTTCATAGTTATTATGAAGAAAGAGCTCTGTAAATCTTAAAATGCTGTATTAATATGATGGTTGTTATTAGGCCTAGCCTGCTAGTAGCTGTCCAACCTTGCACAAATGACTTTAATTTGGGGGGCCTCAGTTTTCTCATCTGTAGAAGGAGGGAGTTGGAATAGATGATCCTCACAGCTGGAAAGCCCTATGAGTACATACAAATTCACAATACATTATTTACATTATTAAATAACATATGTTTATATAAATCAGTAAAAAATTGCATTTTCTATTTATTTTAAGGAATGTCTAATAATAAATGACAGTAGCTTCTATGACCAACTTCAACATCCATACTTTTAAAAAGTTATGATTTCCTTTTGGGAGATATTCCCAATACTGCTTTACAACCCTTGCAAAGTACCTGGCACATAGGCATTCAATAACATTTTGTCAATTGATTGATTGATTTAATAGGTCTTCATGAATTACTGTGACCCCTCCCCCCAAAAAAATTTTCCCCTAGTGGCCCAGCTTCTAGTGATGATCGAGGTCCCCACATGACCCAGCTACACAGAGTAGAGCTATTGGGCTCATACTCAAAATTAGCTCACACACATTTAATTATATGAAATTATATATACCTTTCCAGTACTCTTACATCTTACTCCCCAGTACATACTCCTCAGTCCAATGACACTGGCCTCCAGGCTATTGTACAAACAAGACATTACATCTCTTGGCTCTGGGCATTTTCTCTGCCCTGCCCTCCAAGCCTGGAACACTCTCCCTCCTCCATTCTGACTACTGACCTCCTTGGCTTTCTTTAAGTCCCAGCTAAAATCTGGCCTTCTACAAGGATCCTGTGCCTTCCTTCTGTTAATTATTTCCTATTTATCCTGTATATAGTTTGCATTGTATATATCTGTTGGCATGCTTTCTGTCCCATTAGATTGTAAGCTCCTGGAGGGCCGGGACTGTCTTTTGCCTATTTTTGAATCCTCAGTGTTTAGTACAGTGCCTGGGGCACATACGTATATTTAATAAATGTTTATTTATAAACATGGATGCATGTGTATGTACACACACACACACACACACACACGTATAGTATCATTCTTACAAATTCATCAGTACAGGATTTCCCAGTGAGAGCACTCCCTGTATCAATATAGACCTGAAACTATATTGTTGTACAAAATTTGTACATATTATTGAATCAAAATATTTTGATAAAACAACATACAACTGAAATATATACAACTAAAGTATATATAGGCTCTTGTTGGTGTATGTTCTGTCGTGTCTATATATCTAAGTGAATATGAGAGGACTCAAAATTCGAGGTCATCAGATGATAAGATCATAGAATCCAAGCATTTAGCATTATGATGGGCCTTAGAGGTCAACCAGGGCTGGGGGATCTGCGACCTTAAGGCCACATGTGGCCCTCTACATCCTCAAATGCAGCCCTTCAGCTGAATCCAAACTTAACAGAACAAATCCCCTTAATAAAAAGATTTGTGCGTAAAACTTAGACTTAGTCAAAAGTCAGCATACAAGGAACTAGAAAGCTACATATAGCCTCAAGGCCACAGTTTCCCCACTCCTGAGACAAATGAGAAAACTGAGGCCCACAGAAATGAGATCATTTTCCTAAGGTTGTGATGTCTTGCAATAAGTTCTAGTAAGTATCAGGGGTAGGACTCAAACTCAAGTCTTCTGACCCCAGATGCAGGGTCCTTTATACCTAGAATGCCAAGTTTGCAGTTATTTGTGATCATGTAGTAAGGCAGCCATGTCATTGAGGTGTATGTGCCTGAGTTAAAGAGGTGGGGTTTGTCTGATTATCATTTTCTGTAACTGAGTGAAAGTGCATGGCACCTTGTTCTCAGCTTTGAAACTCAGCGCCTGGTAAATAATAACAGCATAATCTGTACCATGCGGCCTCTCACATCCCAAACCACAGGCCACATGGAGTTGCTCTTGATGGGAGAGCCCGAGGACTGGTGTTCCTCCAGACCTCAGTGTTCCTGAGAAGCTGTGATTCATAGCTCCTTGGTGGGGAAGGCCTGCAGGGCTTGGACAGGCAGGGGGGTATTAACCCATTTATTCCCCTACTCTGCTCTATCCCATAGCCTGCTACATTGGGTGCTGAAGGACAGAAAGGAGTCGGGAGGGTGTGGTTTCCAGGTCTTGTCTAGATCTATACTCAGAGGGCCAGAAGCTGCTTCATTAACAGGGGGTGTGAGCCCCAGGAGGTGAGACTAATTGGTCAATAAACTGAAGGGGTTCCAACCATCCAAATGAACGTTGCACAGGAGGGCAATCAGCAGTGTTCACAAGAAAGTCAAGGTAAGCATGCCAGGGACCAGTAAATCCCAAGTTGCATTGAAAATAACAATAACATAATGGTGATGATAATAGCTAGCACTTATATAGTACCTATGGTATGCCAGACACCTGTGTAAATGTTTTACAATTATTTTCTCATTCCATCCTCACAACAGCCTGGGGAGGCAGGCGTTATTATTATCTCCATTTTTCAGTTGAGGAAACCAAAGAAGACAGTGTCACACAGATAGTAAATGTTTGGGGTTGAATTTGATCTTGGGTATTCCTGACTCAGGGCCCCAGAGCTCTATTCACTGCACCACCCACCTGTGGGTATGTTTGTGTTTGTATGCATATATGTATACATGTGTGTATGTATGTATACACACAATATAAATACATACAATGTATATAAATAGATGTGTATATACATATCTCTATTCCCATGAGAGATAGATAATGGATGGATAGATTATTGTTGTCTGACTCCTCATGACTCCATTTAAAGTTTTCTTGGCAAAGATACCAGAGTGATTTGCCATTTCCTTCTCCAGATGTTTTTACAGATAAGAAAACTGAAGCAAACAGGGTTAAGTGACTTGATCAGGGTCATACCGCTAAAGTGTCTAAGGCCAGATTTGAACTCATGAAGATGAGTCTTTCTGTCTCCAGTTTCATTGCTTTAGCCACTGTAGCACCGAACTGTAGATAGATAGATAGATAGATAGATAGATAGATAGATAGATAGATAGATAGATAGATAGATAGATAGATATGCATACATAAGAGAAGTGGGACTCCATGGCATAGACATATGCTTAAAGCATGTTTGGGGCGTCTGGTCACCTGTTTGTCATTTTTCTTTGCTACCCTTCTTTCCAGACACTAAGCCTTGGTTTTTCCAGGGATCCAAGAAGGACACATTAGATCTAAGCATGAAGGGCCTTCTGAGCGCCAATGGCAGGGAACACCATTAGATCCTATTATCTCCCCATGCAGGGGAATAGATGTGCTTACTGGCAGACAACTTGCTTATTATTAAAATTCTTGGTGGACATTAGGAAAGTGTGTTTATGAAAGGATCTGAGTAGTTCTTGGAAGGAACACCAGAGCTTTAAAATGATCTGTTTGGGATAGAGATTGCATGCTTATTAAATACTTAATTAAAAGTGATGTAAGATGAGGTTTAGTAACCTTCCCAAAAAGCCACTGGAAGTGCTCACAGTCTCTTTCAGTAATGTCGTAGTTGATTGACACAGAGTCAACAGTCATTTGAAACTCACCCTTACATACTACATCTTCCAAGGAACCTTCTTTGATTCCTAGGTTGAAAAAGATCTTTTCTTCCTAAGACCTAGCATAGCATTTTGCTTGTACCTCTCTTGATTTTGAATACATCTTCTACCACATTGTAACAGAAAGAGCATTGGACTTGGTGATAGAAGACCTGAGTTGAAATCTCATGTGTTACAATCTAAATCTTGGACAAATACACAGCCTTTCTGGATGTCAGTTTCTTTGTCCATAGAATCAACATGATAATATTGTTCTATCCCTCTGAGATATTAGGAGGAAAACACTTATACCCGTGTATAGAGAAACGGATCCTTTCGTTGAACAAACATTGATTTTCATCTGTTGTGGGCAAGGCACAGAAGAATAAGATATGACACAGACCCTGGCCCCAAGGAACATTTACATTTTGCTAAGGATTATCCAAGGCTCCCTGAGAACAAGAATTATGTCATATCATTGTTATATAGTTTCTCTAGCATCAAGCACAGCTCTCAGTACAGAGTAGGTGACAAACACTGGCTGAAACTACACATAGGCTTTAGAATTAAAAGTAACCTCAGATATCATCTAGTGCAAGCCTTTCCTTTTACAAATGGGAACACAAAGGCTCAGATTCCAGAAGAGGTCTCACAAGTAATAAATAGCAGAGCCAAAACTGCAATTCAAATTCAGGGCCTTTGATGCCAAAGACCATATACTTTCCATAATACCATACTGCCTCTTCCCAATTAGTCACTTATTTAATCTCTCATCTTAGAACAATTCTGGAGACTCAATGGCAGGTCATCAACCTACCCAATTAGCACTAGTAGCTAAGAGCCCTTTGAGTTCTAATAAAACCTAGAAATGCCCCCATCTGCCTGGCTTCTGGGGAGAACAATGAGGGGAGAAAGCCTCTTTTTCCCGAGTGGATTTTCAGTGTTGCTTTTCTGGATAAACTGAGGGAATAAACAAATGAACTGGTCATGTACAGTGCGTTTGGATGTGAGGGCCACCAGCTCTAGGCTCTAATATGAGGGCCCCAGTCTCATATATGGTGAGGATCAATAATCATTCGTAGGAAGAATACTCCATGGGTACTTCTAGAACAAAGATCCTTAATCCTTTCTTGTGTCATGGACCCCTTTGGCAGCATATTGAGATCTATGGACTCCTCGGAATAATATCTTTAAATATATCAAATAAAAAGCATAGAACTACAAAGGAAATTAATTCTATTGAAATAAATATATAATTATTTTTTCCAAACAAGTTCATGAATCCCCAGATTAAGAACACCTGTTCTAGGGATGACCAGCTTCAACATGCCTTTCTTCATCTTCTCAGTGCTTAATACTGTTGTTTTTGTTTTTTATTTTGTTTTGATCGATGATGGCAATGATGATGATAGGTGGGGGGAGCAAGGAAGAATGAGGGGGATGAGCATATATTAAGTGTCAAGCTCTGTGCTAAGCACTTTACAAATAGTATCTCATTTGATCTTCCAAACAGTCCTGTCTGGTAGGTGTTACTGTTCTCCCCATTTTACGTTTGGTGAAACTGAGGTAGACAGTGTTTAAAAGATTTATCCAGGGTCACATAGCTAATAAGTGTCTAAGGCTGGATTTGAAGTCAGATCTTCCTGGCTCCAGACCTAGTCCTATATACATTGTACCACCTCAGTGACTTTAGATAGCCCCAAAGGGACTGTCTTTGGTTTTCCAGAGACTGTCCATAGCATTAATTTGAGCCCAGCTCATCCCATGTCTGTTAAACACTCCACAGCCCCCTGAAATAATTTCAGTTCCTAGTCCAGCACAATGGGGACTTGGAGGGTTCTGGTAGGCTTCATTTAGGACCAGTAGAAGATTAAAGTTAACTAGTCAATGCCTCCACTCAGTGGGTCATTTCATGTAATTAGTGCTATTGTCAGGAAGGGTGCTGTCTTGTCTTATAAGTTATACAGCTAGTAGTGGGAACTAGAAAATCTGCAGGTCTGAACGAACACCAAACGTTCTAAGTATCCTAGAGTTACTTGGCCAGCTCCCATGGCAACAGATGTGGCTTGGAAATCAAAGATAAGCTTATGAGCTCTTCAAAGCTAAAGATGGAGCCTATCTTTCATCTGGTTAGGACACTGAGGATTTGGATTACAGCCACAATTAAAACAGGAATGATACAGCACCTTCAAGTCCCAAAATACATACTGTAACTTTTTGGAAAGTGTTATAGCTATGACACAAGAGAAATGCAGTACACTCAGCTGTAGCATTTGTAAAGATGTAACATTCATCAAGACGCAAACCAGAGGCCCCAACACTGCCAATTTGGCTCTTTTTCAGTCCGACACAGAAGAACAGAAATACTTCCAAAGACCTCAAAGTCTTCCTGTCTATCATCTCATTAACCTGTAAGGCTGATAATATTCTCCCCATTTTACAAATGGGGGGACTGAGGCCTAGAGAGGGGAGGAAATTATTTGCTGGAGTCTTTTATCAGATATGCAGTCACACACATTAAAACACATTTACATATGCATATGTAAGACAAGAGACAGAGAAGAGAACTGCAGCTGTATTGGGGATGAGGCCCAAGACCCAAAGGAAATATTACAATAATAACTAGCACCTATATCATTCTAAGACACATGAAGCATTTTAAATGCAACTGCTCTGTTATTGCTGTTGCTCATCCTCCATTCTTGAACAGGACCAAAGATATCACAAGGGTGACATACTGACACGAATGTGAACTGGATTTAAGTGAGGCAGAGCTGTGCAAAGTCATCAGCTTCACTATGTCTTCCAGAGTCAGCAACATCCAGTGGCAAGACAAAAGCCAAAATGACTAGTGATGGCTGGGGATGCAGTAGATGATCTTGGCTTTTGTTAGATTGATGACACAAGATATATTACCTCCTTTTAAAAATCAGATCTCAACTGGAACAGAGTGTTCACTTCTAGGGATTATATTTCTTTTTTTGTTTTGTTTTGTTTGGCTAGGCAATGGAGGTTAAGTGACTTGCCCAGGGTCATACAGTAAGTAAGCATCCAGTGTCTGAGGATAAATTTGAACTCAGTCCTCCTGACTCCAGGGTCAGTGTTCTATCCACTGCACCACCTAGCTGTACCTAGGGAGTCACATTTTTTAAAACACTAGAGACAAATTAAAGCACATGCAACAAAGAATGACCAGGATAGTGAAAAGGCTATAAAAATGACAGACAATGATCAGTTGAAGGAATTAGGAATGTGGTTCCCCCAAAAAAAAGAGAAAACTTCAGAGGGGCACAAGAGCTGCCTTTATGTATCTGATGGCCTTTCATATTTAAGAGGAATTAACTTTGATCGATTTAGCCCCAAGGATCAACACTAAAGACAAAAAGTAGAAGTTACATAGAATAGATTTAGATTCCATGAAAGCTACATAGAATAGATTTAGATTCCATGAAAGGAAAAATATTAGAGATGACCAAAAATAGAGTGGACTGGGACTGTTTGGTTCTCCCAGTGCCTAGCATAGGACTTGCAAGATAGTAGCTCAATATATATTTTCTGAATTGAATTGTCCCCAGCAATAATAGGCTACTGGGGGTCTTCAAAGACATTGGTGGCTAGATTAACACTTCTTCGGGATGTTATAATAAGGGATTCTTGTTCAGATATTTGTTTCTGCATTTCCCTTCACCTCTTAGATTCTGAGTTTCTAGAATCAGATTAGGAAACTGACGCTCATACAGGGTGTTAGGGGCAGAATTGCATAGAGCAAAAAGCAATGAATTTGTAACTAGAGACCTCAATCTGAATCCCAAATCCACTATTTAAAATCTGCATGATTTTGGGCAAGTCCTTTAACTTCTCTGGTCCTCAGTTTTCTCACCTATAGAATGAGGGAGTTGGATATGATGATTTCTGAGGTTCCTTCCAGATACAAATTTCTGATCCCATGATCCTGAGAGACTCACCCAAAGACCCATGGTTAAGTGACAGAACTGGGCTTAGAAACCAGATTTTCAAAAGTCCAAATCAAGTGACTGTCTCATTATATCACATTGATTCTTTTTTAAAATTTATTTATTTGTTTACTTTAAGTTTACAACATTCAGTTCCACAAGCTTTTGAGCTCCAAATTTTCTACCACTCCCTCACTTCCCCCCTCCTCCATGGCTGCAGGCAATCCAATATAGGTTCTACAAATACCTTCACATTAAATATTAGTCAAGTTATAAAGAAGGATTATAACCAAAGAAATGAACAACGAGAAAGGAACAAAACAAAACAAAAAAGACAGAGAGTCAGTAGTTTGCTTCAATCTGCATTCAGACTCTAGTTCTTTCTCTTGATGTGGATAGCTTTTTCCATCATGAGTCCTTCGGAGTTGTCTTATAACCTTGCATTGCTGAAATGAGCCCAGCCTATTAAAATCAGTCATCATAGATATGATGTATCACATTAATTCATAAAGGTAATGGACATGAAAGAATGAAGGAGAAATGAAAGCAGGAAGGTATAGGAATGGGGAGATTTGGTTATAGGTATGGTTAGAGGTTTGGTATAGAAAATTACCAACAGCTCATGTTGCAAAATTGAGAGAAGATAGCCAAGGTCAAGAAAAGACTAAGGTTGAGATTGGAACAGCAAGAAGAAATGTAAGGAAGTCAGGGAAAGATCCAGGAAAGGCATAAGAAGAGGGATTGGGGAGGGGGGCAGAATATAGTTTCAGATTCCAGTGGTAGGGCCAGGATCCTATTAGGTGGAATAGAAATGAGCTTTAGCATAGAATCATGGGAGTCATGACTAGATTAAGAAGGAAAATGGGAAAGGGGGTGAGAGAGGGGGATTTTAGAAGCTTAATTTAAATAGGGAAACTGGGCTTCACTAAGAACTTGAAGGGACAGAAGCTTAGGTCATTATGATCTGGAGGCTGAAGATGAAGCGTGAAGGGAGAGAGGGTAGCAATAATAACAAGGGACATTCAAGCTCTTTACATATATTACCTCACTCTGTGAGCTAGGTTATTATAGGTATTATTAACCCCCTTTTACAAATGAGAAAACTGAGTCTCAGAGAGGTCATAATCCTATAGCTAGAGGTAGAATTTTAACCCAGGTCTCTCCCAATTCCACGTTCACATTATCTCCCTTTCATGACAAACAGGTCAGTCCTTAACAAAAACTGTGAGGCAGTGTTGCTGTCATTCCTTTTGTAATATACAGACTTCTCCAGGAACTCAGAGCATGGCACAGCCAAATCCCACATCTACGCAGCAAATGTACTCTCTACCCTCCCAGACGATAGAGACATGCTGCTCAGTCTCCCTTCCCACTAATCCCCACCTGCCTAGAAACTATCCCCCCCAGCTTGTCTATTCCCTCAGATACATAAAAACATATACAAATATCCCTCCAAAACAAGAACTAACATTCAGCAACATTTCAGCAAAACACAGACATCCTTACAAACCCTCAGAAAAACATGCTTACCAAGCATTTTCCCCCACCGACACAAATACACAGGCACAAATCTTGGTGTCCAATGAAAAGTCAAATGACAACGTTGCTTCAACCAAGAGACAATATTTTAAAGACAATCCTGACAGCCCAGCCAGGGAGTCAGTCAGGGTCTGAAATGGTGTTCACCAGGTTGTATATCTAATGTACAGTATGTCAAAAGGAAAAAAAAATCATTTCCAAGAACAATGATGGAAACAACCCAAAAATGTGCTTGGAGAAAACCAAGTGAATTTAGATTTGGATCCAAGTTAAATATCAAAAGGATGAATCAGAAAAAATATATATATGGGAGCTTTGAAAAGTTATTTTTCTTTTTAAAGTGAATGGCAGTGTTTTCATTGGAGTTTTAATTACAAAAGAGATGTGTCAAACGATCCCGTTTGTGGCTTGTGACCATCCTGGAGGGGAAATGATAAAACATTGTTTTGATTATGGGTCTAAGACTGTTTCAATAAACACAGCCCAGAGATCACGTTAATATCAACTACAAAAATGTGTGTGTGTGTGTCTCTCTCTCTTTGCCCTGGACTTCATTTGGATTTTTGTTTTTGTTTTTTAACTCTGGGATACTTGAGGTTTCCTTCGGCCAATGACTCTTACCCCACTACTAACTGAAATCCTTTGGGCCCTTTTGCTGAACTGGTTTGAGCACTAAACTTGGAATCGAGAAGATTGGGATGGAAATCTGGCCTCTGATACTAGCTGTGTAACCACAAGCAAGTTGCTCTGTGAGACTATCTTGTGTCTTCCACCAATTTCCCCACTGGTGAAGTGAGAATAACAATATTGGTAAACTCCAAATGATAGAGTTGTTGTGAGGGTCAAATGAGATAATACAAGAAGAGCACTTTTCAAATTATATAAAATTATAAATTATTATAATTATTAACTTAGAGTTAATGTTACTAAGTTAATATAATTATGACTTAGATGTTAAACTTGTTGTTATACACTTAGAGGTTAAGTGAATTGTCCATTGTTCCAATTAAGAAGTCCAAGTGCTAAGAAATGAATCCATTTCTTCTGACTCTTTACTCAGTGTTCTTTCTCCTACATTGCCTTATTTTACAGATAAGTAAACTACACTCTCCTGGTTTTGGACTATCTCTAGGTGACTTCATTAGCTCCGGTGAGTTCAGTGATCTCCACTGTACACCAGACTCCCAGGTATGTGTACATGTGTGTAGACATATATACATATGTGTACATGTATAAAGACACACATATACTATACACATATTTCATATGCATGTGTATTTGTATGTATGTATATATATATATATATTGTTGTTGTTGTTGTTTAGTCATGTCTGACTTTTCATGACCCCATTTGGAGCTTCCTTGGCAGAGATACTGTTTTGCCATTTCCTTCTCCAGCTCATTTTACAGGTGAGGAAACTGAGACAAACAGGGTTAAGTGACTTAACCCAGGGTCACACAGCTAGTAAGTGTCTGAGGCCAAACTTGAATTCAGGCTCTCTTGACTCCAGGCCAGGTGCTCTATCCACTTAGCTACCCCAGTGTGTATGTGTGTGTATACATACATATACACATACATTTCCATATATGCATATGTGTGTATATGTATACATATACATGTGTGTGATATAGATCTAGAGCTCCAAGGTCTTCCCTAAATTCTCTCCTAAGTCACATAGTAGGAGCTTGTAGAAGAAACTGTGACTCTGAGAAGGGAAATTACTTGACTGTTATATAAGAACAGAAAGAATTTATGCCTCGGTTCTCTAACTTCAAATCCAGCTTTCTTTCCATTGAATGCTATTGCCTCTGTTATACCACCCTGTTCCATGTCAGAGATCTCAGGTCAGAATATTTACCCTGCTCGCACAACCCAAAAGTTTTTAGTATTACATAGATAACTTTTTCTAGAAATCCATCTTGTTTCAAGTAAGATTTTGCCTAGAGTCTGGGGAAAGGAATAGGCGAGTTCTGGAGTCTTCACCCAATTTTAATCCTCTTTCCTCCCAACCTGGCCAGCCCCGCTGCCAAATACTAGAAATAATCAGGTTTAGATGCTCCAAAAAAGAAATGGCATAGGTATTTGTGTTAGAATAATCCTCCTCCATTGCATGTAATTGTGTTTAACTCAGTCTAGAGCCAGCTCTGAATATACATCAAGTTGTTTCATAACTTTTAGACCCTATTGTCTGAAACCTTCCAAATTGTTAGGAAACCTTCCTCAGATCCTTTGCAATCTCTCCTTACTCCAATTGCCTTGCTTTCACCAATGCCAAACTACAATTAATCTGTAATTTACCACCTTGGAGATGTCTGAGAGGCAATACAAAGTGAAGTGTTTTGCCCAGATCCATGCAGCCAATATATGCTACACTTGAACCCAGATTCCCTGACTCCAAGGCTGCCTCTCTGACACTTAGTAAGTGCTTCATAGATGTTTGTCAGATTGAATTGAATTCATAGGCTCATTCACAGATCATAGATTTAGAGCTAGAAAGGGCATTAGAAGCCACCTAGTCCAAACTTCATTTTAAAGTTAAGCAAACTGAGGCCCATAGGAGTTAAATGACTTACCAGGGCTCATACAAACACTGAGTAACCGATTTGGGTTTTGATCCCAAGTCTTCTAACTTAAAGTCAAGTATTCTTTCTACTGTATCACTCTTCCCAGGTACCTGAGGCTGGTACTATTATGTTTAACAGTTTTATCATTGATTTGGATAAAGGCATGAAAGAAATTTTATCAATTTGTTTTTAAGAGGACACTAACCTGCAAGGGGGTAGGTAACATGTTTGGATGACAGAATCTGTATCTAATACTAACAGAATAAAATATTGGGCCAAACCTAGCAAATTAAATTTAATAGGCATAACTTTACCAGTACAAGATGACAGAGGCTTGGCTAAGGCATTTGTCTGAAAAAAGATATGTTGTTTCTTGGTGTTTTGTTTTGGTTTGGTTTTAAAGAACTGTAAGTTTGAAATAAGCTAATAAGATGCTAGTATAGTCAAAAAAGTTAATGCAAAATCTCGGGCTATGTTTAAAGAGACATCACATACAGAACTTGGAAAGTGATTAGTTCATTGTATTCTGTTCTATTTAGATGCATTTGAAGTATTGCATTAGTTCTAGTTACTACATTTTTAAGAAGTATTGTTAAGCCAAAAGTTTCCAGAAAAGAGAAAACAGGGAGGTAAAGGGCCTTAAGATCATGTCTCACAATGCTCCATTGAAAGAACTGTGGTTGTTTAGTTTGGAGAAGTGTAGACAGGTACAATTGCTAGCTGACTTCAGGTATTTGAAGTGTTATGAGGAAGAGGGCTCAACACATTGCTTGGCCCAAGAGAGTAGAACTAGGAACAATGAGAGGAAGTTGGAGAGAAGATTTAAGCTTGGCAAAAGAAAAAACTTCCCCAAAATTCATTCTCAAAAACTAGAGTGAGCTCTTTAGAAAGCAATAGAATCTGTCTCAGCAGAAGTCTTCAAGCAAAGAATGGCTTACCACTTTAAGAGACATTGTTCAGCTACGAGTTGGGCTAGATGATTTCTCCAGTCCTACAGAACTCTGATAGTAGTCAGTGATTCTCTATCTCCATCCCTGAATCCCTTTTTTTCTGAACTCCAGACCCATATCTTGAGGTATCTGCTAGATACCTCTTCCTAGATGTAGATAAACCCAAAATGACTCTAACACAATGTGTCCAAAATCAAGCCTTCCCTTTAAATCAATTCCTCCTTGTAATTATTTCTACTTGTGGCATTTCCAGTTCTCTCTTCTTCTGTTTGAAACCTCGAAGTTGCCTTTGACATTCTCACTTTGTCCCACCTCCTATCCATCACTTACACCACTGCCAGAATAATCTTTTTTATTCATATGTTCTATCATATCCCTCTTTCACTCAAAAATCTTTAGAGGCCCCATACTGCCTACCAAGGAGTGTTCAAATGTTAGCCAAAGCCCTCCACCTCACTTTTCCAATTTTATCTCATATTACTCCTCATCATGCACATTGTTCAAAATTATTTACTCGTTGTCCCCTAAACATGCTATTTTTCTTCTCATCTCCATGCATTTGTTTACACTGTTCCCTCTTTCTGGAATGACTTTCCTCCCCCCTTGGTCTGGTGAATTCCTGAACATCCTTTAAAGCCCAGTTAAATGCTGCCTCTTCCATGTTACTGACTAATTTTCCTCAGTCTGTTATTGAACAGAATTATACTTCAGACCACACAGAGCACTTTGTTTTCCTATTCTCTTAATACCTGTCTTATAATATTTTACATTTTAGTTACCTCTGTTTATACCATTCCCCTTACTACATTATATGCTTCATAAAGACAGTGATTATGTCTTAGTTAAATAAAAGACAGAAATATGTGGTTGCTATCTAAATTTATAAAGACAGCTGGCTCAAATGTGGCATTGATAATTATCTGATTAGAGAGCTGACCCACTCCTCCCCAGAAGGAACTGATTTCTGCCCTTGAGGGGAACTTCAGAAGGTGGGCTAGAGCTGTGCGATTGTTCTTTCCCTTGCTCATCCCCCAAGGAAGTAGTGGGCTAGAATTACATCTACCATACTTCAAATATTTCTAGTTAAGGAGTACAATAGGTTCGGGATGAAAAAGAGTATTCCTGATAGTTCTCAAGGGGGCACAGAGGCAATAGCTAAATATCACCAGCTTTTCCCCCTCCCACTAATGCTGTTTACACAAAAGACCATCATGAATTGTGAGTGAACCTTTTTCCAAGCAAAACAGTAAAGAGAAGTAAGGGAAATTCTACAGATTAGATGGAACAAAGAATACACAACAGTAAAGGAACTCTTTGGATGAAAGGGAAATAAAACTCAGATCAGCCAAGGAGACAGAAAATGATCTCACTAAGGGGGAGTCCACTTGCAACAGTCCTAGAAGTCAAAAAACTTGATGGAGAGCTTCCCCTATGTGTTTGTGCTTCTGAGGGTCCCAGCAGTCATTCAAAAGTTCACATTTGCCTCTTACAAAGTCCTCGCCTGAAAGCCCTTCTTGGAAATGCATTATCCAACAATCTACCTCTTGCAGCCATTGCACTCAGCATTCTTTCAGTCAAGCAGGACTCTCATCCCCCTTCAAATACAAGTAAAAGACAATTCCTCAGGGAAAAAAAAAAACTACTCACCTCCCCCGGGGTCAGAGTGAGTGTTACCTGGATTTAGGGCTTTAGGGAACAACAGTGCAACACCCCCAAGAGCTTAATAAATATCATGGGTGGGGGGGAAGGAGGGCAGGGTTGGACTTCTTATAGATTAAAGACTATGATTTTACTAACATAGGAACTCCCTTACCAACAGAGATTTTGACCCTTTATACTTTAGCTTGTTGGTTCCCATGATCTGTTGTGTCCAAAAAAATTCATGACCATGTGATCAGCCTTCTGGAAATAAGACTCTCAACACTTAGCCTAGGTGATCCTCAAATTGTAGACACAAAGACTGTCACTAGACCTATATTCAGTCATTCTTAGATGGTATGACATGCCAGAGGTTGTACTGTACTGGTCTAGACTCCAAGAACCAGGAATCATCCCTAAATAGTGATGAAACATTAGAGAACTTCAGCAGTAGATGTAGGCACTCAAATATTTGTTTAAATGAATTTTGATGATAATGATAATTGCTTAAATTTTCACATCATTTTATATTTTAAAAGCACCTTGTGTACCTTATCTCATTTCTGCCTCTTGACAACTCTATGTCCTCACAACCAATCTGTGAGATAAGTTGCATCATTATCTTTATTTTACAGATGTAAAAATTGTCATTGGTCACAACACTGTGAATCAGGCAAGAGACATCACCATCCTCATTTTATAGATGAAACTGAGATCCAATAAGATTAAGTGACTTGCCCCTTGTCACACAAGAGTTAGGGCTCCTGACTCTAGATGTAGTTTTTTTTTTCCACTATGCCATACTGGGTATCATACCAAAGTCATACTCAAAAGAAGATAGAAAGACTTATTTCTGAGATGAAATAAGTTGGAATGAAGTGGACCAGAGACAAACCTAGGCAAAACTGTTATAAGTAAGAGGATAAGTAACATGTAACTGTTATATTTGCAACTGGAGCAATACACAAATCAAGATCAACAGAAAGTATATTGTTTCATCTTCTGCCACACACTTCAGGCACAGAGTAGATGGGAAATTATGAAAGCACATAGTGGTTCTTTCTCCCTTATTAGAAGGGAACATATGCATGTGTATACCATGAGGATTATCAGAGGAAGGCACCTGTTTAACATCTTTGCCCCTATGTAACCATCCCCAACACCTTCAGAATTGAGAAGAAGATGCTGTCACTCTGACATCTTCCTGGGGCTCAACATCAACACAAGAAGGGATGCCTGGGATTATGGATACTTGGGGTGGGGAGGATAGATAAGGGGAAAGGAAAAGTTTGGAAGGGAGACATGGCATAAAATCCACCACCCTCATTGTATCCTTGGCTTCCCAAGAATAATGACATGTGGCCCTTTGGTGCCACCATGTCCTAAGACCATATGCCCTCACCAACTCCCAAGTACCACAGGACTAAAAATGAAGATATATGACAGTTCCTTGTCCTTTGTAGTTATGTGAGACAACAAGCACCAAAATATCTCTAAAGATTCTTTCCAGACCTAGGCTTATGATTCTACAATCGAAGATGAATAAATATAAAGAATCCTTATAAAAATATTGTATATGAAGAGGACTTTTCAAACAATAAAATCATAGAACTGCAGCTAAGCACCCTTATCTGGATATAAGCTTGAGGTCCATAGTAAAGCTGAAAGGACAAAAGTATTTGATCCCTTCTCTGTCCCCTACATTTGGAATGTGGACATTGCCAGCCAAATCCAACTATACCTTTTCTCCTCCCACAGGGCAATTCCAACTCCATAGTCACTGTCCTCAATTCTACCCCTGGAGACCACTTTCTTGGTGCAAACATGATAGAAGGGGGAAGGAACAAATGAGACCACATACAATGATAGGCCAATTTTGTTCCAGATAGTAGAAGATTACTCTTACTCATCTTTAGCCCAGGGCAAAGGAAGAAACACACTAGGTTTGACTTAATTCTACCTTTGGGGAAGTTTATTTTTTTTAATTACTAATAAATCATAACTATAGATTCTTGGAAGATGACCCTGGGTGTCACAGAGGCCCGGACGCCAACCCCAGGCAGCACAGAGGCCCAGACCCCGACCCCGACCCAGATGCCGCAACACACAGAGGTCTGGACAAGGCCTGATCAATGTGGTGGCAAGTTGACCTGCCAACCACAAGGGCCACTGCCAGGCCTATCACTGCAGGGCCAGGACTGGACAGAGCAGGGTAAAAGTCAAATGCAGGGCCCCTGGCAGGGGCAGCAGCTCCTGGGACTACCAATCCACAGTCCAGAAATTTTAAAAGCCCCTATCTGGACCTCCAGGGACCAGAATAGCAGAGTGAACCCTGGCTGCTCCAATCCTCCCCCCCACCCTGAAAACATAGCAATTATTGCCCCAGGGCAAAACCTTTAACAGCAAAGGCTTGGGAACCCTAGAGGAAGGGCATGGTTAGGGCACAGCCTCAAAATGGGCAAAAAGCAGACTGCAAAGACAAAGACTCTGGAGTCCTACTATCGTGAGAGGGAGGAACCAAATTCAGAGGGAGACAGTGTTGACTCCACACCCACAGCTGAAGAAGTCTCAACAGGGAACTGGTCTCAAGCACAGAAAGCATTCCTAGATGAGCTCAAAAGGAACTTTGAAAACCAAATTAGAGAGATAGAAGATAAAATGAATAATTCTTTTAAAATCAAAATTGCAAAATTAGAAGAACATTACAATGAAGAAAACAGCTCCTTAAAAAGAAAAATGTGTGATGTGGAAAAGGAGCTCCAAAAACTAACAAAAGAAAATAATTTGCTAAAAACTAGAATCAACCAAATTGAAGCAAATAACTCTATGAGCAGACAAGAATTAGTCAAACAAAACATCAAGATGAAAAATTAGAAAAAGAGGTAAAATATCTCAATGGAAAAATAACTGACCTGGAAAACAGATCCAGGAGAGATAATATGAGAATCATAGGTCTACTGGAAAACCACAATGAAAAAATGAGCCTGGACAACATCTTCCAAGAGCTCATCAAGGAAAACTGTCCTGAGATACTAGAACCAGAGCATAAAATAGAAATCAAGAGAATCTACTGGTCACCTCCTGAAAGAGAGCCCAAATTGAAAAGTCTGTAAAATGTTGTGGTCAAACTCCAGAACTACTGGGTAAAGGAGAAAACACTACAAGTAGCCAGAAAGAAACAATTCAAATATCTCAGAACCACGGTGAGGATTGCACAGGATCTGGCAGCCTCTACACTGAAAGATCAGAGGAAGTGGAATACAATTTTTCACAAGGCAAATAGCTCAGTTTACAACCAAGGATCACCTACCCAGAGAAACTGAACATATTCTTCCAGGCAAGGAGATGGTCATTCAATGATGTAACAGATTTCCAGACCTTCCTGATGAAAAAGCCAGAGCTCAATGGAAAATTCAACCTTCAATTACAAGACACAAGAGAGACATAGAAAGGTAAACAAAGAAAACACATACACACACACACACACACACACACACACACACACACCCTGTTATTTAATAAGAGCAAACTGTTTATAGACAACTAGAGGGTATGGGTATAAATTACACAAAATAATGATTTAAAGAAACTTTATTAAGGGCTACAAAGGGACTGCAATAGAGGAAGAGGAAAGAATGAAGCAGAAAAGGGTAAATTATGCCACACAAAGAGGCATAAAAACAATACAGTAGAGGGAAAGAAGGAAGGGAAATGAGCATTATATGAGCTTTTCCCTCATTGATTCTGGTGCAAGGAGGGAAAAACACAACCAGTTAAGCAGAGGACTCTATCGAGAAGATACACAAAACATATCATAATAGAGGGAAAGATGGGAGGGAGAGGAACTTTGCATGAGATCTGTTCCTGTCAATCTTGGTTTGAAGAAGAAATAACATACTACATTAAGTATAAAAATCTATCATATCCTACAGGCAGTAGGAGGGGGAAGGGCTATGAAAGGGGGGGGTGAGAAGGGAAGGAAGAAGTAAGGGAGAAGGGAAGGAAAAGGGAGGGGGGGCTGATAAGAAGGGAATACTGAGGGAGGTGGTGGTCAAAAGTAAAACACTTAAGTAGGGGAAGGGAGAAGGGGAGAAAAATAAAAGCATAAACAGGAGAGGGAATAGGATGGAGGGAAAGAGACAGACAGTAATCATAACTGTGAACATGAATGGGATGAACTCTCCCATGAAACAGAGGTGGACAGCAGAATGGATTAAAAACCATAATCCTGCAATATTCTGTTTACAAGAAACACTTCTGAAACAGAGGGATACACATAGTAAAGTTAAAAGACTGGTGTAAAATATATCATGCCTCAGCTAATGTAAAAAAGAAGGGGTAGCAATCCTTATCGCAGATAAAGCAAAAGCAAAAAATTTATCTAATTAAAAGAGATAAGGAATGAAACTATATCCTGCTAAAAAGGCACCATTGAGAATGAAGCAATATCATTACTTAACATATATGCACCAAGTGGTATAGCATCCAAATTCCTAGAGGAAAAGGTAAGGGAATTAGAGGAAAAAATAGATAGCAAAATTATACTAGCGGGGGACCTTAATCTTCCCCTCTCTGAACTTGATACCTCAAAATAAACAAGAAAGAAATTAAGGAGGTGAATAGAATTTTAGAGAGGGTAGGTATGATAGATTTCTGAAGAAAATTGAATGGGGATAAAAAGGAATATACCTTCTTCTCAGCAGTACATGGCACATACACAAAATCGACCATGTACCAGGATATAAAAAAACTCACAATTCAGCGCAGAAAGGCAGAAATATTAAATGCATCATTCTCAGATCATGATGCAATAAAAATCATATTCAATAAAGGGCCATGGAAAGATAGACTAAAAACTAATTGGAAACTAAACAACTTAATCCTAAAGAATGAGTGGGTCAAACAAGAAATTATAGAAACAATCGGTAACTTCATTCAAGAGAATGACAATAATGAGACAACATACCAAAATTTGTGGGATGCAGCAAAGGCGGTACTTAGGGGAAGTTTTGTATCCCTGAGTGCATACATGAATAAATTAGAGAAAATGGAGGCCAATGAATTGGGCATGTAATTGAAAAAGCTAGAAAAAGAACAAATTGAAAATCCACAATTAAATACTAAATTAGAAATAATGAAAACCAAAGGAGAGATTAATAAAATTGAAATTAAGAAAACTGTTGAATTAATAAATAAAACTAAGAGCTGGTTTTATGGAAAAAAAAAACAATAAAATTGATAGACCCTTAGCCAATATGATAAAAATAAAAGAAAGAAGAAAACCAAACTATAAGTATCAAAAATGAAAAGGGTAAATCTACCTCCAATGAAGAGGAAATTAAAACAATAATTAGGAATTATTTTGCCAAATTATATGCACATAAATTTGACAACCTTAGTGAAATGGATGAATATTTACAAAAATATAAGCTGCCTAGATTAACCAAAGAGGAAGTAAATTACTTAAATAACCCCATCTCAGAAAAAGAAATTGAACAAGCCATAAGTCAACTCCCTAGGAAAAAATCTCCAGGGCCAGACAGATTTACTAGCAAATTCTATCAAATATTCAAAGGACAATTGATTCCAATACTCTACAAACTATTTGGGAAAATTAGTGAAGAAGGAGTCCTACCAAATTCTTTTTATGACACAAACATGATACTGATACCTAAATCAGGAAAAGATAAAATGGAAAAAGAAAATTGTAGACCAATTTCCCTCATGAATATAGATGCAAAAATTTTAAATAAAATGTTAGCAAAAAGACTACAGCAACTTATAACAAGAATAATACACTTTGACCAGGTAAGATTTATTCCAGGAATGCAAGGATGGTTTAATATTAGGAAAACCATCAGTATAATTGATCATATCAACAATAAAACTAGCAGAAACCACATGATCATCTCAATAGATGCAGAAAAGGCTTTTGAAAAAGTACAACATCAATTCCTATTAAAAACACTAGAAAGTATAGGAATAAATTGAGCCTTCCTTAAAATAATAAGTAGCATCTATTTAAAGCCATCAGCAAATATTTTATGTAATGGGGATAAGCTAAAAGCATTTCCACTAAGATCAGGGGTGAAACAAGGGTGTCCACTATCACCTCTCTTATTCAATCTGGTGCTAGAAATGTTAGCAGTAGCAATTAAGAGAAGAAAAAGAAATCAAAGGAATTAAAATAGGCAAAAAAGAGACCAAGTTATCACTCTTTGCAGATGATATGATGATATACTTGATATGATACAGAATCCTAAAGAATCAAGATAAATTTGGCAAAGTTGCAGGATATAAAATAAACCCACAAAAATCCTCAGCATTCCTGTATATTTCTAATGAAATCCAACAGCAAGACATAGAAAGAGAAATCCCATTTAAAGTAACTGTACCCAGGACGTATATGAACACAACTCCAAAACACTTTTCACACAAATAAAGTCAGATCTAACTAACTGGAAAAGCATCAATTGCTCATGGCTAATATAATAAGAATGACAATTTTACCTAAATTAAATTACATATTTAGTGCCATACCAATCAATTCACCAAAAAAATTACTTTATAGAACTAGAAAAAATAGTAACAAAATTTATTTCAAAGAACAAAAGGTCCAGAATATCAAGGGAATTAATGAAAAGAAATACTAGGGAAGGTGGCTTAGCTGTACCAGATTTTAATCTATATTATAAAGCAGTAGTCATCAAAACTACTTGGTACTGTCTGAGGAATAGAGCAGTGTATCAATGGAATAGATTGGGCACACGAGACTCAGCAGTTAATGACTGCAATAATCTACTCTTCGATAAACCCAAAGACCCCAGTTTTGGGGATAAGAACTCACTATTTGAGAAAAACTGCTGGGAAAACTGGAATATAGTATGGCAGAAACTGGGCATAGACCATTATCTAACACCGTATACCAAAATTAAGTCTAAATGGGTGCATGATCAAGGTATAAAGGATGATACTGTAAGCAATCTGGGAAAGGAAGGAATAGTTTACCTGTCAGATTTATGGAGAGGGGAAGACTTCATGATCAAACAAGAATTAGAGAGCATTATAAAATGCTAAATGGATAACTTTGATTACATGAAATTGAAAAGCTTCTGTACAAACAAAGCCAATGTAACCAAGATTAAGAGGGAAGTGGGAAACTGAGAAAGAATTTTTATAACCAATGTCTCTGACAAAGGCCTCATTTCTAAAACATACAGAGAACTGAGTCAAATCTATAAGAATACAAGTCATTCCCCAATTGATAAATGGTCAAAGGATATGAACAAGCAGTTCTCAGAGGAAGATATCTACAAGCATATGGAAAAATGCTCTAAATCGCTATTGATTAGAGAAATGCAAATCAAAACAACTCTGAAGTACCGCATCTCAGCAGTCAGATTGGCTAAGATGACAAAACAGGAAAATGATAAATGCTGGAGAGGATGTGGAAAAATTGGAACACTAATACATTGCTGGTGAAGTAGTGAACTGATCCAACCATTCTGGAAAGCAATCTGGAACTATGTCCAAAGGGCTATGAGTAATTTCATATCCTTTGACCCAGCAATACAACTTCTAGGGTTGTATCCAAAAGAGATCATAGAAGCTCGAGGAAGACCCATATGTACAAAAATATTTATAGCACCTCTTTTTGTGGTGGCAAAGAATTGGAAATTAAAGGAATGCCCATCAATTGGGGAATGGCTAAACAAGTTATGGTATATGAATGTAGTGGAATTGTAGTGTCTGTAGATCCTATACCTGATTGTACGCTGCTATGGGGGTTGGGGGGGTGGGAAAGGGAAGGAAGGGGAAGAATATTTGAAACTCAAAGAACTGGGGAACTGAATCTCGTAAACTCAAAGTAAACGAACAAATTAATGAAGACCAAAAAACTATAGATTCTTTCTTTCAACTTGCCTCAACCTCTAGACAGGGGGAAAACCTGGCACTTCTGGACCAGGACTCAAACTGTAGCCCTTTCTGTATCTCTGCACACTTTTCCTCCCTCCTACAACCCCTCACATCCCAAAAACAAATAAGGAAACACAGAGATCAACAGTAGTTAAATCACTCTGATTTATCTACCCAAAAAAAGAAATTCAAACTTCTTAAACAGAAATTAGAAATTAACTTGACAGAATAGAGTAAATGTTGGAATCAGTTTCTGCCCTACTCAGGCAAAGAGGAGGGAGAGATAAAGGAAGACTATTTCACTGTATGATAACTATTCTCCAAAATGGAAAATCAGGACCACCAACCCTAGCTACTGAAAGTAGAGACAGGTACAATGCTCAGAACTCCTACCATGGCCCCATAGGCTGCCATACCTCACTTCTCAGAGCCCCAGTCTCTAGTTCCCTGTTCTTTCTGGTTTCTGACACAAAACATGCACCATGCTTCTGCTGTTGCCACAATCAACTGCCTCTGCCTCTGCCACAATGCTCAGCTCATAAGGGCAGTCCCAATGCTTTTGCTTTCATAGTCATACTATCATAGCTCGTGATAGTATCAGTCCTTTTCAGGACTTTCTGTCCAAGATTTCAACTCCCAGAAATCCACAGCCAGGCTTTTGAGCCTGCAAGAAGAGGTCCTCTCAAAAAGTGGTTACAGTTAAAAGCAAACCCAGAGATCATCTACTTGAACTCCCTCATTTTAGACATGAGGAATAGTGATAAACATGAGGAATAGTGATAACATATTGTACTTAGGTTCAAAAAATGTATTTCATGAGTAAAGAAGGGGAAAGTATGGTCAGATAATATTTTGTCTAGGGAAGACCTGAAGATTAGAGTGGACAGCAAGGTGAATATGAGTCAACAGTGAGATATGCAGCCAAAAAAGCTAATGAGACCTTAGCTTCATTGACAGGAATTGACATTCAACTTCCAGGAATAGAGGTGATAGATAATCTTCCCTGTTCAAACTACATTTGAAGCATCGTTTTTAGTTCTAGGTACCACAGCTAAGGGAGGACTTTGATAAGCTAGAGAGAATACCAGAGGCACCCAGCCAAAATGTGAGAAAACTCAAATCCATGCTATGTAAGGATCAGTTGAAGGAACTTGAGATGTTTAGACTAAAGAAGATGACTCAGGGAGGATATGATAGCTGCCTTCAAATATTTAAAAGGTCACCATGTGGAAAAGGAATTAAGTTTGTACTGCTTAGCACCAGAAGGTAAAACTAGGGGCAATGGGTAGAAATTTATAAAATAAAATAAAATAAAATTTTAAAAAGGGGGGAAGCTATATGGCACAGTGGATAGAGCACCAGCCCTGGAGTCCAAAGGACCTAAGCTCAAATCTGGCCTCAGACTCTTGACACTTACTAGCTGTGTGACCTTGGGCAAGTCACTTAAATCCAATTGCTCTGCCCTTCACCCTCCAAAAAAAATCGCAAAGACACCTTGATGTCAGGGGATGGCCCAGGGAGATGGATCTCTCATCATTGGAGGTCTTCAAGCAAAAGCTAAATGGCCACTTGTCAGGTGTCATAGTGGGGATTCTTTGTTCTGGTATGAATTGGACTAGACGGTCAGTGAGGTCCCACCCAAATTTAAACTTCTGTGTCTTCAAAGTAGTCTAAGGATCTACCTTAAACAGGTGGGAATGAAGAAGACAGCAACAAACCCAAACTCCTGAGAACCAACTTTCCACGGGCTGCTAGAAACATCAAATGGACATCACTCAGCTTTGTTTTTTTTATAGGAGCATAGAATATCCAGTCCAACAGTCAGATGGTTTATAATCTCTACTTAGTGGCCTAAGATCACAAGAGAGTCCGCTTCCTGAAAATAGGGCTGTATTTCACTGAAGACAACAGGCTATAAATAAATGATAAAACATAAGAGAAAAGTCATGCTAAAGAAAAACTCAGACTTCACAATGTCAGTCATGCCTCGTAAATCCTCTTCCTCTGGATTGCCCCATTTGGAGGCAGATTAGGTGTAAAATACTGGTTTTGAATGGGGTCCAGCCAAAATTTATACAGTCCAAAGGACTTTAAGAAAGAATTGTGATTTTTGGAAGGTTCAGACTTCTGGATGAAAAATATGCCTTTGATTGTAGATCTCTGAAGGAGGATCAATTTAACCATATCAGATGAAGTCTATATATCTCCAATAGGACACTAGGCAAGGAAAGGATTGTAAGGGAGCCAACCTAAGACTCCAAAGTTATAGACCATAATACCTCAGAGTTGGAAGGGACCTAAGGCTAACCATTCATAGCTAGCCTAACTTTAGCCTGAATTATGAATCCTGTCTACAACCTCTCCAACAAGTGGTCATTGTAGCTCTATTTAAAGACCTCCAGTGAACTCACCACCTCTAGAGGAAGTCCATTCCATTTCAAGACTGCTCTAATTATCAGGAATCTTTCCTTATGACGAGTCAAAATTGGCCTTCCTGTCATTTCCTCTCTAATCACTCTTCCAAATGACATCTCTAAATATTTGAATATTGCTATTCCATGGCTCCTCCAAGTCTCATTCTCCAGGCTAAACTTCCCCTAGTTCTTTTAACTGAACTTCATATTGTACGATTGACAGTCCCACCATATTATGGGCTCTCCTTTAAACAAGATCCAGCTCACCCATATATTTTCTATAGTGATACCTAGCTCACCCAACTTCTTTGCAGAGGTTGGAGGGGAGGGGTGGTCTATGGATATGGAACACTACATATAATGTTGCATTTGTTTTTATATTTTGGTTAGTTTTGTTAAATAGACTTTTCCCTCTTCTTATTTTATTTTTTGTTATTAGGAATAGTTCTTTGAGAGTAAGAGCAGAAAGAACATAAGGGCAATTGTAGGTGATAAAAGAAATTTGTTACATTATTACATATTATTATATTATATGCTATTATACTACAATTTTTTTTAAGCAATTGGGGTTAAGTAACTTGCTCAAGGTTACACAGCCAGTTATTTCTGGGTGTGGTGCTAAGTATTTGAGCCTGGATTCGATCCCCAGGTCATCCCGACACTGGGCTCTGTGCTCTTACTCACTGAGCCACCTGGCCACCCCTACAAATTTATTTCTAAAGATAAATACTTACTTAATTGAAAAAAGAAAGAAAAATACACAAACAATAGAATGAGGTATCCAGAATTGAATGTAATATTCCAAATATGGTGAGATCAGAGCAGAATATAACCAGATTTTTATCTCCCTCAAAGTAGATACTAGATCCTGAGTAATTACCTCTTTTGGCTGCCATATTGCACCAAATACTCACATTGAGCTAGCAGCAGTATGTTGGAATACCACATAAATTTCTTTCTACTTACATCTTCCCCAACCTGTACCAGGATTGTTGATTTTTTTTTTACCCAGTTAAAGACTTTACATTTATCACCCATTAAACTTCATCTTTTTAACCCACTGCTCCAGTAAACTCCTTGAAAGTAGGAATTGCTTCATTTATTATCTTTGTGCCCCAGTAGCTAACATAGAGCCTGGCAAATAGTAGGCACTGAAAAAAGTGTTTTTTGATTGAGATTTTTTTAGTTTTTTTATTGTTTTTTTTTATTCGATGTATTAGTTATCCCTAACTCCCTGTCACTCCAACTTTATGCCATTTGAAAATGTGGTAAGCACGCTTTCTGTGGTATGCTACCCATGGCATGCTATCCAGGCAACTGGATAGTGTAGTGGATAGAATGCTAGATCTTGGTGTCAGGAAGACATGGATTCAAACCCAGCCTCAGATGTTAATCTGGCATAATTTATTCTGAATGAACCCATGCTGGCTCTGTCTGCCTCAATTTCATCAACTGTAAAATGGGGACAATAGGGCTCAGACACTTATTACCCACGCAGAAACACCTGGCCATGTAACCTTGAGCAAGTTACTTTACCCCAATTGCTTAGGGGTGGCCAGGTGGCTCAGCGAGTAAGAGCACTGGCTCCAGTGTTGGGATGACCTGGGGATCAAATCCAGGCTCAGATACTTAGCACCACACCCAGAAATAACTGGCCATGTAACCTTGAGCAAGTTACTTAACCCTGATTGCTTATTTTAAAAAATGGGGACAATAATAGCACCTATCTCACAGTTTTATTGTAAGCATCAAATGAGATGATATGTGTAAAATGCTTAATATAGAGCCTGACACATAGTAGTAGTTCAATAAATGCATATTCCCTTCCTCCCCACTCTGCATCAATGCTTTCTTAGAAAACATTGGTTAAAAAATACTGAACAGAACAGGGTCAATGATAGAGCCCTCAAGTATGGGAATTCCCTAAAGATTAACAGAGGTCATTGATAGTTGTCTTGACTCTTGTTTTGGCACTGTACTCCAATGACTCTAGAAGAGAGAGTGAGGCTGATGACTTTGCAAAGCACTGCTTCACTTAAATCTAACTCCCTTGAACGTCAAGATATCACCCGTGTTGTGTCATGGGTCCTCTTCAAGAATGTAGGACAAACAACAACAGAGTTTGACGCCAATATGTCAATCAGCACTCCTTGAGGTTCATCAGCCAGCTAGTTTCAAAGCTACCTAATCGTACTATCAATCTAGCCCATATGCTTTTATATTGTTCACAAGGCTGTTGTAAGAGAATATGTCAAATGCTTTGACGAAATTCAGAAATATTGGGTCAATGGCATTCTCCTGATCTTCTAGCCTAATTCATCAAAAAAAAAGTAAATGACGTTAATCTGACATAACTTATTCTTAATGAACCCATGCTGGCTCTTAGTAATTACCTCTTTCCTCTCTAAGTGCTCATAAACCACCCCTTGGATAAACAGTTCTAGAATTTTGCCAGGAATCAACATTAAGCTCTTTGACCTATTGTTCTACTTTTCAAGTATTTACTCCCTTCCCCATTTTGGAAATCAGTTCAACATTTGCCCATCTCCAGTCCAGAGCCACCTCTCACGTGCTACACAAGTTCCAAGATTGCCTAATTCTAGACCCAGCTGCTGACTGCAGTTCTGTCCTGTTAACTTGTGTTTTTCTGTGTAACAGCAAGAGGGGCTGGTATGTTTATTGTTTCAATAGTCCTGAGAGACTGCCGAGCAGAGCTCAGTGTTGCAGCATTCAACACCAGTTCATCTGGGAAACAGTTTATCTCTTTGCCACAAGCAGGTAAAAGATGTTAAGTTGTAAACATGTGCTATAAAATGTCCCAAAGCAAACCCTGTTCAGAATGTCACACTGCCTTTCAGATCCCTGCCTGACCCTGTGGAGAAATACAGTACATATCTGGCAAGGAGAGAACATTGTCTAGCTGGTGTTTCTGGCTCAGAAGAGCAAAGTCAGCTGCTGCCTAGCATTGCAGCTGAGAGGACCAGGATTCCTGAGCTCTTTTCTAAGGATCATCCCTGACTTGAGATGGGATTTTTCAAGACATCATTTCGTGCCTCAGTTTCTCCTAAACACATCTTCTACCCATGTCTACAGAGGTGAGTTTATAGATTTCCAAGTGCTTTGACACCCTTCAGAGACATAAAATGCTTGGGAAATTGGATCTCCCCTAGTAGGGGATTTTGAGTCCTAGGTTCTGAGGTGATCAGGACAACTATGCATCTAACTCAAGCTGCTAGGTCTCCCACTAGAGGGATACTTAAAAAAAAAACACAGGGACTAGAGCCTTCCTGCCTTCAGAAGCTTAAACTACCTTAGGGTTCCTTCTTTATGCTTAAGCCTCTATGGTAGCTCTTGCCCTTCATATCTATACCATGCATCAGCAGAAGCCTCTCTCAGGCTGATCATGATAGCAAACGCCTGTAATCCCTGCTACTGAGAGAAGGAAGCTAGTGGATCCCTTGAGTGCAGGAGTTCTGAGTTACAGTGGGGCTAAAGTCAATCAGGAGTTTCCACTAGCACCAATGGAGGAAGAGGAAGGGTGCCACCTGGCTACCTAGGGAAAAATGAGCAGGGCCAGGGTAGGGTTTCCTTGTTAATCAGTGGTAGGATTGGCTCATCAATGGCTACTGCATTTTCAGTCTTAGGAAAATAGGGAGACCTAGTCTCAAAAAATTAGATAGAGATAGAGATAGAGATTGATAGAGATAGAGATGTGGATGTGGATATGGCTGCAGATGTGGATATAGATGACAGATATGGACATGGATATGGATATAGATGTAGATATGGATATTGATATAGAGATAGAGATGAGAGAGAGAGAGGGAGAGAGAGAGAGAGAGAGGGGGGGGGGTCAGGCATACTCTCAAGCCAGTTATCTCAAGGACAAAAATTACTTATGATATAGTGGAAAGGGCATTGTATCTAAAGTCAAGAAACCTGAGTGTGGTAGTCCCAAAAAAACTCTGAGATGCAGGACTGAGTCCTTCCCTGCTCCATAGGCAATCTGTTCTCTGCTCACTCCACAGACACCTCCAGCCCAACCATCTCTATTCTAACCATCAACAGCACTCCCCAATCTACCTTTCTAACCTCCTTGGGCTTTGATAGGCCAGGACTGACCTCACCTTGCTCAGTTCCAGAACTCCAAAGCCCTGTCGTATAAACCTCATCCTCTTCTAGCCCACTTTTGTGTTGTCTTCCTCCATTAGAATATAAGTTCCTTGAGGACGGAGACTATCTAGAAAGCTTTTATTTGTATTCCCAATGCCTAGCACAGTAGCTGAGCTATAGTAAGAACTTAATAAATTATTTATTCTGCCCCTCTTCCTAGGAGGAGCTCCATTCCTTACTCCCCACCCCTTCAATGCACCTTCTCTTCCCCCAAATATCTATAAACTCCTATGTTTGTAACATTCCAGGATGGCCATTTTCAATTCCTTAGTTGGTTGATAACTTCCTGCCTATAACAGGGTTCCTAAATCTCCCTCAGTAGTACTAATAAGAACTAGTAAGTGTTTAACAATTAAGGTGGGAAAAATAAGTACAAACAACACATTTTCAATCTTAATCTTGTTGTTGACATTCTTTCTAGTACTTTCTTAAGTCCAGACAATCAACAAAACAATACATCTAACTCTGACTTGTGACTTCTGATTGAAATTTTAACAATCAGCTCACATGGGTTAGAGGTGGTACCCATATAGCCTATAAAATATGTGGGTAGCTCTGATCCAGATCTGAACCTTTCCTACCCCAATCAGTCCCATTTTGGAAATGTTCATTGGGGCCCCAAAGGGAGGGGGGACCAATGGGTGGCCCTAGTCTAGTTTGGGTCCCAGTTCAATTGTTAAGAAGATGATAGATTAGATTGGATATATCATCTTGACTCCAGTGTAAGGGGGAGAGGCTTCAGTGGGTTGTACTAGTCCCCTTTCCTTGGTGTCTTTGCCTCCTGGTTCCTTAGATGTCTCCAATCAAGCCAAATGACTTTTCCTTTGGGGTTTTCCCTTTAATATCACAATTAAGGGAGTCTTGTCCTTTTGTCATTGACTGATTGATTTAATTCTTCCATAAAATAAAAATCTGCTATAACCCTTATATCTTTAAGGTGCTATGTAAGTTTTTATTATAGAAGTCAGAAGTTTCAGAGAACAAATGATGTACTTAACAGTTTAGGCAATGAAAAGTACAGAGAATAGAAACATCTGATTCTAATCCAAAGGACTGACCTTCCTAAGTCTCTCTAAAAGCCTGTATTCTCTGATTCTATTGTGTGTCTACCTTCATTCCAAACAGAAATGAACTCTGGACCTAGTCTCTGTAATTTATTTTCTTTTCTTTTTGGAGGCAATTGGGGTTAAATGACTTGCCCAGGGTCATACAACTAGTAAGTGTCTGAGGTCAGATGAGAACTCAGGTCCTCTGACCTGAAGGTTGGTGTTCTATCCACTGCACCACCCAGCTGCCCCTAGTGTCCAGCATTTCTAAAGAAGATGGATGATCTATTGTTCCTCTTATTCTGTCCTTCTTACTGTGCTTACAGATCCATACCTTTTTGTGATAGCCAGGTCCCTATGCTGGAAGGAGCAGGTGCTATCCTTTCTCCTTCAAGTGTTTTCAGGAAGCAGCCTCAGCTAATTTTAATGAACTGGCCAGTGTCCTCAAGGGATACAAGAGATGCAATAATCTGTGAGAGTTAGTGAGGCAACCAGATGTCACAGTGGATAGAGTGCTGGGCCTAGAGTCAGGAGGACCTGAGGTCAAATCCAGACTCAGACACTAGTTATAGGACCCTGGGCAAGTCACTTAACCTCTGCTTGCCTCCATTTCCTCAACTATAAAATGGGAATAAAAGTAGCATCTAGTTCAAAGAGTTGTGAGGATTAAATGAAGTAATATTAGTGAAGTATTTAGCACAGTGCCTGGCAGATAGAAAGGAGTAAGCATTTACTAAGCCACTGCTATGAGCCAGGTGCTCTGCTAAGCAGTAGGGATAGAAAGAAAGGGAAAAGACAGCCTTTATTCTCAAGGAGAAATAGGGGAAACAAGATGGAAACCACTTTGTACAAACGAGCTATACACAGGCTAAATAGAATACTCAACAGGGGAACGCCAGTAGAAGTAAGAGGGTTTGGGGAAGACTTCCTCCAGATAGCCTTTCTGCTGGGTCTTCAGGGAAGCTAGGAATGGAGATGAGGAGGGAGAGCATTCCACGCATGAAGGACAGTCAGTGAAAATGCCCAAAGCTGGGAGATGGAGTTTCTTGTTCCAGAGAAGTTTGGGAAGATGACAGGAGATAATGAGTTCACTTTTAGACATGTTGAGTTGAAAATGTCTATGAGGCATCCAGGTCAAGATGTCCAGTAAACATTCTAGTTCAACTTCACTCACATTTTATGGAGGAAAAACATGTGTCAGGAGTGCCTAAGGTCAGGAGACAGCATGGTACAATGGAATATACACTGGCTGTGGAGGGAAAGGACTAAGGTTCAAATCCTGACCCTGATGCTTTTTTCCCTTCACAAGCTTTGACAAAGACCTCAGTTCTTCTCTCTCTGGTCTCTTAGGTTCTTTTGGATTGTTGCTTGTCCTTCATTCTCAAAGAGACCAATGACATCAGGCAGGTGATTTTTTGTTTGCTTGGTTGGTTTGGGGTTTTTTTTGTTTTTTTTTTTTTTGCTTTTTGGAGGGGGAAGGCAGGGCAGTTGGGGTTAAGTGACTTGCCCAAGGTCACACGGCTAGCTTTGTGTTAAGTCAGATTTGAGGTCAGATTTGAACTCAGGTCCTCCTGACTCCAGGGCCAGTGTTCTATTTGCTGTGCCACCTAGCTGCCCTGCAGGTGATGTTTTGACTTCCAAGTGAATTAGATTTAAGGGAGGCAGGGCTGTACAAAGTCATCAACCTTACTCTCTTCTCCAGAGTCATTGGAGTACAGTAGCAAGATAGAAGGCTGGATGACGGGCAATGGCCCAGATACAATGGGACACTTTGGCCTTTTTAAGCTAAGGTCTTCCCCAGGACTCAGTCTGTCTGAGGCAATGCTTTCATGGAAGAAGAGAGATGTGAAAGATAGCTAAGGTTTGGAGAAGGAAGGTAAGAGGAGGGAGAGTGGTCCAAGAGAAAAAACATTGCTTGTGCAATAAACAGGGCTCAAGGGTCTGCTTTGTCATTACCTGTGGGATCTTAAACAAATCTTGATGTTTTGTTATGGAGTCTTATTGTCTTTATTGGTAAAATGGGTCAAGTCAAAGGAAGGAATTATAAAACTTCTATATCCTACATGTGCCTGTATAGGGGGCCAGGAGTTAGGAGACTTGAACTCTTGAATTTGTTCTCCTTTTCATCCATGTGACCCTGGACCCTCAGTTTCCTCAGTGTGAAAAGAAGTCAGACGAAATGTTCTTCCAGCTTTAGATACTAAGAACTTCTGATCCTGTGAAGCTCACCAAGATGTAGCTCTGCATCCCAACTCCAACACTTACTACTACATGACCAGGTACAAGTCATGGCACCTTTGTGATCCTTAGTCTCCTTATCTGTGCATGAGCATAAGATTTGCACTATCTCCCAGGGTCAGGAGGAAGCCTGAGCCAGAAATGTGCACTATTTTTGTCATCGTTCTGCCCAACCCTAGTATGAACAGAGGTGGACACAAATCTGCTCACTAATGAACATTTCTTTAATTGCTCAGGCAGAGCAGTTCCCACAGAGGGAAGGAATCAGAGAAATTTCCAAAGTGGCGGCTGTGAAGCAACAGTGCCTGAGGATTCTTGAGGTCACAAGTTGGTGGGGATGGGGGAGTGGGAGGTAACCGATGAAATCATTGCCAAGGCGGGGAAGGGAAGCAAGGGAGGAGGAAATGGGGTCACAGGGCAGGTGGATGGAATGTAGCTCCCAAGAGTTTGGGGGAGTTTTGATGGCCTGGGGAGGGACTTTATGGGGAACCTTTCTCCAATAAAAATGAAAAGCAAAACCTCATGGAAGAATTTATTGCTCATAAAACTGAGCCTGAGAACCTGACCAGGGAGGACTGGGCTTAACCTGAGCTTCTCTCAGACCCTTCTATACCATGCTCTGTGAACCTTTGGTGGCTGCAGCAGGTCAGTGTCACAAACTGGGAAATGGAAGGACTGTCTCAGAGTGTGGGCTCAATCCTATTTCCCAAGGGGTGGCTAAAAGGGCATTTCTCCTCCTCCACTCTGCTTTCCTTACTCCTCTAGGAATTTGAGAATGAAGGAAAGGAGATAACCCACAGAAAGAAAATCAAATAACACATTTTGTACATAGACTCCCCCAATTTGAATCTCTGAGTTAGAAGGGACTCTTTGGTAGCTGAACAAAAATCCTTTACAACATTCCCAGCAAATGGCCATCTAGCCTTCGATGGAAGATCTCTGGAGAAAGGGAACCCACTAGATTTCAAGGCAGCCTGATCTATTTTTGGATAGCTTTAAAGGTTAGGAACATTTTCTTTATATTAAGCCTAAATCTATCCCTGTACAGTATCTACCAATTGTCCCTAGTTCTCCCCTCAGTCATCAAATAGAACTAGTTAGATTTCTTTTCCATAATTATTACCTTCCCAATATGGTGTCAGACAGAACACAAAACATCATTGCCCTATTGCTAACATCAAATTGACTACCTAATTGACAACTGTTTCCTGCTGAATGAAATTGGTGTGTTTGAGGGAGTGAGAAATTGTTTTCTAACAAAGTCAAGAGAGGAGAATGAATATCTGAACTTGTGGAGATTTAACTAACTTCTGCTTTCCTACTAGACACTAAACTCAAGGTTGGAACAGCACTGGGCAAATGTGTGTCTTTTGACAAATTGGTCAGATTCCATCCACCTTGACACTCACAGTTGTATCAAAGAAAGTACTTCATCCAGTGAAATAGTGGAAACATATGCCAACTACAGTAGCAGGGCAGGAAGTAGGAGAAAGTGGTTTGAGGAGGATATGGAACAGTGATGACTGAAGCTGCCCTGGTAACAAGTCATTTGTGGTCAAGTAGTTTTTGAAGCTTTTCTTGGGTTCTAATTTGGACTTGGCTAAGATTATGTACTCTTTTCAGCCAGTCTTCAAATGGCATAGTGACATTATACTTACTGAGTTCTGTGGTTCTTCTGGGTGCTGGGCACTGACCCTGCCCTTTGAGACCTGACAATCTGAGGTAATCGAGCATTGTGCTGCTAGAAAAGCTAATGAAATCTTTGTTTAAAGAGAGGCATTAGAAGGTGAGTTGCTCCGTTCTCTTTCCTCTTCAGGTTGTATGTACTCTGGGCTTTCTCTCCTCTGCCCCAAATTCTTCATCCTGGAAGCTCATTCCAGGCTCTAGGATTCATACACTGGACTACTCTCCAACCCTGCAGCCTCTTCCTCTGATTGGATGGCTGCCTTTAAAGAAAGCACTCAGGTCAGCCATATTTTCTTTCCTCTCTCCAGGAGGCATTCTGGACTTTATCATATCCTCTCCCTGGGTACCTTCATACCCACCCGCATACCCTTTCCAGCTTTCTTTCTTTTATTGCTGTTTTCCCTCATTAGAATGTAAACTGGTTGAGGGCAGGGATTATCTTTCTGCTTCTATTTGCATACCTAGTTCTTGACACAGTAGCCCAACACTCAGTAAGTTGCTTATAGTAAGTGATTGTTGACTTAAAGACTGAATAGTCACTTTGTATTTATTTTGTTCCTATCAGACCACATCTGGCACAATGTTCAGTTCTGAGTGCTACATTTTAGGATGGACATTGACAAGCCAGCATGCAGAGTGGCAGAGCAAAGCAGCCAGGTTGATGAACAATCCATAGTTTAGATGTTGCATATGAGTATTAGTTGAAGGACCATAAGGATTATTTTTGGTTTTGTAGTAGTCACTTGGTAAATTCTTGCTGAGTAAATATTTAGTAGGAGAAAGAAAAGATTTATTTTCTTTTTTGAAGGGGATCAGAGATAAGTAAGTGACTTGCCTAAGGTCACACAGCAATGTGTTAAGGGTCTGAGGTCTGATTTGAACTCAGGTCCTCCTGACTCCAGTGCTGGTGCTCTATTCACTGCGCCACCTAGCTGCCCCAAAAGGGAAGATTTAGAGAAGAACATGATAAATATCTTGGAATTCCAAAAATGTAGCACTCAGAACTGAACATCATATAGGATGTGGAAAATTATGCTGTTATGGAAATGTTTGCTTTATTCCATAAATTAAAAATAAAATAAATTATTACACAAATGTCAAAACTGTTCTGTGTCTCTGTTTCATTAGAACACTGGCAAATATTGGGGAAAGGAAAGGGGAGAGAGGGAAAGGACTGTATAAATACTAGTGACTATCCCATCCCAGATCTCTCATTAGATCATAAATATCTTGGGGGCAGACATTGTGTTTTCTGCCTTTAGCATCCTCCTTTAGGGCTATCTCAATTCATACAATAAATATGTTCCCAAAAAGATGAGAGTAAATCAGAATTTTCTAAACCCTATTATTTCTAACCCTATTATTTGAACTGACAATTTCGGAGCATCCATTGGCTACGATGTCTTTATTTCCTGTTGTTCTTCATCTGGTAGGAATTCCTAAAACTTTCAGTGCCTCTGTTTTTTCTCCCCTCACGCCAAGCATTGAGTATTAGAATCTCAGAGTCAGAAAGGGCTTTAAAGATCATCCCATCTGACTCCTTTTCAAACTGAGGTCACCAAGGGTCCAGGGTTCCATGGAGTGAAACCTAGAACAAACTCAAGAGCTCTAATCCCCTGACTCCTGGTCCTTTATACAGGCATATATAGGATTTAGAAGTATCCCAACTCCTCCCTTCCACTCTCCCCATTTTACACATAGGGACAATAAGACTACATTAATGAAGCAGAAAGACTTGCTTAGGATCCCACAGGAAAGGACAAAGCAACCACTTGAACCCTCCGTCTTCCCAAAAGCAATGTTCTTTCTTTTTCTTCATATTTAATATTTCTTTCTCTTTTCAATATTTTATTTTTCTTCAATTATATGCAAGAACAATTTTTAATATTTGTTGGGTTTTTTTAAGTTTTAAGCTCCAAATTCTATGTTATCCTCCCTCCCCTCCCTAAGACAGTAAGCAATCTGATATAAGTTGTACATGTGCAATCATGTGAAACAGTTCCATATTAGTCACCGATGTTCTTTCTAATAAACCTCCCAGGATTATTGTGAGGACTAAATGAGATAATATTTGTAAAGCACTTAGCATAATACCTGGAACATAGTGGGCACTGTATAAATGTGAACTGTTAGCATTATTATTACCATGATGTCAATCTTTAAACCAATTCTTAAATGTACGAAGGAACTATTAAAAGGGAAATTTTTTGTCAGATGAAGTGAATAATCATATCCTTTAATTTCTCTTGGTAAATTCAGATTCTCTTAGAGTGAAACAAAGTGCCCATGAAGGGTTCTGTGGCATTGATATTGACTGAGGAAGTTACTGAGTTCACTATTGACTTGCATACCCCTCTCTCTCCACCCTACCACCTCTTGCTGTAATTCCCCCTGACTTTGCAAACAGCCTGGTTTACTGATAATTCTGCAACCACAGTTCCAGCTCTGGATATGTGAGCATTTAGGTCAGAAATAGATAACAGCAGGGTTCTGTACATCAGGGAACATCTCTCTCCTTCTCCTGCCTGGCTCAACTCCAGGTCACGTTGGAGAAGCCCATGGAGAGGGAAACACCCACCCCTTAGACAGTGCTGGATTTGGGGACCAAATTTTTAGCCTTTCACCCAGGGAGGGTCTGATTTTAAAAGGTACATACAGTTCTCCCTTCCCTGACCTACAAGTGCAGTTATCCACCTCTCTGGCTAACTAATCCTCTTCTCCTCTCCCTCAAGGAATTACCAGAATCACAAATTTTAGAACTGGAAAGGTCTTCAGGGCCCACCCGCCCAAACCATATTCTTAGGAGGACACTCACTACAACATATTTGACTCAAAGCCCCCAACGAGGGGGAAGCCACTTGCTTCCCAATAATCAGTCAATGGGCATATATTAAGTACTTACTATGGGCCAGGCACTGTACATCATTCCTATACAGCCCATATTTCATTTATGATAGTTTTCATTTTTAAGGAATTTTTCCTGACATTAAGCATAAATTTGCCACTTTACAACTTCCACTTATTGATTCTAATTTTTCCCTCTAGGGACAAATGGACCAAGTTGAATCCTCCTTCCATATTATTGCCATTCCCTGCCCCCAATTTTCTCTTCTCTACATTAAGCATATTGAGTTCTTTCAATGTCTTCACATGGATTAGATTCAAGTTCTTTTACCATCTTGATCACCCCACCATTTCTCTAGATAATCTTATTTTAACAATGTCCTCCTAAACTCTGGTGTTTGCTTGGTCTGACCATGGCAGAACAAAATAGAACTATTTCTTCTTCACCCGTACCTCTCCACACAGTCCAAGACTGATCGGTTCTTTTGGCTACTACATCCCACTGATAATTTATATTGATCTTACAATTCACTAAAGCCCTGACATCTTCATTGGTGTTAGAGAATGGATTATAAGTCTATACTGAGCTGGCCCTGGGCAAAATTGTGAAAAAGGTAAAGCTCATTTTTGACCTCCCTACCCTCCCCCTTCTTCATCCTTTTTTTTATTCCTCACTGCTAGGATGCCAGTATCTTGTCCCATCTCTTAGAAAAAGAAGTAATATCAGTTATTTGTCGTCACTGAGTTGCTTCATGTCTGACTCTCCATGACCCCATTTGGAGTTCTCTTGGCAAAGATACTGGAGCAGTTTGCCATTTCATTCTCCAGCTCATTTAACAGAATGGGAAACTAAGGCAAACAGGACTAAATGACTTGCCAAGTGTCACAGAGTCTGATGCCAGATTTGAACTCAAATCTTCCTGACTTCAGACCTGGTGCTCTATTCACTGTGCCATCCAGCTGCCCCTTCAGTCATTTACACTAGTGAAAATTGATAGATTGTAAGAATTTAAAGGGAACATTAAAGGCAACCTAATCCAGCCCCCTTTGTGGAGAAATTGAGGGTTAGAGAGGTCAAGAATCTTGCCCACGGCCATACATAAGTAACAGAGCTAAATGTCATCTGGATATTCCATAGACATCTTAAATTCAATATGTCCAGAACGGAACTCATTATCCTTCCCTCAAAACCTTCCCCTCTTCTCAATTTCCCTGTTAATGTCAAGGGTACCACCAACCTCCCAGTCATCCAGGCTAATAAGCTAGGTATAATCTTCTATTCTTTGCTATCTTTCCCCCCTCATATACAATGTTAACAAGATCTGTCAGTTCTACCTTCACATAACATCTCCTGCATCCTCCTTCTTCCCCCCTGATATACCATTACTCTGGGGCAGGCTCTCATCAGCTCATGCCTGGACCTTGGCAATAGCCAACTAGTGAATTTTTCTGCCTCAAGTCTCTCCCCATTCCAGTCACTCTTCTGTCATTGGTCTTCCTAAAGCACTGATCTGGCCTGTTATTCCCATGTTCAATAAACTCCACTATATCCCTATCATCACCTAAATCAAATAAAAATCTTCTGTTTGGTATTCAAAGTCCTTTATAACCTGCCCTGGACACACACACACACACACACACACACACACACACACACACACTTTTACAATCTTCTTGCACCTTTCACTCTCCACATACTATGGTATCCAATGGCATTAACCTTATTGCTGTCGTTAGAACAAGACACTCCATATCCTGGCTATGGACTTTTTCAGCCCATGTTCCCCATGCCTGGAATACTCTCTCTCATCTCTGCCTCCTGGCTTCCTGGTTTCTTAAGAGTTCCAGATAAAAGCCCCACCTTCTACAGGAAGTCTTTCCCAATCTCCCTTAATACTAGTGTCTTTCCTCTGTTGTCCAATTTATCTTGTATGTAGCTCACATGGGCAGAGTTGCTTGTATGTTATCTCCTGAATTAATTATGAGCTCCTTGAGGGCAGGGACTGGCTTTTGCCTTTATTTGTATCTCTAGCCTGTAGCACAATGCCAGGTACATAATAGGTGCTCAATAAATGTTCATTGAGTGACTGAGTCTGACACATTGTTCCTGGAATTAAGGATTAGCATCCGGTATATTATAACTGGGGAGAATGAGGCCTGTAGAGTTTGTAGCATTCCCTTATAATGGAACAGTGCTGTTTTTACAATCTCTGAAGCAAATTCAAAGTGGCAGCCAGAGATGGGTGAGGGGATGGTTGTGCCACAGGCTCCATAGGCTGGCATTACCCTGTGCTCTGATTCTAAGTCATTCCCAGGGTATAGATTAAGAGCTTTTGAAAGCACATTGAAAATGCACTGCTCACTCAACTGTTCAGTGGCCTGAAAGGGTGACCCAAAGGCCAAAGGGAGGCCCCAGGAGGAATTGCAATATGGGGAATGGGGGAGGAGGGCAGTTTGCTGACTTTCCCCAGGCTCCAGTTCTGCTCTAAAATAGACCTTCATTGTTGTGTTCCCCACCCCCACCTTTCTCCGTGAAGGTTATAGACTGAAATCCACACTCACCCAAATATGCATTTAATTCTGTTTTACTTAAGCAATTATTATATAAATAATTACATTGTTATTAGAAACATGTTTCCAGGGTTTAAATGACCACGAAGCAGATTTATAGCTATTACAGACCTGTTAATCCTCAATAAATATGTTTTTAATCAGGTTAGCATTTTACATACAATAACTGTCCTATTAAGTTTGGGGCAGATTTTGTAGCCTTTACTGAAAGCATTGTAGTTTATTTTTTTCCCTGGGGCTCTTTAAATTATGTTTTAAGATTGGAAATTAAAATGGGAATTTTCCATCACCAAGACAGACTCAGGAACCAAAAAAAAAAAAAAAAACAGAGCACAGGAGCTGCATCAGAGAGAGCAGGCAGCATGGAGGTAGTTTTAAAAGCACTGAACTATATCCCTTGATGCAGAGAGTCCACTGCTAGGCATATAACCCAAAGAGGTCATGTTCAGAATGAAAGGGATAATATTCGGGAGGTTACTAGAGCTAATGCAAACTGGATCTCAAAAACTAATTATTAAATTTTCTGTGGAAGCATTATGTACCCCCAGCAAATGCTATAAATCAGGGCTTGATTTATTGTTTTCTTGATTTTCTAGACTTAAGAAAGTGATAAAGAAAATATTGATGCAGATTAAACTCAAAAGTGTATCATGCTTCTTTTTTTTCTGGAGAGTAGGTTGTTAAACATTTATCAGCCCATCCCTGCATATATACTCCAAAATTTTCACAGCAGCATACTTTGTCATAGCAAAGAACTAGAAACAAAGTAAATGTATATAGATTAGGGAATGACTAAACGAGTTGTGGCCCATGAGGGCAATGAAATGTTGCTATGTTGTAAGAAATGACAAATGTAAAGAATTCAGAGAAACATAGAAAGACTTACATGAACTGATGCAGCATGAAGACAACAGAACCAAAAAAAAAGCGATATACACAATGACTACTACAAAAAGTAAAGAGGTGAAGTCCTCTAGTGAGTTCCAAACTCAACCTTTCTCTCTTTCTGTCTCTCATGTCTGTGTGTGTTGTGTGTGTGTCTCTGTCTCTCTCTCTGTCTCTCTGTCTCTGTCTCTGTTTCTGTCTTCATCCATGCCAAATGATATAGAGGATATGATGCTGGATATAGAGTCAGATGGGGCAGCTAGGTGGTAAGTCGATAGAAGTAATGGCAAGCAAAGGAATACTTAGTACTTAGCTCCTTGTTTCAGTTATTCAAATATTTAACTCCTTGTTTCAGTTCTTCAAGTGCCTTTGAGCCCCACCTGTGATTTGAAGGTGGGAGAACTTGCTGATGCAACAGGAAGGAGAACCACCATATAAAAGCAGGAGCACAAACTGGAATGGAGTAGAACTGAGAGGGAGAACACTTGTGGTGTCTGGCACTATGTCTGTCTGTTCTGTCTGTGTTGATTTTTGTGTTACTTTGTCAGATAGAAGTACCCTGTCTGTTGATTTGTGTTGATTTCACAGGCAGAAAGTGAATTGAGATGCAAGTGCCGACAATGTGTGTGAATATTGTTGTAACTCTGTTAAACTTGATATGTATAGATAATGTGGCTCTGTTAAGTTTTCTCTTCCCAGAAACAGAGACTTCAAAGAAAGGGCTTGAAGTGGACTGGTTACTGTGAGCTCCAAATTGGAACTGGAACAGGAACAGGAATTGGAACTGTAAGAGGAACTGGAACATGAGCTAGGAATTGCAAACCTGTGAATCCAGGAGACAGTTGGGTGAATTCAGGCAACAGCTGGGAGCATGGAAGAGAAGTCATGGAGTTTGGAAGTCAACCTTGAATAAAGATGAAAGGACTTTTACTTGGGTACATAGTGATAACTGACAAGATCATGATTTACTGTGACCTAGGGGTGGGAAACCTTTGTACTTTGTACTCCTTAAGGATGAATGAGTTAAGGATGATTGGAAGCCAGTCTCCACCAAGATGAAAAGACTTTAGACCAGTACTTTATACCAATTGATTCAGATTGTGATTTACTGAATGATATCTACTGTTTAAGAATGTGTGGCCACTTAAGTAATAAGTTGTTATTGTTATATTGTTGTGAATGTTGAACTTTGGTTCCGTAAACGTTTTACTTTAGTTTATTGCTGAATAAATAGAGTTCACTATACTATGTTATCAGAACCTTAAAGCTACTCACAGCAGCAGTCCTCAGGAAAGCTGCTCATTCTTGGCTTTACAATAGAGTGCGAGGCCTAGAGTCAGAAAGGTCTGAATTCAAATTTGACCTCAGACACTTAACTAGTTGTGTGACCCAGGACAAGTCACTTAGCCCCCCTATTTGTCTCTGTTTCCTCATCTATAAAATGAGATGGAGAAGAAAATGGCAGACAACTCCAATACCTTTGCCAAGAAGACACCAAATGGGATCACAAAGAGTCAGAGACGACTGAAACAACTCAACAACAACAACAAATGGAGTCAGACAACCTAGATTTGAATCCTGGTTCTAATTACCAACTTGACTTTGGGCAAATTTTTAAAAAGCTCCTTGAGTTTCAGCTTCCTCTAATCACTTCTCCACTTCCTTCTAGCACAAAATCTAAAAAATCCCTTCCCATCCTGGAGATTTATATGTTTGAGAAACAGCAGATTATAGTGGATAGGACTTCAGAGTCCTATCCTTCAAGTCTTTTCTCTGATATTTACTATCTGAGTGAACTTGGGAAAGTCACAACCTCTCTCTGCCTCAGTTATTTCATCTGTATTATTATGTTACAGTCTCATTAGCCTCTTGGGTCCCTTCCAACTCTAAATCCCCACAATGATCATGTGGGATGGGCAGTATATATACTATGAACCCCAGTTTACAGATAAGAAAAATACGTCCCAGAAAGGCAAATTAATTTGTCCCTTGGTTACATACCAATAAGCAACCAATCCAGATTTTGAAGCCAGGTATCATGTCCAACATTCTTTCCACTATGCCAAGCAACTTTTCATAGACACTTTAGGTTTGTGATAGAGTCAGCAGGGTAAAGAATAAACACCCATTAAGGACACATTCCAGCCTTTATTATGTTTTTCACTATGAGGAAAGAACACAGCCCCTCCCCCATGACTACCCCTCCACACACTCCACCCTTGGGGACAGAGGGAGGAAGCTAGGGAGAGATTAGCAGGCTCTCTGTTAAAGCAGCTGTAAAATGAAGTATTCAAAAATGCATTGCTGACCCATTCCCTCACCCTGCAAGGCCCAGGGAAAGGAGAAAGGAAAAGAAAAATAAAGAAAAAAAGAAAAAAAGCATCAAATTATTCAGTTAAATTCTTCTTATTAAGTAAATAAACCACATATGATTGGCGCTCTCCCAGAGTACTATCAATCCTGGGAAATGGCAATAAAAATAACATAAGACTACTAGAACCTAAACAGATCTGGAAAGGTCATTTAGTCAATCCCCCTGCCTCCTCAAAAGAGAGAGAAAAGCCAACATTCCTATAGTGCTCAAGCATTTGCACAGAAAAATCTATCTTGACCTTGTGTTGCCATTCTCATTTTACAAATGAGACAGCTGCACAGAAAAATTAAATAACCAAAGTTATCTCCAATTTGAGATTTATTGAGGTTTATCGATTATAGAACAGACTCCTTTATCCTGTGTGTATATATGCATTTATCACATAATGTGGATAGATAGATAGATAGATAGATGGATAGATAGATAGATAGATAGATAGATAGATAGATAGATAGATAGATAGATAGATAGATAGATAGATGGATATAGATATATACACACATATGCACCTATTTGTGTATGTATATATACATATATAATCTTGTTTGTACACAATAGATTACATATTATCTTTCCCATTAGATCAAATTCCTTGAAAGCAAAGATAGTTTTTTGGTTTGATTTGATTTTGACTTTATTCACATCCCCAACATATAACACAGTGCTTGGCACACAGTAGGTACAGTACTTGTTGACTGACTAACTTGTGCAATGACTGTATCATATAGCTAGTGAGTCATAGAACCAGGACTCTTCTGTCTCTGAGTTCAGTGTTCCTTTCACTAGTCTCTCAACTAATCTGCCTCAAAGCAGAACCAAGCAAGGACTGGAATCTGAATAGCAGGCCATAGACATAAGTTTAGACTGAGAGATAGCACTTGCCTGGGATTTTCCATGTTAGGACAGAGAATGAGGTTTGTTAACTATGTGGAGCAGTTAAGTGTCTGCTGGAATCAAGCAGGTTTCAAGAACATTTAGGAATAGACTGCTTTAGCCAAAGGTGTAGCAGAAGATGCGAATGAGAACATAGCAATTATTTGGAATGGAATCTAGTTGGGGAACTCCAATCTCTGTTTATCAAAGATTAGGAAAAAATGAATAAGACATGGGAAAATAAAAGATGCTTAAGAGAAAGGAAAATAGAGGAGGGAGCTGGAGATTGGGGTGGTGGGAGATACAGAGGGATAGCTTGTAGACCACTCGACAAAAACTTTGGAGGGAACTTTCCATAAGCAGGCTATGGTTGAATCTTCTAATCCTATCTTCTCAACAACAAAAAGCACCTTCTTTCTTCTAGTCAACCTGCCCTATTCACTAGGCATTCCTTAACCAGTCCTCCTTCAGGCACCTTACCTCAAGTTGTTTTCCTACCTGTATCCTACCTACCATAGCTTCCCATTTCTACTGATCCAAATACTATCCTTCACAGTCCAACTCAAATCTCATCAAATGAATGAAGCCTTCCTGGTCACTCCAGTCTACAGTGATCTTTGAACTTGTATATCACTTAGTATCTCGACCGCTCATTTGGTAATTCATCGTTATCTTGCCTTTTATTCAATACTCTTGCCAACAGCACTTTAAAAATGGAAACAAATTTGTTATTAGTCAACTTTTTATATGTGTATATCTTTTCTCCAAATGATTATAAACTCTTCAAAGAAGAATATTTGACCTTTTGGGTTTTGGGTTTTGTGACCAAACCATGTGTAAGGGATATATTATTATTATTATTATTTAAAAGAAAAATGATTGGTAAAAGGTAGGAGGGTTCACTGTACAGAACAGCACAGGAAATGAATAATTAATGCTTGTTAAATGATAATGAATTGAATTGAAGATATTCATGGAAGGAAATCTAGGAACTGGAGAGGAAGAATGGTGGGAAAGCATTAAGAGGCAAAGAAAAAAAGGAAAAAAGAAGCAATATTATCATCAGAGTTTATACTATAGACCATTTGAACAGAAAGGAAATACATGAAAAGTTCAGAAAACAGACCATGACTGGAACATATGCAATCATCTCTTGGAATTCTCCAACAAAAGCAGAGTGATAAATAATTTCTAGACTAATTGCCTCTTTCAAAAGGGGCAACTAAGTGATGCCCAACCTGAAATCAGGAAGACCTAAGTTCAAATCTGACCTCAGACATTTACTAGCTGTGTTACCCTGGGCAAGTCACTTAACCACTATTTGCCTCAGTTTCCTCAAGTGTTAAATGGGAATAATAATAGCACCTACCTCCCAGCATTGTTGTGAGGATAAATGAGATAACAGTTTTTTAAGTGTTTAACACAGTGCCTTTCACATATTAGACACTATATAATATCAACTTTAAAAAAACAGTAGGTAATTTACTCCCTTAAAATTAGAATTTCATTCTGTTTTTCACCAATAAGGAGGAACCAACTGCTGGAGTGGTAATAGTAAAAACTTGGAGCAAGTCATCGCTGAATCTTAGATTTTATGAGAGAAGAAAAGAAAACTGAGAATAATTGTCTGACATGCATCCTAGATTTAGTAAGAGCAGATTTCAAAGTCTTCAGAAAAAAATGATAGAAGTGATTCCACACATAGGAGGAAAATTCTCCCATAGCTATAAACTGAAATCTGGCTCCCCACCCCATCCCAATGACAGCCTCCCTTGACCACCTTTTTCAGTACTGGCTGTACTGAATTCATTCATTCCCCTCAACTCACAGGTCAAGGCAGGAGAGTTGGAATACTCTTTGCTCCCCACTTCCAGCTTCTCCTCCTACCTCCTTCACACTTTTCCTTTGAGATTCATGATATTTATATCTACTACCCAATAAAAACCCCGATAGCTATTGTCTACAGATTCCCAGGTTACTCCCCTTCCTTCCTCAATGAGTTTGGTACCTGGTTCACAATTGTTTCTTTCCTCCCTAACTCTTGTCCTCCCACTAAAGGACTTTGACACACATATTGATTGTCCCTCAAACACCCTAACCATTCATTCCTCATCCTACTCACTTTACATGACCTACTCTTCTACCCCACCTCAACCATACACAAAGATGGTCATACCTTTGATCTTGTCATTATTCACATACACCATCTCTATATTCAGGAATTCTGAAATCCCTTTATCCAACCATTATCTTTTTTCCTATACATCCTGTATATAGTTTGCTTTATGTATATTTGCATGTCTTCTCCACTAGTAGATCGTAAGCTCCTTGAAGGTAGGGAATGTCTTTTGCCCGTTTTTCTATCCCCAGCATTTAGTGCAGTGCCTGGCACATATTAGGGGCTGAATAAATGTCTATTGATTGATTGAAGTCAGCTCAAGAAAGATGAAAAACTCTCAAGAAGGAAATTTAAAAGACACAAAGAACAATTCCAACAAGGACAAAAAGAGAAATTATCTAAAGACAGAGATGTGGATGTATAAGGAACTCACCAATCGATTTAGATTTTTTAAGACATTTACAAAAGATAAAGAAAAGAATAAATAATGGGGGAAAATACAAAAGTGTTGAAGTCTTTTAAGTGTGCTATCAAGTGTGCTAAAGCTCAGAATGTTGAGACTGACAGAGACAACTGAAAACAATACAAAAGGGTTGTTGTTTTTTTTTTAAGCTATTGGGGAAGAGAAAGATCAAGGGGGAGACAAGATCTCTGCTTGATGTGGACAGAGCAATGGCACCAGGCAATTAAGAGAAGGTAGAGTTAGGGGCGGCCAGGTAGCACAGCGAGCAAGAGCACTGGCTCCAGTGTCGGGATGACCTGGGGATCAAATCTGGGCTCAGATACTTAGCACCACACCCAGAAATAACTGGCCGTGTAACCTTGAGCAAGTTACTTAACCCCGATTGCTTACAAAAAAAAAAAAAAAGAGAGAAGATAGAGTTCCTTGATTCATTTTCTCTGCCAAGTACAGTAGCTAGTGGGAAATTAATACCAATGATAAGTAGAGAGAGAGTAAGATTGTATCTACCTGCCCTTATTGAGTTGAAGTCACCAGACAGATGAACTATACCCTTGGATACTGTTGGAGGCACACATCTAACACCAGTACCCTCTTATTTCTGATGATTTGTGGATGAAATGAGGAATTCAAAAGTCATTGAACTCTTACAAAAGGAGATTTATTTTGCCCTAACATTACAAGAACAAGCAACAAAAGATACAATGTCACTTAGTTTCTCTGCATGAAGCCCCCTAATCTCCATCTGGAAAGATGGAGAGTTTGGAAGGAAATGAATGGATGGAAAGAATCAGTTTGGCAACTTGTGATCTTAGGGCCCCACTAAATCTAAATGGTCCATATTCCACTTGGATGGGACTTTTTATTAGCCCTAGAGTACCAGGAACCTTCATCAAAAAAAAAAACAGAGATGATTAGGCCCCAGGGACATTTTGTCTTCTTTTAGAAGACAAACTTCCCCATGTTGTTAGTAGAAGGAAAGAAGTTGCATCAGGGTCCTATCATAGGTACCAAAAACCCTGCAAATATGATTGCTGAGCCAACATCATTGATCGTGGCAAATAAAAAAAGTATCACAGAATTGGAGAAGGTCATATATCCCAATTTTCTTTTAAAGGATTAGAGAAGAAGGGTGTCTTAAAACTATAGGCAGTGAGCTTGATGTTAATTCCTGGGAAAAATTTAGAACATAAAATTAAAGGGATGGTTAGGGAACATTAGACAAGGATCATAAAAAACCAGAATTACTTCATCAAGAAAAATTCATGTGAGATTAACCTCATTTCATTTTGACTGAGTAACTAAATTAGTAGATCAGAGTAATATTTCAGGCACGGTTTAACTAGGCTTATGCAAGACAATTTATACTGATGCTCATATTAGTCTTATAGAAAAGCTAGAGAAAATGTGGGCAGCAGGTGACAGGGCAGATAGAGTACCAGGTCTGGAGTCAAGAAGAGCTTAGTTCAAATCTGGCCTGAGACACTTAGAGGGAGAGATTCAGTAGGGTGCCTCAAGGATCTGAGTTCAGATTGAGACTAGCTACTATTCTTAGCAATTACCAGAATAAGGGACATCAATGACACAACTATCAAACTTGTAGGTGACACAAAACTGTGAGGTATAGCTGACAGAGTCAGAATTCAAAAAGATCCTGACAATCTAAAATACTGACTAGGATTGAGTAAGATGCCATTTAGTAGAGATAAATGTAAAGTCTTACCTTTGCACAAGAAAATCAACTTCTTAAGTATAGGATAGGGAGGCATGGCTTTGTAGCATGTCATTTAAAAAAGATTGGGATAAAGTGAAGATCTGGGTGTGGGGGGAGGGTTTAGTCAACTCTAAGCTACAATATGTACCAATAATGTGCTGTACAGCTGTCATTTGAAAAAGATTGGGATAGAGTGAAGATCTGAGTGTGGGGGGAGGGTTTAGTCAATTGCAAGCTACAATATATACCAATAATGTGATGTGGTGGCCAAAAAAACCCTGAAAACAAATGCAATCTGAGACTACATTAAGAGGAGTAAAGTATCTAGGTAACCAAAGAGGTAACCAGGCCCTGCCTTTCTTTGGTCAGTTTTATTCAGTTCTGGAAACCATAATTTAGGAAGGACATTGATAAACTGATAAGCATCCAGAGGAGAATAATTCAGTCCTTGTGTCCATGCTATATGAAGATCAGGGGAAGAAAGTGATGATGTTTACCTTGGAGAAGAGACAAGTTAGAGGAGTCATTATGGCTGTCACAAGAAAGGGTACAACTGAAAAAATATGAAATTTATATTTGAAATAAGAAAAATTTCTTAACAATTAGGGCTATGCAATAGTAGGATAGGCTCCCTTGGGAGACAGCACTCTAGACTTTAGTTCTACAAGGGTTTTTTAAGTAAAGGTTGGGTGTACAGTGGTCAGGTATACTGTACAGCGGCTTCTGGGGTCCCTTCCAACTATGGGAAACTGTGATTCTATGATAGAGACCTCATTCTCTGGATACCCAGATATTTGCATGATAGACATTCAGAAAAAATGTTTATTGATTGACTTATACTAGTAATAGCTCAAATTTACTGTTAAAAAGTACTATCATCCATTGTCTCATTTGATCCACAACAATCCATGTAAGGTATTAGACTTATTACTGTCTCTGTTTTATAGGTGATAAAACTGAGTCTTAGGGAGATAAACTGAGTCATCCACAGATACATGGCTAATAGATGCCAAAGCTAGAGGTATAACTGGATCTTCAAACTTGAAAAGAAAAAGATGCATGCTCTACACTGAGCTTGGAAACTGTAATTTGCAAAAATGAAGAAATTAAAAGGGAGAGATAAACACAAACTTAAGGGCTGTGAAGGGAAGAGGAAATGGGGAAAGGAAGCAGAGAGAGGAGGAAGGATCATTTCAAACAAATGCAGAGCCTAGTTATGAATGGAAACCATAAAGGTTAATGGTATTGGGTCAGAGAGCGCCAGACACAGCACGTTTAGTCTGAAAGAAGACTGGTCAATTGCAGTGCTTTTTTTTCTATGCCAGATTAGATTATGTGTGTGTAAGGATGTAGTAGAGGCCAAAGCAGGCTCTTTTGGAGGCCTTCCATCTGGTCATTAGGCTAGGGAGGAAGTCTTTTAGAGTCACAGACACTTAGGGGTATCTGTTGTCCCACTCCTAGACAGCTGAGGAAATGGAGTCCCAGAAAAGCAAAATGACCTAGCCCAAGGCTCCTGATGCCCAGTCCAGCATTCTTCATAACTACAATACCTCCTCCTCCTTGCAAGAAGACACACTGTCTTTCTGTTTTGGTTTTAGTTTTGGTTTTTTGCTTTTTGGAGAGCAATTGGGGTTAAGTGACTTGCCCAAAGTCACACAGCAAGTAAGTGTGTCAAGTGTCTGAGGCTGGATTTGAACTCAGGTCCTCCTGACTCCAGGTCCAGCGCTCTATTAACTGTGCCATCTAGCCACCCCTGCCTTTCTGTTTTAACAATGGAAGAAGAAAGATTTTTTTTCCTTTAACAATATTTTAATTATATGTAAAGATAGTTTTCAACATTCATTTTTGTAAAATTTTGAGTTCCAAATTTTTCTGCCTTCCTCTCTCCCCTTACCTCCCCAAGACAGCAATCTGACATAGGTTATACATGTACAATCATGTTAAACATGTTTCCTCATTAATCATGCTGTAAAAGAAGAATCAGAACAAAAGGAAAACCCATGAGAAAGAGGGGAAAAAAAGTAAAAATAATATGCTTTGATCTGCATTCAGACTCCATAGTTCTTTCTCTGGATGTGATTAGCATTTTCCATCACAAGACTTTTTAAATTGTCTTGGATCACTGTATTGCTGAGAAGAGCTAAGTCTATTATAATTAATCATTGCTCAATGTTGCTGTTGCTATGTGCAATGTTCTCTGGGTTCTGCTCACTTCACTCAGAATCAATTCATTTAAGTCTTTCCAGGTTTTTCTGAAATCTGCCTGCTCATCATCTCTTACAGCACAACTTGTTCAGCCATTCCCCAGTTGATGGGCATCTCCTCAGTTTCCAATTCTTTGTCACCATAAAAAAGCTGCTATAAATATTTTTGCACATATAGGTCCTTTTTCCTTTTATATGATCTCTTCGGGATACAGACCCTGTAGTGGTAATACTGGATCAAAGGGTATGCATAGTTGCCCTTTGGGCATAGTTGCCAAATTGCTCTCCAGCATGGTTGGATCAGTTCACAACTCCACCAACAAGGCATTAGTTTTCCAATTTTCCCACAAGAAGAAAAAGATTTCTAACCCACAAGCTCAGAGACACTTGGTAGTAAGACATGAAATGATAGCAATAGGAGCTAATTAGTTATTTCCTGGGCATGTGCTTTGTCTTTCCAGCTGGACTACAAAAGTTACTAAAGCAATGACATTGTCCTGTAGTCTCTTTCCTCCCTCCTTGCCCCCCTTTGAGCTTAGTATGGAGCTCTGCACATAGTAGGTACTTAATGATGTTTTTAGGCTGATAGGCTGAACAGAACAATGTGGAGCATAAAACAATACAAGGTGTGAATTTCAAAAAATATTTTAAATTTCTGAATTATTTCACAACTTTCCTTCATTGCACTTTTGCTGAGAAATGAAAATAAACCTTTTTTTTTTATAATAATAATATTATCCATGAGATGTTTAGTCAGAAGCCTGGAGTCCTAGTTTGACCATTTCCTAGTGGTATGATCTGAGAAAAGTCACTTAACCTCTCTCTAAGCCTCAGTTTCCTCATCTGTAAAGCAGAGATAGTAATATTGATACAATCTATCTCACAAGGTCATCATGGGATCAAGGTCACAAGTAAAAATTCAAGGTCATTTAGTTGTGTCTGACTCCTCTAGGCCCCTTTTTGGGTTTTCTTGGCAGAGAATAATTCCTCTTTAATAAGCTTGTCATTATCCCTAACAGTTCTGTCCAAACAGTTCCTAATTAAGCTAGTATTTTTAATAATGAGGGCAGTTAGGTGGTGCAGTGGATAGAGGACCAGATCTGGTGTCAGGAAGACTTATCTTCCTGAGATAAAATCTGGCCTCAGACATTTACTAACTGTGTGAACCTAGGCAAGTCACTTAACCCTGTTTGCCTCAATTTCCTCAACTATAAAATGAGCTGGAGAAGGAAATGGCAATTCACTCCAATATCTTTGCTAAGAAAACACTAAATGAGATCATGAAGAGTCATGCAAAGCTGAAACAATTCAACAACAAAATTTTCTTTAGTTTTGTTTGTTTTGGGTTTGGGTTTTTTTGTGGGGTTTTTTTTTTTTTGCTTTTTGGATGGGGGAAGGCAGGGTGATTGGGGTTAAATGACTTGCCCAAGGTCATACAGCTACCGTAGTAAATGTTCTGTGTCTGAGGCTGAATTGAACTCAGGTCCTCCTGACTCCAGGGCCGGTGCTCAATTCACTGCACCACATCACTGCCCCCAACAACAAAATTTTCAATGAGGTATAAGGATAATCCTCTACTAAAATTGACCTTCTTTGATTTTCAAAGACAATGACAGTAGAAAGTAAGCAGTGGCAGGTCCTACAAAGCAGGAATGACTTCAATCAGAGGTTTAGGAACATGTCGTGTATCTTAACGACCACGTGAGCTAAAATCAGAGAGCCTTGTCATCACAGGCTCAGCCACTAGCAATCCAGTATGGTGGGATCTGTCTGTATCAGTGGAAAGAGAACTCACACTGATAGTCACATATCCTAGAGGTATTGATGGTTCATTGGGAATAGCATTCTCAGGGAAAGACCTCTCAAAGGGGAGACCTAATGGGATGATATTAAAATGGGAACCCTCCATATCAAAGATTATTAATATGGAGTCCATGAACTTGGTATTTTTTGATATTTCCATAACTGTATTTCAATTTAAATAGTTTTCTTTGTAATCCTATAGGTTTTTTATGCATTTAATAACATAATTCTGAAAAGGCGTCCATAGGCTTTACCAGACATGGCCCAAAGGATCCATGACACAAAAAAGGTTAAGAATTCCTGCTCTGTTAGAACCCATTTGGAAGACATAAGACATGTGACTCACTGCTCCTCCACAGAAAAGTCAGTCATGGTTCTAATGATTTTTCAGAACCACCACTTTTTGAGCCCTTGGGCTCCAGGTTCTTTACCCTCCAAAGACCATAGAGGAAAAAACTGAGGGAAGATCATTTGTGTCTAATGTAAAGGCAAGCACTCAGCACAAATTACCAGCAGTCTTGTTAAAAACTAACAAGCAGTAAAGGGAGACTTGTGGCTGAGGAGCTGGGTTTCTCCTTGTTATTGTCTTACCACTTTATGTGTGTGTATGTGTGTATGTACAGTACAACTTTCCCACGACCCAGCTGCCTTTAATGAGCAGCTAGGGGAACAGCCATGAGAAGAGGGACCAGGAAGAGCCTGAACAGGGTCTGGAGAATGGAATTAGTGGCTGTTCTGACATAATTCCAGACCCCAATGGTGGGACAGGGTGGTCCAGTTCTGCCATATGGGCACCTACACGCCCCAGACAGGAAGTCAGAGATGTGAACCAGGGCCCTAGAAGGTGTGTCCCAGCCTAGTAAATTGCATGAAGTACCCCTCCCCCCATTAACATTATTATACAGACAAATCTGGTTAAAATGAATATTGAGGGCAGCCTTGAAGGAGAAAAGTAGAGGAGAAAATATCCCTCCAGAGATCACAATTTGTTCATTAAATTGTGCCTGGTCAAACCCACAGGGGAGTGGGGAAGGGATAATCAGTTGCTGCCTTGAAGCCAGCCCCTTCGAGTATGCTTTGGATGAGCCTCAAGTCCATCAAAATACCAGTCTACCATTCCTTTTTTCTCTTTGCAATCACCTCTTTCCTCTGGGACCCTAAAACCTCTGGTTCTTGATATAGCCATTGCCAAAATTTGGACCCAATTCTGTGCAAACAATTAAATAAATTCAAAGACTGTCTTTTAAAGTCCTATACACACTGACCCTTGTTTCTCTATTCTCAATGGATGTTACTCCTCCATCCTCCCAAACTGTCCTTCTCTCCATTCCTCACACAACACTCTATCTGCCATCTCCACACCTTTGTACTTGTCATCCTTCAGCCTTGGAATGCAGTCCCACCTTATTTCCACTTCATAGAGTCCCTCTCTTCCTTTAAGATATACCAGAAGATTTTCCTAATTCCCTTCACCTTGAAACCACAGTGATTTCCCTTCAAAACACCTTGTATTTAACTATTTTGCTTACATTTTTATTTGTTAAATTTTTGTTGAATATGTTTTAATATACTTATCTCTGCCAGTAGAACATAAGGTCTTTACAAATAGGGGTTGTTTCATTCTTTGTACTTCAGTGCCCAGCATAGCTACTTTAAAATATATGTTGATTATTCTGACATACCATCTCACACCTATCAGATTAACTAATATGATAGAAAAGAAAGATGATGAATGCTAAAAAGGATGTGGAAAAATTGGGATACTCATTCATTGTTGGTGGAGTTGTGAATTGGCCCAACCGTTCTGAAGAACAATTTGGAACTTTGCCCAAAGGGCTATAAAACTTTGCATACCCTTTGACCCAGCAATACCACTACTAGGTCTGTATTGAAAATAAATCAAAGAAAAAGGGAAAGGGGGAAGCTAGGTGGCATAATAAATAGAGCACCGACCCTGGAGTCAGGAGGACCTGAGTTCAAGTTTGGTCCCAGTCACTGATACACTTAGTAGTTTGTGATCTTGGGCAAGTCACTTAACCTCAATTGCCTTGCCTTCATCCCTCCAAAAATAAAAAAAAAAAAAGGAAAAGGCCTTATATAAACAAAAATCTTGATAGTAACTCTTTTTCTAATGTCAAAGAATTGGAAATTGAGGGGATGCCCATCAATTGGGGAATTGATGGACAAGTTATGGTATATGATTGTATTAGAATACTATTCTGTTACAAGAAATTCATCAGGGGGAGTTGGGGGGGGGGCAGAGCCAAGATGGCGGAGTAGAAGCACGACATTCCCGCAGCCCCAGCTTCCACCCTCCCCAGTCCATGTAAAAAGGGGACTCTAAACAAACTTTGGAGCTGCAGAACCCACAAAATGACTGTGATAGTAATGGCAATTAAAGATTCCCCTGTATTGGCTTGGTTTTCAAATTGATTGTGTTAAAACCCAGAGTTTGTTAATCCCACCTGTGGGATGGGCTTGTTGATGTGAAAAGAAAGTCCTGAACTGGGAGGAGCTGGTGATGTAGATTTGGAGAGACACTAGAGAGAGGCGGAAGATCTTTTTGGAAGCAGCACCTCGTGGAGAGAGAGAGACTAAGAGAATTGCTGGTGGCCGCTTTGAATTGCCTTGGACTTTTGAGACCTGCCCCCTGAGCTGCCAAGGACTGAGGAGACATGGCTGTTTTGCTGGTACTTTGTGTGTCTGTTTTGATGTTGTTTTGCCAGATTTGTCCACTGGTGAAAGACAGTCCTTTTGTTGAAAAAGTCCTGGAACCTGGCTGTTCGCTAAGAAGCCCTGAGACTGTCCTGCAGACAGAGAGTGAATACTGTCCACTGGTGAGGGTCAGTGCTGTTGTTGCAGGGGTCTGGAGACTGTCCTGCAGACAGAATGAATACTGTCCACTGGTGAAGGACAGTGCTGTTGTTGCAGGGGTCTGGGAGCCTTTCTGTTGGTTCAGAAGCCCTGAAGAAGGATTTTCTTGTTGTATGTTTACAGAAATCCTGGGAGAGGGCTTTGCTAATGTGTTCAGGGGTTCTACAGACAGAGGATAAATTCATGAAGGGACTGGCAATGTATCTTATGGCCTTGCTAAGCCTTGTCTCCCCAGGAACTAAGATTGCTGAGAGCTTGCCTCGTGTCAAGATGAAGAAAAGACCTCCATTTGGGTATTAAGTGCTGTGTTTAAACTTGATGTAACTCTGGGGTAGATTCAATTGTGATCCAGGGGTGGGGAACTTTTGACCTTATTGTGCTCTGTGATTGACAAATGAAGGTACTTTACCTATGTTTGGAAACTAATCTCCATTTGAGAAGAGGGGTTTTGTGGTGGACTTAATTAAGGTATAGCCTAGGGGTGGAGTAGTATTTAGAACAGGGACTTTGTAATTGATTGAATAATTGGAAGATCCTGGGGTGGGGTAGTACTTGGAGATTATTTAATCACACTTAGTAAATGCTGTATTTTGGAATGATGTCATGTTTTGATCTTCTCTGTTCTGGGTTTGTCACTGAATAAAATAGAGAGCACCTATGCTGGTATTCTGAACCTTGGGAAGTTGCCTTTCTTTTGGCATTACATTACAATGACACAGAGAAGCTAACCTCCCTCTGAGGACAGCCTGGCAGGCCGGCAGGAATCCAGCACAGTGCTCTGGGAGCCGAGCCCAGCCCCGAACTGAGGCTTTAGCCCCAGGGTGGGCCTGACCAGCCATGGCCTGAGGGACTCCAGATCAGCATCAGCTGTGGCCGTTTCCAGATTTATCAACATGTAGACACAAAGGACAAAGTGATAGGTCAGTGCAGTCTGGACTTTGGGACCAGTAAGTGAGAGTGCTTGGCTTTTACCCCCAGGGCAAGAAGCCGCTGAGCCGCCAGCACAGCCAGCCAGCTGCGTGGGGGCTTCAGCTCTTGGCCTGCAGAGTGTAGAGGGCCAAGCACCAGTCTGAGGGGTAATCGCTCTTGCTTTAATCTGCTTGGATCTGGATTGCAATCTAGGGTGGAGGTTCTGGGGTGTGTGTCCAGCTTGCCGGAGGGTGTTGAGACCCCAGAGAGGGCACCCATCTAATACCTCTGGCAGCTGAGAAAACCCCAGCATTTGGGACGAAAGCTCCCCTGTCTGGTGGCAGAGTCCTACTGTGGCAAAAAGCCCATAAGTCAAGTAATTGAGTGGCAAAATGAGCAGGCAAAGGAAACAAAGCAGACAGAAGATTCCAACAATACACTCCTATTTTGGGGACAAAAAGGAGCAAAGCACGGAAAAGGAGGAAAGCAGTGAAGTCAGAACTCCTGCACCAAAAGGTTCAAAGAAAAATACAAGCTGGTTACAGGCCATAGAGGACCTTAAGAAAGATTTTGAAAACCAAATAAGAGAAGTGGAGGAAAAGTTGGGAAGAGAAATGAGAACAACACAAGAAAATTATGAAATGAGAGTCAACAGCCTGACTGAGGAAAATAATATCTTAAAAAACAGACTGACTCAAATGGCAAAGGAGGCCCAAAAAGGCAATGAGGAGAAGAATGCCTTAAAAAGCTGAATTTGCCTGATGGAAAAAGAATCTCAAAAACTCAATAAGGAGAATCATTGCTTCAGAATTAGATTGGAGCAAATGGAAGCTAATGACTTTATGAGAAATCAAGATGGTGTTAAACAGATCCAAACAAATGAAAGAATAGAAGGCAATGTGAAATATCTCATGGGAAAAACCACTGACCTGGAAAATAGATCCAGGAGAGATAATTTAAAATTATTGGACTGCCTGAAAGCCATGACCAAAGTAAGAACCTAGAAATCATCCTCCAGAAAGTTCTCAAAGAAAACTGCCCTGATGTTTTAGTACCAGAGGGCAAAATAGAGGTTGAAAGAATTCACCGATCACCTCCTGAAAAAGATCCCAAAAAGAAAACTCCTAGGAATATTATAGCCAGGTTCCAGAATTCCCAGATTAAGGAGAGAATATTGCAAGCAGCCAGGAAGAAATAATTTGAATATTGTGGAAACACAATCAGGATAACCCAGGAACTGGCAGCTTCTACACTGAGGGATCGAAGGGCTTGGAATATGATATTCCGGAGGGCAAAGGAGCTGGGATTAAAACCAAGAGTCACCTACCCAGCAAAACTGAATATCATGTTTCAGGGGAAAATATGGTCATTCAGTGAAATAGAGAACTTTTAAGCATTCTTGCCGAAAAAAACCAGAGTTGAATAGAAAATTTGACATTCAGCTACAAGAAGCAAGAGAATCATGAGAAGGTAAACAGGGAAAAGGAATCATAAGGAACTTATCAAAGTTGAACTATTTACATTCCTACATGGAAAATCAATAATCATAACTTATGAAACTTTTCTCAGTAGTTGAAGGGATTAGAAATATATATATATACATATATATATTTGTCTATATATGAGGGTATATGGGCATATGAATACATATGTGAATATGTGTATATATGTTTACAGGTATACATAGATAGAGGGCACAGGTCCAATTTAACAGGAAGGAATGATACTTAAAAGGTGAAATTAAGAGGTGAGAGGAATATAATGAGAGGATATGGGGAGAGACAGATTGGGGTAAACTATCTCATACAGAAGAGGCAAGGGAAAATGATTACAATGGAGGGGAAGAATAGGAAGGCAAAAGGGAATGGGTCAACCTTATTCCCATTGAATTTGGCTTGAGGAGGGAGTGAAATACACACTAAATAGGGTATCTCACCCTCCAGGAGAATAGGGGGGGAAAGGAATAAGAGGGGGGATGATAGGAGGGAGGGTAGGCTGGGGGGAGGGAGGTTGGAAGCAGTCACTTTTGAAAATAGATGGGATCGAAGTAGAGAGTAGAGTGGGCGGGAGGTGGGATGGGAAGGAGGGAAGTGTAATCAGTCTTTTACAATGTATCTACTATGTTATTGTTTTGCATTAGCCACACATGTGCAACCTCTACTGAACTGCGCATCTTCCCAGTAGGGTTGGGTGACGGGGAAGGAGGGGAATGAATCTGGAATTGAAAGTTTTGAAATCAAATATTCAAATATGTATATATGTGTGTGTGTGTATATATATATATATAGTATGTGTATATATATATATATATATATACTATTATTAATACCATCTTACATGTAATTGGGAAATGGGATGTGCAGGCACTGAGGCATAGAGATCCACTGGAAAAGTGGAAAGGGTATGGGGGAAAATGTGGGAGAGAGCAGATTGGAGGAGGGGATATCCTGTGGGACTGCTATTTTGGGGCGATGAGTGGGGGAGAAATGGAGAGAAAATTTGCAACTCAAAATCTGGTGGAAACGGATGATGTAAATCAGAAGTTAATAAAGCATTAAAAAAAATAAATTCATCAGGGGGTGGTTTCAGAAAAAATATGACACGAAAGATTTTTATGAACTGATGCAAAATCTAGTGAACAGAATCTGTAGAAAATTGTGCATAATAGCAGCAGTTTTGTAGTGATGATCAGGAGTTAGTGACTCAGTTATTCTGATCAATACAATGATTCAAGACAATTCCAGAGGATTCATGACAAAAAAGACTATCCAACTTCAGAGAGAGTACTGATGAACTCTGAGTGCATATTTCCATTTTCCTTGTTTTTCTTGCTTTTTTCCAACATGGCTAGTACGGAAATACGTTTTGCACAATTTCACATATATAACTGATATCATATTCATTGCCTTCTCAATGGATTGGACAGTGACTGGAAGGAGGGAGAGAATTCAGAACTTAATTTTTTATGTCAAAAATAAATATTTTAAAAATAAAAGACAACTCAAAAAATTGTTGATTGATTAATTAAAATTGGCAAATACAGCTAGCAAAAATAAGTTTGATCCATGAGGGTTGCATTGGTTCCCACATTCCTTTGGTCTTTTCGCCTTTCCAGTTCCCAGTCTAGGAAAAGACACACTGGCATGAAACTAGTGCCCTCAGTTTTCCCCTGAACAAGAAGTGCTATATAATCCAAATGACAAAAGGGACTTGAGAGTCTGAGGCCTTCATTAAAACTCCCATTAGACTCAGTATCTGGTTTCTTTTAGGTTCTATGACTAGGGGAAAAAAATATCCTTTTGGGTCTGGGTCCCAGGACTCATGGTGTCTCTTCTTGAGTCATTTATTGTATGTGTTTTTCCCTCATTAGGGCTTTTCTTCTCTCCCCCTCTCTCCCCAGATTGTCCCCCTCCCCCACTACTTTGAATTTACATCCTATGCATTTTGTATTTGCTTGGCTTCTTACCATGTTGTTTCAATCCAGTGGAAGGCAAGCCCCTTGAAAGCAAGAACTGTTTCTGTTTTTGTCTTTGTACATAATAGACACTTAATAAATATTTATTGAATGAATAAGATGCTTCTGCATGGAGGGAAAAGTCATTTTGGGAATGGAAAGAAGAATCATGCTGAAAAAGTTATACCCTGGTGTGTAAAAGCTTAAGCTCCACAAGTCACTCCTCGCTTAATGTTCTCTACTCTAATGTGAGAAGATTAGACTAGAGATGTTCTTTAGGGTCCCTTTCAGCTCTAATAGTCAATGCAAATTAAAATATAGGGAAATACTGAAAGTCAAGGGACCCCAGCTGTTTCTTCATTTTGGCCAGTTTCGTGAGTTTCTGGTACCTCTAAAGACTCTACCGTCTGTGAATAAATGGCAAAAGTATGGGCAGAGCGCCGTCCAGTTGCCTGGGAAGGTCATCTCTGCTCCTCTCTGGGTGAGATGTCTAGTAGTTACCACAGGAACCTTTCACCTTCTCAGGACCGATTGCCCATTAGGATTAGGCTAAGGGTTGTGTTTGGATGATACTCTATATCCAGGGGATATATCTAGGCATTTGGAATCAGAGAGAACACATCAATGAATTGAACTTTTTACGTCTAAGAGACAAACCAAAACTTTTTCATTCTATGAAACTGGAATAGCCCAATTCCATTGACCAGCTCTCATGTTGAGCTAAACTTCAAAAGGAAAAATTAGAAGAAAATTCCTGGCTCCACAGAGCCCTTCTGAAGTGTTTGGTGGGATTAGGCCAGAGCTATGCCCTTTGGGGTCTAAGTAGCCAGCTACAGCTATGGGTAAAGAACATTGGCAGGGATGTGACTGATCCAGCTCTTTACATGTTGTTATCCAGACTGGTCCTTTTCTACAACATCAGAACTTTCTTCAACTTATATGACCCAGTGACAATAGAGAAGCATGACTCATATTATTCAAAGAAAAGGTAATGGGGGAGGGGGAGTGTACAATGATGTATGTGTGCATGAGTGCATGAAAACATCAGAGACAATACAGACAACTTGCATCAGTCCACAAGCATTTACTAAGCACTTACTTTGTGCCACAAATTATATTAAGTGCTGGGTGGGGATACAACAAATATTAAGCAAGAACATTCTGTGTGTGTGTGTGTGTGTGTGTGTACGTGCATGCATGTATGCCTGTTAACAAAGGATATATTTATGTCTGTACTTATGGGAATGCATACAGGGATACTGTAATGGTAATGGGAATGGGAATTTGAAGATCTTCTCTGTCCCTTAATAGACCTAGGGGGGAGTTTGAAGACCCCCCCTGCTTTGAAAGTAAACTCTGCCCCCTAATAGCCTGAATGTAATCACATGGAGCCTGTGATGGAGGGAATTTGCTGAAGGGCGCAGCAGAGCCCACAGGAAGCTGGTAGTCAGAGCTAGCCAGGTGATGGGGGAGAGGGGAGCTCAGGCAAGGAGATAGAGAGGTTTGTGAGTAGATATTGATCTTGTATTGGTTTGTGGGGAGGCTGAAGGATGCTGTGGCTCTCAGCTTTATGGCTTCTGAATATCTTTGGTACTATGATGGAATTGGCTTACTGGTTTGGGTATTTGGTTTTCTGGTGTCTAAATAAATGTTTACATTCTATCCTCTATCTGGAGAATCTGGTATATTTTGCCATTGAATGTCATGTGATACTTATAGTCACTGTCTTTATCATGATCATGGGCACTGTAAATATTGCATTGGTGCTACCAATACACATACGCAAAGAGAAACAACATCTACATGGTAAATCCCTTGTTCCTGAACTGGAAAAACTAAAATCTGATTCAAGTGACACCTGCACAGATCTTGCCCTAGAACCTCTGGGAGCTTGTTAGCTTTAGCTGTGAATCTAGAATAGGAGGCTAGTCCAGATGTGATTTGGTAAAACAGCCCATCTACTCAAAGGTCATGTCGTCTGAAGTATACCAGGGCAAGCAATCCAATTGATGGATACCATCTTCTTTCAGATGCTTCCTTATAAATGCAGTTGCTAGAGCATCAGTGCATGGAAGTATTTAGGACATGCAGGCAGGCCCTTCAAACCACTCTTTCTAGAATACAAAATTGAGACCCACAACCTGGGGAAGTCAATAAGTTCTCCCTGAGGCAGGTGAGAGTAGGAAAAAGGATTTCATGACCCAGAAACTGAATGTGGCTACCAGATTCAGTCCCAGAGGTTAAGGCAAGAGTGAAACTTGGGGCCTGGTATGATAGCACATGCCTGCAATCACTACTCCTGAAGGGAGTCTAAGGTTGATGAGTTGCTTCAGAGAGAAGTTCGGAGCTGCAAGGTGGCTGAAGCAAATTGAGGGGTTGGAGTTAAGTCTGGCATCAGTATAATGAGACCCAGAGGAGTGAGGGGCAGAGTTGACAACAGCCTACCTAAGGAGAGGTAAAATGCCCCAGGTCAGAAATGGATAGACTTCAGCAGTGAGTAGGGCCCATAAGTGTAGCTATATTTCCAACCTTCAAGAGATAAGGAGAGATAAAGAGAAAGGGAGATGGAGAAAGAGAGAGACAGAGACAGGGAGAGACAGCAAAAGACAGAGACAGAGAGATATTTGGGGAGGCTGTGATCTCACTTCTAACATGAGAAGATTTAACAACATTAATTTACAAGAAAATTAACTGCCAGCTCCCACAGCCTACTCCAGAGCTCCATTAGAAAGTGTTAGAGAAGATTTGAGGACACATGTTCTCCCCCATTGAACTATTTCCCATTTTGTTCAGTTGAAGGTATGTGAAAATCAAAGCCACCAACTCCCTTGTAGTCATAAACAAGTCATACTATCAGACTTCATGACGGTGGTGATGGTGTCTTATGCAGACATTGTATTTCCCCCAGCAAAAGCACCATATTCTACAAACTATAGCAAAGATTTGACCATGTTGCCATCCCCAATCAATAAATTCCAATGGCTCTGTATTACTTCTAGGATCAAATATAGATTCCTCTATTTGACATTGAGAGCACTTCACAGCCTAGTCCCATCCTTTATGTTTGTAATGTTAATGGGATTTAAGACCTTTCCCCCTCCCCCTTTAATAGGCCTCATGTGCAGCCCATTAAGGGAAGTTTGCTTAGGGGAGGCTTGCTTATAGGAAGGCTTTCACATTTTTTTGCTAATTTCTAATTAGGCACTGAATCATGAGAGTTGTGATGCCTTCTTACTCAGAAGTGTAATATACTCTGAGTTGGTATTTTGCTTTGGGGGCTCACTTATGAGAAGGATCTTGTCGAGATTCTGAGTGGCCATGTGTTCAGGGCTCCCTGACTGCTCAGATGTAAAAGCTCTCTTGATCCAGGGATGTATGTAAAGTGAATAATTGATTCAGGCAGTCAGAGCCCTGTCTGTTGGCCTTTATTTCTCTGCTTGTATTTTCTCTGAAGTTCAGGGTGCTGACTTTTCCCCTGAACTAGTGAATTTAATTTTAAAAGATTGTTGACCCCTTAAACCTCTATCTTTCCTAGTAAAGCAGTTCTAAGAACCTGTGCTAGCAGCCATCCTGGGTTTGCCAGTGTGGTTGCCGCTACAGTGTTCTATCTCTACACATTACATCATTCTGTGCACTCCACGGACCAACTAAACTGTTCTTTTTACTGTATGTTGCTCATCCTTTGTTTCTGAAGAGGACTAAAAATATAATGGTATAATGATTGACTTGTGCAGGAATTGGATTTAGGTGAGGCAGGGTTGCACGAAGTCAGCCTCAGTCTCTCTTCCAGAGTCATCAAAGTCCAGTGGCAAGACAAAAGCCCTAATGACTGGTAATGCCTGGAGATGCAGTGGATGACTTTGATGTCTTTGATGCCTGGCTGAGTTCTAAGCGCTCCATAACACCTGTTTCACTGCCTTCATGGCTGTTGGAACAATTTGTTCTCGCCTACCCATTCCATCAGGGAAAGTCTTCACATGCTTAGGGTAGACATCCCCCTAACTCACCAATGGGCTTGAGGCCTGTCAGTAAGTTACTCCCAACCTGGCTTAGCCCATCTGCTGAGATGATTTTACCAGAGTATGGCTGTGGGCTGTACTTCACACATAACACCCCATATCTTGTCTATGCTCTGAATAGGCTCTTTCCTTACCTGTAATATACTTCCTCCTGACCATTGCCTCTTGAAATCCTTGGTCTTAGTTTAAGCATTGCCTTCTTCACAAGGTCTTTCTTTCCTGGTTCCCCTAGTGACTAGTGCTGACCCCTCAAAGGTTACTTTGTTTCTATTGTGTATGTGTCAATTAGCACCTATAGGCATACATGCTGTCTCCCAACATTAGAAAGTTAAAAGGACAAATTTTTTCTTTGTATTCCCAGGACCTAGCAGAATATCTGATACATAATAAGCACTTAAAATCGCCCATTGAGAATTGATTGCAAGCAATGGATAAATGTTTTTGGAAGAATGCTAAGATTACTTGAACCAAGCAAGAGAAGACGTTGACTATACTAAGCAAAACTACTGTAGTCACACCCCATGGAAAAGATAAGAGGATTTGAAAAATGGCCTATGGTAGGAGGAGATGCATATCATCCATAACCAGGGAAGCGATAGTCCCACTGCTTTCTGTACATCTAAAATACTGTGTTTGGTTCTAGACATAGCAGTTTGGGAAGAACAAGAGAATGTCATGAAGACGGTAGCTAGACTGGTGAAGGACCTCAAGATCACAACAAGAGGACTGACTGAAAGAAATGAATGTGTCTAGATCAAAGAAGAGTCAGGGGAGCTGTCTCTGAGTATTTGATAGGCTTCCCCCATGAAAAAAGTGTTAGGCTAATTGTGCATGGGCCCATTGGGCAGGAATGGAAACAATGTCCAGAAAATACAAAAGCACCCAATTGAGGCCCACTTCCTAACAATGGGCACTGCCCAAAAGACACAACGTATGCCACAGAAAGGAAAGATTTCCCCAATACTGGAAGTCTTCAGGCAAAGCCTGGAAGATCACTTGTTACTTGTTATTGTTCTGTGTCTCTGAGGGAATCATCCTTCAGGAATGGGTTTTAATGAGATGGCCTCTGAGCTCCCTTCCAACATTGAGATTCTGTGACTTGGAGGAAATAGCTGAGGCTCTCTGTCCTTCTATCCTCTCTGAGGTCAGCAACCATGGCGTGTGGCCACAGCAGGCTTTCGAAAAGAAATTGTCCTGGGTTCTCTGCTTCCATTCCCTGGGCCAGCCTAATGAAAATCAGGCAGTGAGCCCAGGGCTTGAAGTAAGAAGGCGCGTGGGGGTGAGGGAAGTAGGATGGTTCATGTGTCATTGCATTTGGAGAAGTCAGGACAGTGTAGTTTCAACACAACCTCTGCTTGTCTACTCAAAGGTGGCAGAAAGGCTGAGGTCCTTGTCTCCACCTTAGATACTCACACAAATACACACTCTCTTCTTATCCTCCTCACTTCAGATTTCAGACATTCCTCAAATTCTGACTGACTTTTTTCAATGAGCCAAAAAGGAATATGATGCACTCAGCCTTTCTACTCAGTATGTTTTGTGTTCAATTTTCCATAAACTTCTGTTGTTGGGAGGTACAGGACCTCTGAAGATGTATGTTCTCTGAGTCTCACAGTGCATGGATGAAGAGATGGAGTGGGACTGGGTAAGGATGAAAATGAAGGGACTGGGCAAAGGTAGGCAGGACCAAGCCAACATCAGATCAAATTTTGCAACCAAGTGATTGTTTTTTAAGTCTTATTGCAGGGTTATTTGTGCTCTAAGTAAAATGTTCTCAAGTCATCTTTTTCAAATGGTTTCTGAGATCCTCATACTGTGGTTGCCCTGAGTATTGCCATCCAGAGCCCTAGGGACTAGATTCCAGTTAAGCAGAAAGCAGCTCCTCTTGGCACCACATTTGTACTTTGCATGGCCCATGAACTCCACTTCAGGAAGAAACATGGGCACACAGCCAGTCCAAGACTCTTGGCCTTCTGACCTGGAAGGAAGGACTTGGGTCTGGGACAAATTGAAGGTTCCGCCATTTGTACTTTGGCTGAATTCAAGTCTTTCTGGCCACTACTGATCTTTGCTGGTTGGGAGGAGGATCAAGAAGGTTCCTGGGTTATAGACAAAGGGCTTTCTTCAGGCCCCAGAAATCTCTTCTCATTGCAAGCAGGGGATTTTTATGTTTAAGGATGGGGAATTAAGGAAACTACTCCCTAAAGGGAGAAGAAAAGCCTAGTTCAAAGCATCCTCCCTTAGAGTTTTCCTATTTCCGGTTTTGCCCACACACTGCTTTGTAGGTGCATGGGAAATTCCAAAAGTCCAATCTGATCTGCAGTGTTCCAAATGGACACTCAGACTCTCCTGAACCTGTAACAGGGACACCAGACGCAGGTAGCATAATTTTTGACTGGAAGGCTGTTTTATTTTTTCCTTTTCTTTTCTTCAAAGACCTCTAAGGAAGATAGAGATCATCACAATCAGTTCCTTCCAGAGATCATTTCAGAGTAGGGTTAGGACCATAATGAAATGAGTAGACTAGAAGGGGCAGGAAGGGAAAACTGTCTCCTCTTTCCTTTGCCCCACTTAGAGTTTCTAAATCCCATTGCGAAAGTTGCTCTGAATGGACTTTCCAATTGTCACGAGTGTTGCTGGCTGATCCCAAACTATGTTTGTGTCGAGAGAAGCCAGATTTGGGCCCTTTCTACTTTTCCCAGTAGACAGAGCCTGGGGACAGAGGGGCTTTCTGTCCCTCACAGGAGACTCATTAGTAGTCCTCAGATGATTTTCTCACGGGAAGAAGCCCTTTGGCCTTCTCAAGAACAGACCCTGAGCACCATATTCTCCCCTCTCCAGGCTTTCCGTATGTTATTCTCATTGGGATTTGTATTTTTAATATCGTCTGGATCTTCTTTTTTTTCTGTTCTCACAAGCCAAGACCTGTGACATACTTGTAAAGTCATCCCATTTTGGATAGGGATTCATAGCTTCTATGGTACTGGTGGGGAAGGAGGCTGACATCCCAGGGTTTTGGCATACTGACTTAGTACTAGGTCAGGTTTTTGTCTCTAGAATGACAGAGACACAATGTGGAAAAGTAGATAGAAAGTCAGCCTTGAAGTCAAGAAGACCTCTGTTCAAGTCCCAACTTTGAACACATACTGACAATGTGATCTTGGTTAGGCAAATTTCTTTGGCTTTAAGTTACAGAGAAGGCATCAATCTACGTTGGTAGAGGGAGTTTTCTTACCTGGAAATAACCTATTCCAATGAAATCAAGGGGTTCAGTCCCTTCTACTATCCTTATGATCACCTTATATAGGATAAAGGCATTTAGGCCAAGCTTTCCAGAATCATCAGCCTGAAATAATGCCACTGAAGCCTAAATAGCAACACTGAGAGATCTGGGTCTTTCTTGGATGGAATATAACATCAGGAGCATTAGACAGAGTCAGAAGACCTAGGCCCTAGTCCTGGCTCTTCCTTTAGCAGGAAAGCTTGGGGCCAGGCATTTCACTTTTCTAGACTTCAATTCCTTCATGTGTAAAATGAAGGGGTTGTTAAAATCCAGACATACCCTAAGTTCCTTTCCAGTTCTAACATTCTGTGGTTCCAGTTCATGTTTAGATCTACTGGTGGGAGAGGAGGAGGTATGTTGAATTTCTCTCTCCCCTTGAAGACATTCCCCATGTAACTTCAAGGAAATCTGCTGCATCTCCACTGGAGAGGAAAGATACATACTCTAGAAAAACACAGATACAGAGAGACAGTAACCCAAAGGAGGGAACAACTTCAAGTTTGCTCTCTGAGGACCCAACCCACAAGGGCAGTACAAATTTGGGGAGTAATCTAAATGAGGAGCTATATTGACAGGGCAGCCAAAGGTTGGATGTCTGGGTCACATGAGCAACAAGATGCATACTAGACATTTTCTCTAATCCCCACAATTTCTCAAACCTCTCCAAAACAGAAATTACACACCAAGCAATTTCAGCTGTATCTATGATCTAAGACACCTAGAATCCAAAAGAAGGTTAAAAAAAATCCAGAACCCAGTTCATTGACTCTGAACTCATTGAGCACCCCTTCCCCACCTCTCCTGCTGTCAGCAGCAAGGTTGCACTATTACACCCAAGGACATGACATAGCTTACATCAAAATCCAATCCTATACCTTAGTCCCCCATCTCCTTCTTTCCGGTGCCATGAAGACCCAGGAAGTTTGCTCAAGCCTTGATAGCCATCTTGGCCATAGTCCTTCAGTAGTAAAAGTCTACTGGGACAGGTTGCACAACCAGCATTATAAACTCTGGACTACCAGTGTCAGGCCAGAGAACTAAGGAACAGAGGGAGTGAAACAGATGACAAGGACAGGACACTGCATGTGGGAGGGACTGCATCTTTACAACTTCCACCCAATGTGTCTTGTTTTGCTCTCTGGGGTCAAGCAGACCAAATCTAAACCCTCTTCCCCCAACATCCTCACTGTAAACAGAAACCAAGCCTTTGTCATTTTTTGTGTGCCCAGATGAACTCAGTTTGGTATGTAAGTCAGTGCTGAATAATCCCCTTTCTCATCTGGGGCACCTATGTGTACATATTGTACAATTTCAGACTCAATGAAAATAAGCCATCAGTTTCCCCGGGTTGATTGAACCCAGTCCTTCACCCTCAGCCTTGGTGAAGCTGCAGTGAGGGCTCAGCTGCAACCTGGACCATGGAGTGTCTCCAGTACATCCAGATGGTTCAATACACAACATTATTTTTTTCACATGACATCCTGGGACTGTCTAATGCCAAAGAAAACAACTGTCCAGAACTCCCTGCCTCACAGAGAATGAGTGCCATATCCCACAATATCCTGGTTCCTTATAACCAGTGAAACAATGAGAAGTCTGACTGAAGGAAGAATGGACACATCACAGAGTCATAATAGTTGAGGGCTATAAAGGACCTTAGAGGTTATCCATTCCAATCCTTTGATTTTACAGTGGGCATTTGGAGCACTGTGCTGTATCACCCCAGCTGTATGTTTATGGGGGAGGGGGCTGCTCTCACCCATGCCTGGCATTAATCATGCTAGTGCATCATGTAGCACGACAATGAGACATTTACAATGACCCCCTCAGAGAGCAGCTGATTTCCTAATCAAACTGAAGAGGCAATTCCAACCCATACCCTCAAGGAATAATAGATGACAGGCTGACTGGGAGCTGCTTCCACAGAGGCCTCTCCCACATGCCTTATGAATGGTTATCTCTAACGGCGATTAAGAAGGAAAACAGCTCCCTTTGCAATAAACTGTAAATGGGTCACTGAGGTAGTGAGATACCCCAGATCCAGGAAACCCACAGAACAGCTGATAGCTCATTTCAAAGTAGATGATTCTCCCCCTTTCCCATCTCTTCTTCCCCCTTATTGTTTTTGGCAGAAGCATGGGAGAGTCCTCCAGGTCCAGCATGTTGAAAGTGCAACAGAGAGAAAATTGTTCTCATCTGAATAAATAGTCAGCTATTGTCAGAAGCTAATGTCCACCCATTGTGACTTCCTCAGTCCAGTCATTTCAGGGTTAGGCCACAGTGAGCACTTAGGCTCAGCCCAGTCCCATCAGAGCTGCTCTGGGCTGGGTTGTCAATGATGGACTTGTTCCTATGTCTTTGGGATGAACATGGAGCCAGGAGTCAGAGCCTGGAATGGGAAAGAATGGGGAGATAAAACATGAACTTTATTCCTGATCTTAATCTATTTTTCCTCTATAGTGAGAACTAGCCTTGCAGATAACATCAGGGGAAAAAAATGAGAGTCACTGTTCTAATACCCCAAGCACTCTGTATAAGGAGAACAAACCATGAACAGCAACACTACAGCATCAAGCCTTGAAAAATTCATCTACTATGGCCCAGGAGGCATCTAATACAGTGTTATAATCACCTAGATTCTCTGCCCCTCATCCTCAGAATGTGCCCAATATACTTTCGAGGACCTACCCTCATCCTATCTGGGGCTCAAATAGTCCTACCTGAGTTACAACAACTGCCACAGCTGTGAACTGGCACTTGGAAGACCTCGGTTTCAGTCCTACTTCTTCCACTTACTGGCTAGGTGGCCTTGATCAAGTCGCTCAACTCCTCTAGGCCTGAGGTTGCTTCTAACACTAACACTCTAAAAACAGCTAAGGAGGCAGCTTGGTGGTACAATGGATAGAGCACTGGATATGGAGTCAAGAAGACCTGAGTTCAAATCCAGCCTCAGACACTTTGTAGCTGTATGATCCTCCTGGGCAAATCACTTCACCTCAGTTTGTCTCCATTTCCTCATATGCAAAATAGAGATAATAATAGCACCTATCTCCTAGGGTTGTTGTGAGGATCAAATGAGATAATAAATATAATACTGCCTCTGAGTTTGGATCTGGGAGCAGAGAATGACTGCACCTCTGAATGAAAGAAACACTTCTGTAGGGATCTTTTAAAAGAAATGATAAGTTTCAGTTCCAAGTGCATGCCTTTGTTCAAACCAATACCTGAAAGAGTTTATGGGCTCAGCTATTGTGGCTAACTCAGTATGGCTGACATGATAAAACCACAACAGGAAAAACTATCATTAAGGCAGAATGCAATAAGTGATATAAAACAATGACTAGTGGGGCTGGAAGAAGCTTTTAGTAACTAATTATAACAGCTAACACTCAATCCTCGACACTCAGATGTTTAAGATTTCAAGCAGTTGGTGATTTTATTAGGAACCTCATTTTCACTTTTGCATTGACAACCCCAAACATTCACAGCTATGCACAGCAGAGAAAAAAATGAGAAGTTTGGAGTGGTTGGTATCCTACTAGCTGCTTTACTTGTCTTTTCATCCTACTGTTGTAGAGTAAAGAATTCCCCATGTATCTGGAGTGTTGAAGGTGACATAGAGACCTGACCAATCTCAGGTCTTCTGACTAACACCCCAGCAACCTCTCCCTTGGGTTTCAGAAGCCCACCAAGGTAGAGAGGTTTACAGCAGCATAATACTGTCTGACATGGATTTTGTTCGTGTTGGTGTTGAGATGATAGCACAAAAGATCATAGAATTCTAGGGAATTGCTAGTGAGAAAAACTATTTTGCATGTTAATTTTATTTTGTGTACAGTGTTTTATGGGTTATTTCATGGTTACTGCATTAGGAAAAGTACATATCATCAGATTAATGTTTTGTTATAAAGAATTATATGAAGAAAAGTGTATTTTCAGCAATCTATGGTGAAGGATTATCATTTTTCGTGGTCATGAGAACTTAATTACCTATTTCCCATAGGTTTCATGCATCAACATGTGAGTTTTTGACTTTCACACCTTTCCAGGAACATTATCCTCATGAAAGCTGAGGATTGATTGTATATGTGAGGCTCTGTGCTAAGCACTGGGGATACAGAAAGAGGCAAAAGATAGTCCCTGACCGCAAGGAATCTGCAATCTAAAATAACAAACAAAAAAGCTCTATGCAGAATAAATAGGAAATAACTAACAGAGGAAATGCAGAAGAATTAAGAGGGGCTAAGAAAGACTTCCTGTAGAAGACAGGATTGTAATTAGGATTTAAAGGAAACCAAGGAAGCCAGTAGGCAATCTGGCACTTATGCTTTTGGGCCAGAGCCTTTGCATCAGTAAACTTACAATGTTCTATCTCCTAACTAGATTGTAAATTACTTGAGGTCAGAGAATATTTCTTTTTTTTTTTTTAAATCAATCCGGGTTAAGTAACTTGCTCAAGGTTACAGGGCCAGTTATTTCTGGGTGTGGTGCTAAGTATCTGAACCCAGATTCGATCCCCAGGTCATCCCGACACTGGAGCCGGTGCTCTTACTCGCTGTGCTACCTGGCCGCCCCTCAGAGAATATTTCTTATTTATCTCCATATGCCCTCTAATGTCCAGCACAGTTCCTTATATAGAGTAGAAGCTCAATGAATATTGTTAGATTATAGAATTTAGAACTGGAAAGGACATTAACAATTGTCTAAACCAACTCTTTATTTTTTAAATGAAGAAACTGAGGCCAAGAGGAGAGGCCCAGGTCACATAGTAAGGACAGGGGTCCTCTGACTCCAAATCTAACACTGTTTGTTTTATATCCCTCTTAGATAAGTAGATAGGAAAGAGAAAAGAAGAAAGCAGGAAAAAAGGAAGAAAAATGAACCAATCTTGGAAATTACATTATGTAATCCCGGGCCCTACTCCATGCTGCCCCCCACTGACCTCCACCCTGACCCAGTTACCAAAGGGACTGAAAGGCCATGTCTCAGTGATTACCAGCAACATGGCACCCTAGGGTCTCCCTGTTCCACTGAATAATAGTCATGGTTCTCAACATACTCCCTTAGGAACCTAGAATACAGGCTCAAAAGGAAGAAATCAAGATAGATATAAAATACTTTTTTTTCCCCTACAAAGAAAAATATCCAAGTAACTAAGGAGTCAGACAGTGGTGTGCTTGTACTGGGTGTGCTTTTGGATGGCTACAAAGGAAAGGGAATGAATCCAGCACACACCATACCACTTAAACCCAGAGATAAGAGAAAGGACAGTGATAAATTAGGATTACTTGGGATATCTTCCAAGAAGGGAGGGGGGCTACCTGGTATATTGTTTTATTCATTTTCCCCCATAGTCTGCTATATCTCAGAAGAATCAATTCACCCTTGGTGAAAGGAAAATACAGTAGTTAGAACAAAGGACTAGAAGGTAGGACGCCTAGATCTACTTCAGGTTGCATTTCATGAACTGCTACTTCAGTTCTGCCCCATCCCCCTATAAATAGGAGTGTAACCAGTGCCTATTCAGTATCTGATGTAGTGACCACAGAGTCACCAGTTATCAATTAGTGAGACTTTCAAGAAATAATAGAATATTATAGAGAACACCTAAAATCCAAAAACATTCATTTTATCAATGGAGAAAATGAGACCCAGAGAGGTCAATTGACTTGTTCAAGGTCACACAGCTTAGCAAATGGCAGGATCAGGACTAAAAACCCTGGTCTCCTGACTTTTGACTTCATTATGACAAATCAGAATATCTGGGGCCCAAACAGTTCCAATCAATCCTCCTCCCTCCTCTCCCCTCCTCCCTCCCAATCTCACCCCCTAGGCCCATATGCTCCACATCAGAGTTGGAGAAGGATGCCAACAAGCCTTCCTCTCATATGGAATGGCTCTGAAGCTCACGTCTGAAGTACTAATTCCAACTGGAATCCTCCTGCCAACTCAAACAGAGCAGGCTAACCAGAAAGCATTTGTTTTTCCTTTCCTGTTTGCAGATTCACACTGCAGAAGTCTAGGCGGATCTAACACAATGACATCGTTGTTACAGGGCAATTTTTTCTCCCCAGAGTTGAAGATTGGCCTTCCCCTCTTCTCCCTACTGCCACCTTCAAAATCCTGCTCACACTCTTCCAGGGAGCAAAGTTAGAAATCACAAGAGAAGTAATTACTTCTTTTCTACTCTTGGGCACTGAGAAGAACAATGTTTTCTCCTTCTTATGCTACTTGCTAACAAGTGTGTGTGCCAAGTATAAGTATCCATGTAAGAAAATGCTTACTAACAAATAGAATAATCTCAAAATAGGATGAGCTGCCTGGGAGGCAGCAAGTTCTCCCCTTGCTTGAAGTCATCAAGCAAAAGCTGAAATGATCATTTGAAGATGATGCCAAGATTTGTGTTCAGAGGTGAAACCAGATGATATTCAAAGTCCCTTCTAATAGGAATCTCCCGTGACTCTGTGGGTCTCATTCTGGAGATAAACTGAATTAGCATTTCTACTAACTTTACAGAATATCTTAAAGAAAGTAGCTTGAAGATCATCAAAACTTGTCAATGTTGCCACTGTTGTTATTCTAAAATTATTTTCCTAACCTTTTATTTGTGACTGGATACCACATCATAACCACCACCTCCTCCAGAAAAACAACTCTGCAAAGTAATTTTCCTTTTGTTTTCTTAAAGTAGTCCCAGATTAAAAGCTAAAAGTGAAGAGTGGTAGGGAGTGATGGCCGGAAGAAAGGAAGAAGATGCAAGGATGAATGAAGAGAGGACTAATTCCTACTGTGTAGAGCCCTACAGTTGGCCTCTGTCATCAGCCTACTGAACTCAGCCCCCAGCTATTCATTTATGAAATAGAACCTACCAATTGACCTCAGCTCAATAAAGGCAAAGTATATGGCATAGTAGGAAAAGCCCTGGGCTGGAATAAGAAACCTTTGTTCTAGTCCTGCCATTAATTAATTATCTGTCTGACCTTGGACAACTCATTTAACCTCTCTAGGCCTTAATTTCTTCATTTGTAAAATAAGGATATTAATATTGTCACAGAGTTGTTATAAGAATTAAATAAGATAATACATATAAAGTACTTTGTAAATTTTAACATACTATATACATTTTAGCTAGTATTATTATCAAGGCAGTTAGTATTAAAAATCTAAGCACCAACAGAGCAAGGATTATATGAAAATGGTTTCAAAGAACTGAGAATGTTTAGCCCAAAGAAAAGAAGCCTGGCAAGGGTGGTTGACATCATTATTATTTGTAAATATTTGAAGCCAATAAGTGCCTGAGGCAGGTCTCAAACTCAGGACTTCCTGATTTCAAATACAAGAATCTGTCCACTACCTCAAGTTACCTCAACTTGATATAAAAGGGGGAAAAAAGGAGAGAAGGAGGGAGGATAAATGGAAGGAAGGAAGGAAGGAAGGAAGGAAGGAAGGAAGGAAGGAAGGAAGGAAGGAAGGAAGGAAACTAATACTTACCAATCAGCTACTATGTGCCAAGTATTTTACTCAGTGCTTTATAAATATTCTCTCTTGATCCTCACAACAACCCTGGAAGGTAGGCACTAGTATTAACCCCCTTTCACTAATGAGGAAACTGAGGCAGACAGAGACTAAGTGGCTTACCCTGGTAGAAGACCAAGTAGAGGACACAGAGACAAGACATAAAATGTTAAATAAATAACAAATAAGTGTTTACAGAACAGGACTAAGAATATCTCAGAATTCATGAGTAGAAATGGGTAGGGGGAGGGAACAATGTCAGCCCCAAAGCTAGGCAGGCTTCATTCAGTTCAGGGATCTCTGTGTCACTGCCCTCACAAGGTCAACCCTTAAACCCTCAATCTGGCCCTCACCACACCTCACCAGCACACCAGAGGCCATTGCAATCCTCAGGTTCCTTTGTCTCTACCAAATGATGGATGCCAGATGTCTTCTCCTACACTGAAAGAAATGTATCTTGGAATATGATCGCTAGTTAGATTATAAGTTGCTGCTTTTATAGGCTGTAAGTGGAGCCCTACAGACTCCTGTCTTCCCTCCCTCCCCCTCACTCCAACTGTCCATTCCCAACTTTGTATTTCTTCATAAATTACTGACCCATCAGAGCCAAGCTCTGCTTCCCTCTTTTAAGTCTGGGGCACTTATTCCTGCTGATAAACTGGTTTTAGACAACTTCCCCAACCCCAGTCTGCAGCCAAGATTATGAAGGTGAAATATTCATCGGATTCTGTCCTGTCACAGAATATAGGCCTGAACTGGCGTGTTTCCCTACCATTAATATCTAAGGGAGAATTGCTTCTGTAGGGGTCTAGAGCTGTGTTTCAGGCTTGGATGGAGATGTAAATACAGATTATTCCTTGGAGATTCCCACCAAACTCCTGGAAAGGGAATGACAACACCACCAGGTCTGTTTCTAGTATGATGGGTTCACCATGAAAGATTGTCCTCTCCTCTCCCTACTTTCTTAATATAATCCCCTCCCTTTCTCATTATCCCATGAGATGCAATTTGTTAGCAGACCCTACCCTCACAGGAACCTCTCCAGCAGACCCTGCTGTCCTAGCTAACTGGCACCACGAGCTTCTTTTTGCAGATGGGAGATGTAGCCAAAAAAGCAGGGAACATCTTGCCCAGGTCACACATCAGCATCTGAAGTTTCATTGCTTTTGCAAGATTCTGGCCAGACCAATACAGCTTTCACTAGGCTATACTATGGAATCACTTTGCTGTCTTTGGGAGTACTTTGACACCAGCAAAAATTCATCAGTAGGGATGAAGGAGATGGAAGAATAAAGTTTGCTCCATGGAGAGGAGAGGAGAGGACAGGAGAGAAGGCACTCCTCTCTTCCCATCTTCCTCAGAGGCTGAATCATGTACAAAAGTTTAACAAAATATTGTTTCAAGGGGAGACTAGGTGGCATAGTGAATAGAGCACTGGTCTTGGAGTCAGAAGGACCTGAGTTCAAATCCAACCTCAGACACGTACTAGTTGTGTGACCTTGGCCAAGTCACTTAACCCCAATTGCCCTGCCCTCCGCCCTCCAAAAAGCAAATATATATACACACATGTATGTTGTTCCAAAATGAGCAACCTATAGACATAGGTCAGGTCATTCTGAAGTCATCTTTCTCCTCAAAGACAAGTCCATGCTGCCCCAGAAGCATGGGTCCATTTGGGGATGATTCTAAGTTGAACTAGACACCCAGACTCTTCTCCAAGTAGAATACAATGCCGGGACCAATCCTGAAATGGTTCTTAGTGCTTGTGGGTTCACTCTCTGGACAGGAATCAAACCAGGAAATTACTTTTGACTTCCTGGGGGGTGATTACAGATCATATTCCACTGGTTCCACCTAGGGTGAAAGGGGAGAGGGAAGTAGAAAGCCAACCAGGCACTCACACCTTCCCCTTTCTCTTACCTCTCTTCACCAAAAGAAAAAGGGAAAAATACTCAATAGTACAGAAATCTAGAATACCTACAAAAATTCTGAAGATCAAGGATATTCCAGTTGGGTCTTATAAACAGGATTACCCAGAAAGGACTGGATCTGCCGGGTAACCTGTGCTTTTCACTTTTGCCCACTAATATATTGTCTTTCCCCATTCCTTCTTTGACAGTGCAGTTACTCCCATCAATGATCTACCATAACCCCTTCACGTTTCATGGGTTGCTCCCAAATCCATTGCCCTGATCTGGTGATCAGCATCTCCAGTTTAACTAAGTTGGTCAATCAATCAACAATTAAACACCTACTATGTGCCAGACACTGCTAGTACTGAGGCTACAAAGACAAAAATGAAACCTCAGACAACAGACAACCTGTCGCCAAGACCAGACTTAAATCTTTTCCAGATAGCTAGGATCCATCAGAACATGCACTCCATTGGCATGGCCTCTGAGAATGGGGGACTATTGCCTAGGATCAATCTACAAGTATTTATTAAGCACCTACTGCATGCCAGGAATAACTAAAGTCATGATGATAGGGATGTAAGTAAAAAGAATGAAATAATCCCTACTTGAAAGGAGCTCTTCACTGGAAAAGGGGAGAGGGAAGAAAGAAGAGGGGGAGAGGGAAGAGGGACAAGGGGGAAGAAAGAGGGAGAAGAGCTAGCATTTGGGTAAAACATGTATTGCTATCAACAGAGGGTGTTCTGATTATCAGCACAAGCTGCCTTTTCCTCTTGGTGCATCTTTACTCATTCGTTTTAGCAACATTGTCTAGGAATGATCTCTGTCGATAATGAAATCACTTGAATACATCTCCACCCACAAACTTCTTCCCTTCCTGATATGTTATTAAAACTTGTTTACCAAGGTTGTTTTTTTTTAGAAAGCATTTAATTCAAGTGGTAAAGGGAAAAACCAAACATAAGCAAAATGAAATCAAAGTTCCCACCATTAATTTCCAAGGTTAAGACCTTCCTTCAGCATCTACCCTAGTCTCCCAGACAGCAAAGAAAGCAAAATCTTGGAAATCCAGTTTTCAGTAGCTATTCAGATGAAGTTGAGTAAAGGCACTAATGAATGTAGCAATGACTCAGATTGAGCTGATGGATGAATGCCTCCTATCTTGAGGTAGCTAAGTGGTAAAGTGGGTAAGAGCATTGGCCTTGGAGTTAGGATACACCTAGGTTCAAATCCTACCATTGATACTTTCTTGTTGGTAACCCTGGGTAAGTCATTTAACTTCTCTTAGCCTCAGTTTCCCCATTTGTAAAATGGGAATAATAATAGTCCCTACCTCATAGGGTTGCAAGGATCAAATGAAATAACATATTATAATGTTTTGCAAACCTTCAAGTACTACACTTGTGTTATTATCTCTCCTAAATATATCCTACATAAAGTGCAAGAGTCAAGTTCACTTTCCCTAGTAGTTTGACTTTCCCACTAGCTCCAGACCAGGTATCTTCCTCAGTTGAAATCAGATGCATGCATCAATCTGTAACGATGCCCCTTTAGCAGGAACAATGTCTGTTGGGCATCTCCTTAAGGACATAGCATTGCTTGGTTATCAGATACCTGGTCTCTCACGGTTCAAGATAGGCCATTATCACTCTCGCCTCCATGCTTTCACTCCTGTTGCTCCCCTCACCTACAATGCCCTCCCTTCCCTCCATCTAGTTAAATTTCACCTTGTCCTTCAAGGGCCAGCTAAGATTTCTCCTCCTCCATGAACTATTCCTTGGCTGGTCATTGACTGTTTGCCCTTTCCCTTTCTCTGAATACCTTTAGTGCCTGGCATATCAAACAGATTAACACCTTATTGTATGCTATCTTGTGCCAGTCCCTACCATTCCATGTGTGTTGGTCTTGTCTCCCCAGACACAGTAGTTCTTGAGAGCAGAGGCCACATTTTATATTTATCCTCTACTTTCCATAATATCTAATACAATGCCTATTGTAGATACTCAACAATGATTTGTTCATAAAATATGATCAACTAATCAAAGTTAAATGTGAGGGGAATCCTCAGAGGCTTGAAAATTGGAGCAGATTGAGGATAAACTTGCTAATTTTGATACAGTTCCCCAATCCTTCCAACCCAACAATCTTAGGCAGCCAACTGCCCTGAAATCTGCTGACTTCTCAGCTTTCTTGGTACAGCACCTCCAAGTTCCAGGGATGGCACAGCCCTGAAGGCAGCTGCCCACCACCCACATTGGAAAATTGGACAGATTTACACCATGTTCTGAGCTAAACAATATCAAGGGAGCAGAGCCAACATTTTCAACAAGTCCCAGACCAAAGAACTCCATAAAAAGCTCATTCCTACATTCACAGAAAGTCAAAACAAAACAACAGGCAGGAAAGGGGAACCCATGCCTAGTCAGAAAACTGCGACCAAACTCCCAGTGGTCCAGCAACCTAGTAGCTTCTACTGATAATCTCCATTTTGATCCACTAAAGGAAGAAGCATGTTTGTGTTTGTGTGTATACATATATGTGTATTTGTGCATAGTATATGTATACGGGTAAGTATGTAGATATACACATGTGTGTATGCATGATTGCATGCATGCATCCTTATTTCTTCTCATCCCAGAACCCTGTTACCTCTACCCATATCACCTCAACCCCTTTTCCCCTAATTGACATGAGATGTGAATGGGGGACCTAGAGGTAAAAACACAACCACTGTGTCCTCTTGCCTGAGGAATATCACAAGCCAAACCAGAGAAGCACCTGGTGATGCCATGTTGGCTTGGAAAAGAGGCATCTCTAATGCTCAATAAAATACTAAATATGTCTAATACTAAAAATAATAAATACTAAAATGTCAGCTATCACAGAGCCCTTGACAGAATCCAAGGCAGCTAGGTGTCATGACAGAGAGAATGCTGGGCTTGGAGTGAGGAAGACTTGAGTTCAAATTCTGTCTCAGATAGTCACCCTGGGCAAGTCACTTAACCTTTATCTTCTTCAGTTTCCTCATCTACAAAGTGAGGTGGTTGTCTCCTGAGAGAGGGGTAAATAGACTCAGGGTACAGATTGGAGTATATTTTTTTTGGACATAGCCAATGAGGAAACTTTTTTGCTCTTTTTTTTTATTTTGCATATTTGTTATAAGCATTTTGATTCTTTTTCCCTTTCTTTATCAATTGAGGGGAGGGAGAGAAAAATGAAGAAAAAATAGATTTTCATTCATTAAAAAAACAAAATTAAGCTTTAAAAAAATGTGGTTGGACTCAATGTCCTCTAAGTTTCCTTTTAGTTATAAATCTATGATTTAATTAAGAAATTACGTTTATGAGTTTGGGTAAATCACTTCTTTCTGGGCCTCGGTTTCATTATCTGTAAAATGTCACTCAGCTCACTAACCAGCATTGCACTGATAAGGATATCCCACAAGGATGGCATATCCTAGGTCAACAAATGAGAGAAGCCAGTGATTGAAAGGACCAATCAGGTGTGGCCATGGCCTCCGAGGAAACAGACAATTCCTCCTCACCTCTGCCTTTTCAGATCTCTCATTTCCATCAAGCCTAACCCAAGTCCCTCCTCTCCATGACTTCTCTTCTGCTCCTCACTCAGCTGTTAACCCCATCCAAAACACCTTATATTATATGTAGTGTGTATGTATATACATTTATATGTACATATCACCTCTACCAATAGAGTGTAAGATCCTTGAGGGTAGGGATTGTTTCACTTCTGTCATCATACAGCACATAGTATTATTTAATATATCCTTGATATGTTGATTGCAGGAGAGTACCCAAGGTGACAAAGAGGGGAAAGGAGAGAAATCTAGGACACCCAACAAGATTGGTGAATTGAACTGAATTGAATTGAAAAATAGTTGTGTTCTCTCCTTCTGACTTCAGTCCCAAACCCATATTAGCTTGCAAATTTCTAGATAGAGTAGCAGATAAGAGTCCAGGGCCTGGAGTCAGGAAGAGCTGAGATCAAATCCAGCCCCAGACATTTACTAGCTCTGTGACACTGGGTAAGTCATTTAACTTCTGTCATCTTTAGTTTCTTAAATTGTTAAGGATCAAATGAGATAATATTTGTAAAGTTCGTGACATAAAATATATGTTTAATAAATATTTGTGTTCCTCTCGAGGATAGGAACTGTTCCATTTCTCTTTTGTATCCCTACTTTTGTACAGTTGCTAACATATAGTAGGTGCTTTATAAATGGATGTTAATTGATTAATGGACTGACTATATAAGAATTTAGCCCTGCAAGAGCCTGGTAAAGCTCACTGACCTGTGTGACACCTTTGAATTTACTGTGCTTTTGGAGATAAGTAGACCAGAGTCCAGCGGCTGGAAACACAAGAATCCCAGCTGAGAATGGGCCACAGGTCCATCAGCCCAAACAAGAGAGTATTTAGCTTTCATGGCGATATGAGTGATACACTTTCAATGCTATGTAAGCCATTTTCCAATGACAGATGGACAATACTCTTGTAGCATAGGCAGGTAGGTGGAACACTGGACACAGATCCAGAAAGACCCAAGTTCAAATCCTACCTCAGATATTCATTTACTAGGTATGTGATCCTGGGCCTCACTTAGCCTCTCTCCATCTTAGTTTCCTCATCTGTAAAAGGAGTATAATAATAGCACCTATCTCCCAGGATTGTCCTGGGGATCAGATAACATTTTCTCTGTTAAGCAAACATATGTTTGCTTTCCAAAATTTAAAGTACTAAATAATTATTATTTTCTACTATGTTGTAGTTATCCTTGTTGTAGTTGCTAACTTTCTAACACCACTGCTACTATAGACCCAAGAACAGAATACAACCATTGGTTTTCGTAATAAATGCTTTCAGGACTGGAAAGCAAGTCCACTTAGTTCTTATCAGAAACCTAAATTAGAGTTAAGAAGTCTAGAAATCACAAAGCAAGAAAATATCCGCGTGAGAGTCAAAAGGCATCTACTACGTGCCTATTATATTCTTGACACTTTGCTAAGCACTAGAGACACAAATAAAGATTTTTTTAAAATGGCCCCTGGGTTCAAGAAGCTTACAGTCTAATGGGAGAGACAAAAGAAGAACTAGGTACATACATGTTATACACACGTTAAATGGCAGGCAATCTCAGAGGGAAGGCATGAACATTAAGGAGGACCGGGAAAGGCTTCTTGCTGGAAAAAAAAATTTAGTTGAGATTTGAAAGAAGCCATGGAAGCCGGACAACAGAGATGAGGAGAGAGAGCATTTCAGTGGTGATGGGTAGCCAATGAAATTGTGAATCATGAGTTTGGAGTGTCACATGCAAGGGACAGTAAGACCACCAGTATCACTGGGTCTTAGAATACATGGAAGGGGAATAAGGAGATAGAAGACAAAAAGGTAGGAAGGGTCAGGTGTAGGAAGGGCTTTGAAAGCTAAACAGAGGATTTTATATTTGATTCTGGAGAGAAATGTGAGGGTCAAACTCAGGTCATCCAACTCCAAATCCAGCATTCTTCCCAATAAAATATGCTGCCTCTTGTTCTTGCAAATAAAGGGCCTCTGTGAATAACTGAGGGCAGGAAATATAGGCAGGGAGAGAGAGCTTGGGTATCACTTAACTTTAAGCCAACGACATATTTACCTTGGCATCTGCTCCCATGAGAGGTAAACTCCAAGGCCAGGACATCTTTTTTCTCACTGGCGTATCTCGCCACTCAGGAAGGCAGAGGAAATGTAGTCTGGAATGAGAACAGGGGAAGTTACCTAGAAAAGGGGAAAGGAAAAAAGTGACCTTTCCCCTTGCCACACTCTTGGTTAGACAGCTCCATGGTCAGCAGTACATGCTGACTGTTAACTTTCATCTCTTCATTGAGGTCCAGCAAACACAAGGGCTCTAAACTGCTCCATGCCTGAGGGAGCGAGAGCTCAGGTTCTCAGGCTTTAGAGGAACATAATTGTCCACCATAAACCAGGTCTGGAGGTCAGTCAATTCATGGAACACTAATTTAGCACCTAGAATATGCAGGACACCATGCTAATGCCTAGGGATACAATTAATGGACACTTATTTATAAAGCGCTTTCTATGGGTCAGACATTGTGCTAGGTCTTGGGGATACAGATAGTTATTTGGCTCAGTGGATAGAGAGAGCAGTGAACGTGAAATTAGGAAGACGAGTTCAAATCCTGCCTTAGACACTTACTAGCTGTGTGACTATAGACAAGGCACTTATACTCCTTCAGTTTCCCCACCTGTAAAATGGGGGTGATTTATAGCACCTGCCTCCCAGGGTTGTTGTGAGGATCCAGTGAGATAACATCTGTATAGTACTTGGCAAACCTTAAAGCAATATAAAAATGCTAGCAATTATAATAGAAATAATCCCTATTCTCACAAGGAGCTTACAGCCTCATAAGGGAGTCAACAGAGCCAAATATAAGTACATATATAATAAATATAGGATTCAATACAAAGAAGGTAAGTAACAGGCAGTTTTGGAGAAAGGCACTAGAAATTCAGGGGATCAAGAAAGGCTTCCTGTAGAAGATGGGAACTCAACTCCAGGACATATCTTGAAGGAAAAAGAGGACTCTGGGAGACAATGGTGGGGAGGGAATGCATTCTAGGCATGGTGAAGCAACACCAAAAAAAACAGCACAGTTCACCCCTTCAGGGACATACAATCTAATAAGGAGTCTATAACACACATAAAAGTAAATCTGATAATAGGATAGATTACAATGAAGATGAAGAAAAGATATAGAAAAAAAAGTGCTTTAAGAAAAGTTGAGGTAGAAGGGATCCCTTTTCAGTGACAGAGATTCAGGGAAGGTTTCAAGTTGAGCCTTGAAGGAAGAGAAAGGTTTCAGTAGGTAGAAATGTGGAAGGATTATGACCGAGGTGTGGAGAATGGCCAGCACACATGCAGAGAGTTGGCAAAGGGCAGAACGAATTTAGTTTGGCCAGAATGTAAAGAGAATGAAAAGGAATGGTGTAAGATAAGACTGAGAAGGTTGGAACCAGATTATTGAGGGCTTTACATGCTGCTCTACATTTTATGCAACCAACAACAGAGAGTTACTGAAAGTTTTTTGTTCATTTTCTTTTAATTTTTAATGTTTTATTTTTCTCCAATTACATGTAAAAACCATTTTTAATATTTTTTTTTAATTTGGGGGTTCCAAATTTTCTCCCTCCTCTGTACCCTCCCCTTCTCTTTGAAAAGACAAGCAATTTGATATAGGTTGCTACTGAAGGTCTTTGAAGAGAAGAATGGCACAGTTAGAATTATTTATTATAAAAATTAATTTGTCCATTATTGACTGATGGATTATAGAGAGAAGTCAGGGGGCAGAGAAACCACTTATAAGGCTGTTATATTATATATTTTCACATATAATATATTATAGTATTATATTATAACAGTATTTTTATATGACAAGGCCCTAAACCATAGAGGTGGTGAAAGTAGAAATGGAGTTACAGGTAATGGGTGGATACTAGAGGCATCCCTTCTCTCCATGGTCCTTGTGACAAACAGGGTAGGCAGCTCTGATTATCTCTGATTAAACAGAAGGAATAAGTCCCCAGAAAGACTTCCCCACCCAGTAAGGTGGTATTGGCAGCAGAATTTGAACCCAGACCAGCATTCAGCCAGAACAACATAGTTCCTTTTCTCTTTTCCACTTAAGGGTAAAGGGTAAAGATAAGAGAAAAGCAGAGATGGTGAAAGGAAAAAATGAAAGAGAACTGGCTGAGGCTGTGTGTAGCACAACGGGGACTGGGCATCCACCCCCTTCTTCCAGACAACTCTGCCAAAGTACTTAGCCTGCAGTTCCACAGCACATAGCTGGAGAAATACCTACATTCTAAATCAGCTTGAGCAAGGTCACAGGATAAAACTTTTTCTGGTTTAAGCTCCTGAGAGAGTAGGTGGTGCAGATCTTCCCCTTGGTGATTTAGGTCCAGAGCTGAGATGTTTCAGCCAGGACTTATTTCCCAGCAGGAACTAGAAGGGGAAATTAGGTGTTACTATCCATGTGCCCTCCTGGGGTTATGCAGATTCCCAAGCCTAAGGTGAGCAAGAGTTGCTCTCCCCTCTTATCTCTTAAATGGATCCAGATGTGGTCACATTTTTCATTCTGCCTTACATCTGCAACCTTGTGTTCCATCCCACTCCATCTCCAAGTAGGAGCCCAGGGAAGCCACTTTTCGGCATTGGACAGGTGACAGCTGCAGGACTCCAGCGGGAGCCAAAGGAAATGGGCCTTCAGATCTCATCGGCTTCTGGACAAATGGGGTGAGGTAGGGAAACCGGAACTGAAGCAGTTTCCAAATGAAAACACTGAGCCTTTAGATAATCTTCTTTTCCTCTGACTCTTACCTGCCGGGAGTATACCCACTCTGATGCCATCTGGAGCTGTCACTGGATTATTTAGTGAGGCAGTCATCTGAGTCTGTGCCTTGGAAAATAAATTGTTATGAATTATTACTTTGCATGGTCTCTTATCATTCATTATTCCTTCCTGATCCTCCCCCAAGGGAAAGGCAACAAGGGTTTATAAAAGTATATGCATAATAAATATACACCACTGAGCCTCTGCTCCTGAAAACTGGGGGGGGGGGTAGGGAAGGGGAACAGGACAAAGAAGAGGCACCAGAGGGTATCTTTCCTATCATAAGAACTATAACTAGGGAGCCTTGCTCTAGGATGCCAAATTTATAAGATACTCTGAGCATTTGCAGTATACTTAGCAAGAATTTTTTGGTTTGGGGTTTTTATCTGACCTGTGATTTCATTGACATAAGGAACTCCTAGTGTGGAATATCCCTTTACCAGTACAGATCAACACCTGCTGTGTAACTTAAAGCCATAGGAGAGTTGCATAGCACAGAGAGGTTAAGTAATTTGTCCAGGGTCATGTATATTTCAGAAGCGAGATTTAAATTCAGATCTTCCTGACTTCAAGTTCAGCTCTATATCTAATATGCCATACAGTGTCTCTCAGTAAAAACAAAGCAGGAAGCTACTGGATGGCTAAGTGACCTCCTTTCCACTCCCTGTCCTGTGTCCCCCATTTTCATACCCATCACAACATCCTCCAGAGTCTCTGTCTCTCAGCCACCTCTGCCCCACTCAACTGAGGCTTCTCCTGACCCTGAATATAGCTTGTGGTATTTACCCTCCATGTAAAAATCCCTGTTTAATGTTCTATTAGACATTGTAGGGTTCCTGGTCCTAGGAAACCTCTGCGGTTCTAATGTGTCAAAGAAAAAAGAGGGCTACAAAAATAAACACACACATATGCAATCTTCCTTTCTTGTCTTTCTTTTCTCCTCCTCTTCCCCCTTCTGCTTCTCCTTCTCCTCCTTCTTTGTCTTTTTCTTCTCTCTCTCTTCCTCTCCTCTTTCTTCCTCTCTTCCTCCCTCCCTTCCTCTTTCCTTCCCTCTCTCACCCTTCTCTTTCTCTGTCCTCCTCCCTCCTTCTCTTCCCCCCTTTGTCTGTCCCTCCTCTCTCTTACCTTCTCTCCTCCTCCCTCTCTCCCTCTCTCTCTGTTTCTCTATCTCTGTTCCTTTCTCTCTCCCTCCCCCCTCTCTGTTTCTGTCTCTCCCTGTCATTCCCTTTCCCATCCATTCCACCCATGCAGCTTTGCACAATAACTATGTTCCAGAGCCAAGGCAATACCCTATAAATCTCATGAGGAGAAACCTGACCCCCTCACTGGGGGTTTGCCATTTATTAAAAGGGTAGTTGGGATGAATGTGTATCATTCGTCAGTCCCATAGGTCCTACAGTGCACAACCAATTGACTGCAGACATCCTAGGCCTTCCTGCCCCATTCATCTCCCCCTTTCTCTCAGCCTTCTTGCCCTGCAGCTAGCTTCTTCCCCCCCCCACCTCCTCTTCCTAGCCCTAGGGTCTTTCTTCCTTTCAAGAAAATGCTCATATCCTTTCTTCTCCATGTCCCAGGCCCACATCCCTTTCTCTGCCACCTCTCTCTAGCCCACTTTAAGACCTCCCTCCTAGGGCAAGGCAGCCAAAAAGAAGATCTCAGGAGATAGGAAACTACAATGAGCTTATCCTGGACTTCGAGTTTCAAGATTCATAAATTCAGGTTCAGTTCGACTCCTAAGGGAACCAAGTTTGTTCATCATCTACTTCTTTAGCTGAGGGCTATCCCCTATCCCAACATGCCTGTGTTCCATAGAAATGGAACCATCAGTCAGCCAGGCACTCCTGACTCTAGGTTCATCACTCTATCCACTGTACCACCTAGCTGCCCCTCAGTGATCAATAGATGTTTATGATTATTCTTCATTGCCTCTTTGTTATAAAGTATTATTTATTTATTTATAGTATACTAAGTACAAAGAGTCTGTGTGAAGCCATTCTCCCATCTGTGTGTTCTTTCATAGGGAACCAACTGCCTTACACCAATAAGTCACTAATCCATATGCCCCTAGAACCAGGGTGGGCAGAGCAGGGATGGTCCATGACCCAGTGGTCAGATCCACCATTGTCTATTTATGTCCAAAGGGAAGCTAAAAATAACTTTTACATTTTTAAACACAGAAAAATGTTATTTTTAAATGTAAAAGCCATTCTTAGTTCCCAAACCATACAAAAAAGCAATCAGGATATGACCCTGGCCATAGCTTGTCAATCCCTGCCCTAGAGTCTAGACCAGGAGCACTTAACTTAGAGTCTATGCATCTATGGGAGGTTTTCTCCCCCAATGTTTTAATAACTGCATATGTATTTTACTTAGTGCATTTGAAAACATAATTCTGAGAAGGGATTGATAGACTTCACCAGATTACCAAAGGGGTCCATGACACAAGAGAGACTAAGGGCCCTTTTCTAGACAAAGAATTGCACATGCCCATGGAAAGAGACAGGACTAAGGAGGAGAAGGTAGCCTACTCTCTACAAACCACAGAGAGCAAGGGGTTCACATAAGTCGGGGGTGGAGTCAAGATGGCAGAGTAGAAAGAGGACTTCCATGGGGCTCTGGCTCCTACCTCCTCCAATTCATGTAAAAGGTTACTCTGAACAAACTTTGGAACTACAGAACCCACAAAATGATACAGAGAAGCTAACCTCCTGCTGAAGAAAGCCCAGCAGGCCAGCAGGAAGTGGCCAATGAAAAACTCTGGGAGCTGAGCCCAGCCCCACAAGGGCCAGAGGTTTTAGCCTCAGAGCTGCCTGACCAGCCCCCAGCTGGAGGGACTTCAGATTACCAGCAGCTGTGGCAGTTTCCAGAATTATCAACCCATAGATGCTAAGGACAAAGTGAGAGGTCAGTGCAGTGTGGACTTTGGGATCCGGTAGTTTGAGAGTGCGGTTGGCCTTTGCCACCAGGGCGAGAAGCGGCTGAGGTGCCATGGCCATGCAGCCACCTCCATGTGGCAGCTTCAGCTCCTCGGCTACAAATTGTAGGGGGACCAAGCAACCAGTCTGATGGGGTAATTACTCTGCTTTAACCTACTTGAATCTGGATTGCAGTCTAGGGTGGAGGTCCTGGGGTGTGTGATCAGCTTGCCAGAGCATGTGGAGGCTTCAGAGAGGGCATCCAACTAATACCTTCGGCAGCTGAGAAAACCCCAGCGTTTGGGACAAAGCTCCCCTGTCTGGTGGCAGAGTCCTTCTGTGACTTAAAGCCCAAAAGTCCAGTAATTGAGTGGCAATATGAGCAGGCAAAGAAAGCAAAACAAACAGAGCAACCCAACTTTACACTCCTATTTTGGGGACAAAAAGGATCAAAGTATGGAACAGGAGGAAGACAGTGAAGTCAGAACTCCTGCACCAAAAGCTTCCAAGAAAAATACAAGCTGGTTACAGGCCACAGAGGACCTTAAGAAGGATTTTAAAAACCAAATTTAAAAAGTGGAGGAAAAATTGGGAAGAGAAATGAGAATGATGCAAGGAAATTATGAAATGAAAGTAAACAACCTGACTGAAGAAAATGACACCTTAAAAATAGACTAACTCAAATGACAAAAGAGGCTCAAAAAGGCAATAAGGAGAAAAATGCCTTAAAAAGCCTAATTTGTCAGATGGAAAAAGAATCTCAAAAGCTTACTGAAGAGAATCATTCCTTCAGAATTAAATGGGATCAAATGGAAGCTGCTGACTTTATGAGAAATCAAGATACTATTAAACAGATCCAAACAAATGAAAAAATAGAAGGCAATGTGAAATATCTCATTAGGAAAACCACTGACCTAGAAAATACATCCAGGAGAGATTATTTAAAAATTATTGGACTCCCTGAAAGCCATGATCAAAAAAAGAACCTAGAAATCATCCTTCAAAAAATTCTCAAGGAAAATTGGCCTGATGTTTTAGAATCAGAGGGCAAAATAGAGGTTGAAAGAATCCACTGATCATCTCCTAAAAAAGATCCCAAAAAGAAAACTCCTAGGTATATTATAGCCAGGTTCTGGAATTCCCAGATCAAGGAGAAAATATTACAAGCAGCCAGGAAGAAACAATTTGAATATTGTGGAAACACAATCAGGATAACCTAGGATCTGGCAGCTTCTACATTGAGGGATTGAAGGGCCTGGAATATGATATTCCAGAGGGCAAAGGAGCTGGGATTAAAACCAAGAATCACCTACCCAGCAAAACTGAGTATCATGTTTCAGGGGAAAATATGGTCATTCAGTAGAATAGAGGACTTTCAAGCATTCTTGATGAAGAAACCAGAGTTGAATAGAAAATTTGGCATTCAGATACAAGAAGCATGAGAAGGTAAACAGGGGAAAGAAATCATAAGGAACTTATCAAAAATTGAACTATTTACATCCCTACATGGAAAAATTATAATTGTAGCTTATGAAACATTTCTCAGTATGAGAATAGTTGAAGGGAATATTAATATATGTATGTGTGTGTGTATATACACACACACATACATATATATCTATATAGGAGGGTATATGTGTGTATGAATACATATGTGAATGTGTGTATATATGTTTACAGGTATACATAGATAGAGGGCACAGGACCAATTTAATAGAAAGAGATGATACTTAAAAGGTGAAATTAAGAAGTGAGAGAGGAATACAATAATAGGAGATGGGGAGAGACAGAATGGGGTAAACTATCTCATATAGAAGAAGCAAGGGAAAATGGTCACAATGGAGGGGAAGAACAGGAAGGCAAAAGGGAATGGGTCAACCCTATTCTCCTTGAATTTGGCTTAGGAAGGGAATGACATACACACTAAATAGGGTATCTCACCCTACAGGAGAGTAGGAGGGAAGGGGATAAGGAGGGGATGATGAAAGGGAGGGCAGGCTGGGGGGGAGGAAAGCTGAAATCACCCACTTTTGAAAAGGGACAGGATCAAAGTAGAGAATAGAACAAGTGGGGGGTGGGCTAGAAGGGAGGGAAATCGAGTCAGTCTTTTCTAATATATCTACTATGTTAATGTTCTGCATTAGCTACACATGTACAATCTATACTGAACTGCTTATCTTCCCAGTAAGGGTGGGTGACAAGGGAGGAAGGGAATGAATCTGGAATTCAAATCAAATGTTTAAAAATGTATACATATATATACTATTATTAATATTATTTTATATGTAACTGGGAAATAAGATATACAGGAGCTGGGGCATAGAGATCCACCATGCCCTACTGTAAAGTCGGAGGGGGTATGGGAGAAGATATGGGAGAGAGCAGATTGGAGGAGGGGATATCCAATGGGATTGTTATTTTGGGGTGGTGGGTAGGGCAAAAAATGGGGAGAAAATTTGTAACTCAAAATCTTGCGGAAATGAATGATGTAAACTAGAGGTTAATAAAGCATTTGATGAAAGAAAGAAGAAAGAAAGAAAGAAAGAAAGAAAGAAAGAAAGAAAGAAAGAAAGAAGTTTATATATACCAAGTGCCAAGAAAATTTGAATTCTAAGAGAAAGATCACCGACCTGTGAAGTTAATCAGGGCAGACTTCCTGGAAGACATGAGTCTGGAGTTAGACTTCCAAAGACATTTAGGATTTAGCTTGCCTCTTTTCCAAGGAGGCAAGAAGTCATTTCAGACTAAGAAAGAACAAAGAGCAGAAAGCCCAGAAGGGGAAACGACCACACTTTATTGGATATGTAGGGGATGAGGACAGGCCTAACAGCAAGGCTGTGCTAGGAATAAGCAAGATCTGTGCCCTAGAATAAACTGTTGGATCTGGGAATAACATTCAACAGAATCATTCTAACTCTAACCCCACTTATTTTAAAGTTGGAGAAACTGAGTAGAGAGAAGGTAAAGACTTGATCAAGGTCACATACTGCTTCCTGTTTCATTAAAATCTAGCCATTTCCCTGTGGCCAAAACACTTCTTTCTACCACACACAGTATAAATCTGTACATAAAATCAGATTTAATGATGGAAAAGACCTAAAGATCTTCGGATCCAATGTTCTCATGTTACAGTTGGGGAAACTGAGGTTGAAAGGTTGCATGACTTACTCAAAGTCATGTAAGTAGTGAGTGGCAAAGGCAGGATTCGAACCCAGTATCTCTAAATCCAAATCCAACACACCTGACACTCCCCCACACATTGTTGTTGTTCAGTCTTATCAGACTCTTCATAACCCCATTTGGGGTTTTCTTGGCAAACATAGTGAAGTAATTTGCCATTTCCTTCTCCAGCTCATTTTACAGATGTGGAAACTTGAGGCAAATAGAGTTAAGTGACTTGCCCAGGGTCACTCAGCTAGTTAAGTGTCTGACGCCAGATTTAAACTCATGAAGATGAGTCTTCCAGATTCCAATCTCAGTGTTCTATCCACTGCAGCACCCTGCTAGCCTCAGGAAAACATGCATTTTCATAAAATTTGGATACAGAAAACAATAGAAAGAATAGTCCATTTCTTTTCTTCTTGTTGCCCATTGCTTCATTGTTCCTAGTCCCTGAGTGCATGGTTAAGGGTTGTCCCCCCAAGTAGATTGGTCCTTCCCCTGGTTGCAGAGCTCTCTACTTTACCTCTATTTTCTACATTACCTCCTTGAGCTGTATAATAGAGGGAAGGGCTTCTCTTCTGGGTATTAGGGGAGGGGGAATTCACCCTGATTAATCTTGGAAAGTATCAAGACCCTCAATTTTCCTCTCCCTCTCCTTTCATTTCAGGTTGAACCACCAAGTTCTTTGGCACTGTTGCCTTTCAAATATTTGTAGAATGTTCTCCCACGCCCCTCAGTTGGTGCTGAGGTCAGGCAGGCAAGTTATGCTTCTCTAGGTTTTTGTCATAAATCATTCCCTCCGTTCCCCTTCATCGCTTCAGTGCTTCTTCCCTCCCATGTCTGTAGCTCAGTCTGCAACTCTGGTGCCTCCTTCAAGTCTCCAGGGGAAGCCCAGTTCCCATCACCCGCTTCTGGGAAGCACAAGCTGGGAAGTCCCTCCCTCTGCTGCCCTGATACCATGTCTCAAAAGCCATCATCAAATAGTCAGGGAGCCGACAGGATGCACTGATGTCACTGTCTTGGCTCCAGAGGAGCCAGCCCTGGATACTCAAAGAGGGAGTGGTGCCTTATCATTAGGCCTGGGGCTAGGAGCCAGGATGCCTGGGTTTCAGTCCCAGCTCTGCCAAGCTCAGCATGCAGGCTTTCAAGAGTCCCTGAACCTCTTTTTCTGTTATTCCTCATGGCTTATAATGCTTGTCCAGTCCCTTCTCTCCCTAGACCTTCTATACCAATAGCTTTATAAAATATTTTCACGTTCTCAGGCAGAAGGCAGAAATGATAGAGAAGACAAACTCCAAGCATCCAAAATAGTCTTATGTTATGGATAGTACCACACCTTAGTCAGCATTTCCTAAAAGCCAACATTACACTTTTTTTTTTTGCCTTGGTTTGAACCTAGAATTCTAGGCAATCCCAGGCCCAGTATAAATTAGCAATATGAATTTAATGTCTACTGTGGAACTGTGCCCTCTTCTTCAGTTCAAACTATCCAGAAGGCATTAGCCTAAAAGGGGTAAGGTGGGGAGAAAGGTAACTTATTTAACACCTCCTTTGTAGCTTTAAATAGCAGTATACCTTGAGTGTATAACCTGGAGTGGGGAACCTGTGACCATGACAGGTCACATGTGGCCCTCTAGGTCCCCAGGTACTGCCCTTTGACTGAATCCAAACTTCACAGAAGAAATCCTGAAAAGGATTTGTTCTATAAAACTTGCACTCAGTCATAAGTCTGCCCAAGGCCTCCAGGCCACAGGTTCTCCATCCCTGGTATAGCCTAAGCCCCTAGGATCAGTCTGCTGTTGGAGTATCATGAGATTATTCCTGGTCAAATTAGTGAAGGCCAAAACCCTTGCTTTTCATAGGTACTACAGGAGGAAGTAAAGCAGACATTCAATTCAATGAATAATCAACTACTATGCTATGGTTGTGCCAGACCCTTTGAGAAATCTAGAAGTGCACTGTAACAGCCCTAATATAGAGAGAGCACTTCACATTTAAAAAACACTTTACATGAATTATCTCATTTGATCCTTAAAGTAACTCTGTGATGTCTGTAATGTATTATCACCACCTTATAGATTAAGAAACTGAGGCTCAGAAAGTTGACGTAGTTTGTTCAGAGCCAAACAACAAGTAAATGTCAGAATGAGGACTCAATGTCAGGTCTTCTGTCTCCTTGTCTGGTGATGTAACCACTCTGCATACAGTCTCGGCCCTCAAGGACCTTATAATCTAATTGGAAAAAATACAAAACACCGACAATCAACACATAGTTATAAAGCACCTACAATATGCCAAGCAGTATTACAAGTCAATAATAATATGACTGTGTTTGGCAAGTCTTGGGAAGGGTGGCAGAGACAATAACTGCCATAGAAATTGAAAGGAACCTGAGACTGCCATGGACTGAAGTGGCCTGGAAGTCATAGGGAGTCTTGACCATTTAAGTCATTTAAGTCCCTCTGTTTTTCTTTTACCTGGAAGATCCCTCAACTCCTCTGCATATTCTCATGAATAAAGGGCCTTGGACTCTGGCCTTTAATTCTCCTGAGGGCAGAAGCCTGAGCCTACTAGCAAAGCACCCCAACCCAGGAGGCAAAGAATGTCCCTAATCTCTGTGGGCCCCTCACAGTGAATGCACAAAAGATTCCCTTTGTTCATTCCACACTGGGACTTTTTATTCTCCTTAGGACTCAGGAGCTTCTGTGTGCACAAGGCTGCCTTCTCAAGGCCCAGGGTGCTTTGATCTTCCTATTTAAAATCTTACCATCTTTTCAACACCTTCCCAGATAATCAAGTCCCTTTCATTTAATAATCAAATGATTATATTCACTGCAATGTTGTCTGTAGTAATAGTTGTCTAGAAAAGCTTGGGGGACAGACCCACTCAAAACACCTTGAGCGTCACATCCTCTGGGTGCCTCAACATGTACAAATTTGGTGGCAGGCAAAAGGAAAAAGAGGAAAGAGAAAGGAAGGGATACAGAAGGAATGATGCCTCTAGAAAAAATGCCGGGTAGACCTCAACACCACCCCCACCCAAAAAAAAAAACCCAACACCATTTTCCCCTTTAGGACAACCAGACAGCTCCCAATTTTCCACCCTCTTTGATCTTGTCTTCCCTTCACCTGCTAGAGAGGAAACTCATAGACATGGAATCAGAGGAAAAAGGCACTCATGTCATTTCTGGCACCTGCTATCTGTGTGATCTTAAGCAAGTCACTTCAAATCTCTAGGCTTTGGTTTCCTCATTGGCAAAACAAGGGGGTTGGACTAGATGGCCTCTGCTGTCTCTTTCAGATCTAAGTCTATGACTCTATGTACCTTCCCCCACCTACACTTCCTACCTAATCTCACATCTGCCACTATCATTCCACTCCCACTGCTACTTTTCAGTTCTTTATCAGATTGTATAGTAAATGGCCTTCTTAACTAGTCTCCCACTTTTCAGTATAATTTTACATACTCACTTCCAGATCTTCCTCTAATTATATTCAAATATATATAGAGATATAGATAAAATGTCATTGTCTCTCTAGTGCCTAAATTCCTTAATCTGGCTCTCAAGGTTCTCTGGAATCTGGCTCTAATCTATAATTCCAGACCTCATCCCTACCATTCCACTACACAAATCCTCCGCTCTGGTCACTGGCCTCTGTACATTGCATAGGACTTTTATCTATACCTTTCCTGAAATATCCTCCTCTTACCTAACCTTTAAAGCCCAACTCAAATTTTTACTCCCTCCAAGAAGTTTTCCCTGGCCTCTCAAATAGAAATGTCTCTCCTCTAAACTCTTATAAACATCAATCCCACCATTCTGGGGACACATTATATACTGCCTTATAGTTGTCATTATTTTTTTCCTTTGTATCTCTATCTAGAGTGTAAGCTCCTTGAGGGCAAAAGTTTTGTACCTTGCACAGCACTGAAAACAGTGTATGCTCAATAAACATTTGTTGATTGATAGACTGAGAAGGAAAGTTTAAAAAACCCTTCCGAGTACCAGTTTTTTCTTGAATCCTATCAGAACCTCCATATCACCTGAATGTTAGATGGGCATAAAGTAAATAATTCATTTATATGGCACCTATGAAATATAGGATTCCTACTGTTACTCTCTTTCACCCAGTTCTGATGATGCAAAGCAAAGAATCCTAGATTTGGTGTCAAAGGACCTGGATTTGAATCCTTGCTTTCAATTCAACAAATTTTTATTAAGCATCTGCCATGTGCTAGGCATCATGCTAAGAGCTGGAGACAAGCAAAAGACAGTTCCTGCCCTAAAGGAACATACCATCCAATAAGATAGATAGCATGCAAATGAATATATACAAAGCAAGCTTTGCAGGGGACAAATAGGAAGTAACTAACAGAAGGAAAGCACTAGAATTGAGGGGTTAGGGAAGGTTTCTTGTAGAAGGTAGAATTTTAATTGGGACTTAAAGGAAGCCAGGGAGGTTAATAGTCAGGGTGGAACTTTGCCACTTGCTACTTGGAACAAGTAACTTTTCTCTGTTGGGCCTCAGTTTCCTCAACTACAAAATAAAGAAGTTGGACTAGATGAGGCCCTTGCCAGCTAGGAATGTATGATGATGCAATCCTAAATCGAAGTTCATCTCTGATGAGGTACCTGACAGTAATTTCCAATACATTTCTTCTTCTTTCCTTCTGCCTGTGAATTCCCTCCCCCTCCTCCAGCATTCCAGCTGACCAGGCTCTGCTGGCCTCGAGAGAGTTGGCTGTTTGGCAGCTGGAAGGCATCTCTCTGTGTATCTTGGCCCAGAGGCTGACTGCTGCCACCCAGGGCCTCTGATGCCAGTACCACAGTGACAGGAGTTAATGAGGCACTGGAATACTCCCTCTTTGGGTTAGTCTAGAGACCAAGAAGAAATTCAGGGCTCTCACACAGAAACAAAGCCCAATTCCTTCTATTGTCTTCAGAAACATGGTTATTATGGCAGTTGGAGGTTTCCATTAGAGCTGGTGGTTGTTCTGAGTCATTTAATTCGTGTCCAACTCTTCATGACCCCATTTGGGGTTTTCTTGGCAGAGATACTGAAGTGGTTTGCTATTTCCTTCACCATCCATTAGAGCTAGAAAGATATAAAACCAAAGAGCCACATCTCTATCCAGAAAGAAAATAAAGCTCCTTAATGCTCCATCAGGGTATTTATTGCACAGTACCTGTCAGCACTATGACAATGAGGCCATTTGACTTCAACAACAAAAGAATCAGGACATCAGGGAGCTCCCAAATTAGCTGCACCTTCCATACCCCCAACATATCCACCCCACATTTCTGTGACCACCATAACACACATCACATCACCAGATTGCATTCAGAACTTCTTCCCTGCCATGTTGGGCAAAATACTCTGCTTCTCCTCTCAGAGGGCAGAACTAGAAATATTGGGTTTCTAGTGGCAGAGAAGCAGATTTAAATTTGAAGGAAAAAAATGTCCCAATAACTAGAGATACCCCAAAGTGGAATGGGTTTATTGTGAGGGAATGGGTTCTCCCTCGCAAAATATCTTTAAGCAAAGGCTCAATATTTTAAAGAGTATGTTGAGGTACATTTTAGATGGTCTTGGAGCACTCTGGCAAGAACTGAGGTTCTGTGATTCTGCGATCCATAATATGGATGAGATTGAGGGGGAGGTAGATGACTGGCAACCCAAAGTCTCACTGGAATTTGAAAAGTTTGTGGGAGTGGGTGGAAAGAATACTACAGATTTCAAGACCTGGAAGGGACTAAAGAAGTCAAGTATAATCCCAAATCCCTTTTGTCATATCCCCAGCAAAGGGTTCACAGAATTTTAGAAATAGAAGGGATCTTAGAGGCCATCTGTTCCAAACCATATCTGAAAAAAGAAATAATATATCCCAAAAGTGATGATCCAGGCTTTTTTTAAAAAAAGATATACAGTGAATGTAAACCAAGGCAGCCCATTCCATCCTGGGCTAGCTGTTAAGCACTTACTTTCCTTACATCAAAGCTTAAATCTGCCTCTTTTCAATTTTAGCTCAGCACTTTTAGTTCTTCCTTCTGGTTGCCTGTTTTTTGCTTATACACCCCTAAAGATAAGGAACTAATTATCTCACAAGGCTATTTTTGGGCAGCTCTAATTGTTGGAAAGCTTCTCTTTTCATCAGAACTAAAATCTGACTCCAGTTTTGGAGTTACTCCAGTTTCTCTGGAGTTACACAGAGTAAGTCTAAAGTGACGAAGAGCAGCAAACCTGTAGCCTCAAGGCCACATGTGACAGTTCTGGGTCCTTTGTCAAAGGGTCACACTTGAGGACCTAGAGGGCCACATGTGTCCTGGAGGCTACAGGTTCCCCACCTCTGGAATCTTCTTCCATATTATAATTCTTCAGCTGATTGAAGAAAGCCATTGTGTTCTCCATCCTTTGTGCACAACCTCCCAATACCCAGTCTTCTTTTTCACTAAGCTAAAACTATTCAGAGGCTAAATATATGGGGAGAAAAAAAAATGAAATAGTAGATAGATAGAGGGTTGGTCTCAGAACCTAGAAAATCTGGGTTTAAATTCTGCTTCCAATAAATATTAGTTGTGTGACCTTCAACAAGTCCCTTAACCTCTATACAACTCTCTAAGGAAAAGGGAAGGGAAAGAAGGGAAAAGGAATAAGCATGGTACCTACTATGCTCCAGACACTAAGCTAAGCACTTTACAAATATTATCTTATTTAATCTCATTTAATTTTCATGACAACCTGTGGAGTAGGTGCTGTTATTATCCTCATTTTACATTTGAGAAAACTGAGGCGAACAGAGGTTTAGTGACTTGCCCAGGGTCATAACTAATATGTGTCTAAGGCTGGATTGAACTCAGTTCTCTCAGACTCCAGGTCTAGTCATCTATTCACTGTACTCTCTAACACTAAAAGTTGCAGAGAAGGTACCAACCTACATTGGTAAAAGGAAATTCCTCATTCAAGAGTTCCCTATGCTAATAAAAGAACAGGTCCAGTCCCTATGTCTATCCTGAATGTACTCAGTTCCCTCTACCATTCTTCATGAAACTAGTGTTAAGTCCCCATCCACCTTTACTCCCTCCCCTGAACACCTTCTAGTTCACCAATACAAATGGTGCCTAAAGTGTGTCACTAGGAACTGAGCACATCTGGCATCCCAGATGTGACCTATCCCCTGTCTTGTTCTGTACTAGGTGCTTCATCCCCCAGCCCCCTCAGCAGCTGCACCAGTTAGGCTACATTTGCTTTGCAGGAGCCACAGAGTCCATTTAACATTTTGGGAGAAGAGCAGATGAGCTGGGAATCTCTGTTCTCTATCAGCCTGTTTCAAAGAGCCCAGTAGCTATTTCAGGGACAGCTAATACTTTCCAAGAAACCTTAGCCAAAGCACCTCAATGCCACTCAGGAATGTGAGGTTTGTTTCCTTTCTCTCTGTTGGTAAAGGGAGCAGAGCCTGATCTCCCACATTTCCCCATCCCAGCTTCCCCTGCTTGTCCCTGCTATGAAAAAGAAGCATAAGGTTGGTAATTCAGGCTGGGGTGAGAAGCTGGGCTGAAGCCAGGCAGGTTTAAATACCCTCTGTCTCTTTAGCATCCTGTGGATATGGGAAGGCTTGTCAGAGAGAGAGGGAACAACCATCTCACCAACTGTTCCTTTGTCTGCTGGATGAATACAGCTATTAAGGCTGAGTGGCTCTTCCTTTCCCAGAAAACAATGGAGCCCAACTGAGTCACTTACTTTCTTTCAGGCATCTCCATTGGACTGTCTGGTCCAGACCAATCCTAGTGACTCAGGCTGCTGTCCTCAGTCCAGCAGCTGGCACCCATGCTGGCCCAGAAAACCTGTTTCTATCTCCAGTGCTTTGGGATAACTCTTTGAAGGACTGACCATTGAGAGAAGTGACCAGCATTTCTCCCAGGCCATTCTTCTCTCACCCCTCATGCATCCTGGCTACCTTTATCAAAGAATGGAAAATGACTGGAGAACAAGAGCATGGAGTTTCCCACGAGTGCCCAGAGGGCCTTGAAAAAAGACCCTCATCCCAATCCACTCTATATATGTGCTGCAGCCAAGCTGATCTTCTTAAATTAGGGTTCTGGTCATGTCTTTCCTATGCTCAGAAACCTTCAATTGCATATAGAGTGAAGTCCAAGTTTCTCAGACTGATCTATGAGGACATCTCCCCCTTCTTCATAATAAGAACGAGATAAATGTGACCACTCCTCATTATTAAACATGCCCAACCAGCTCTTTACCTTTTCTCTCTTTCACACGTCCTTGGCTCATCCTGTTCCCTCTAGTAGGAGTTCCCTCATGAAGCTCTCTCTGCCTGTCCAAATTAGGCCCATACTCCAAGAGCCAGCTTAGCCTACCCTGGACCAACCTACCTGAGCCCACTGAGCCTGACCCATCTTCACAATATGAATAAATGAGTAAATTAATAAGGAAAAAGCATTTACTAAGGTTTTACTAAGTGCCAAGAACTATGAGAAGTCTAAGCTTTGGGACTATAAACACAAAAGCGAAAATAATCCCTGCCTTCAAGAAGCTTACATTCTAATAAAGTAGCCAACAATAGAAAAGGGAGTGACACTTTGGCATGAAGAGTTTACAAGGTGATTAAGGGGCCAAAGGTGAGCAAGTTGATATATCTTATTCAAGAACAATGAAAGAATTGGTTTTATCAAGGTTCGTGGATCCATAACCAGGGGGTTAGTGGGGGATGGAGAGAGAGCAGCAGGAGAAGGAGAAGGAAGAAGGAAGAATGTGGCAACATCACAAGGATGTATAGAAGGTGACCACCATTGACTAGTCTGTAGAGGAGATATTGGGAAGCAGAAGGGGGTAGGGACCTGGGTGGCAATCTAGTCTGGTCCCATCATTTTACGGATGATGAAATTGAAGCCCACAGAACTTAAATGATTTGTCCAAAGTCACACAAGTAGTAATTGTCAGAGACAGGAATTGAACCCAGGTCCTCTCTGGAGTGAGTGCTAATGCTTCTGTGACATGCTCTTTCTTCAGCACCGCTTTCCTCAAGTTATCACTTCATTTCCATTCCAGCCAACCCAGAACCAGAGCAACTGCCTCCATCTTTCACTAAAACTGCTTCCTTTGACTTTCCTGGGTTCTATGCCACACAGGTCCCTGAAGCAGAAAGGTCACAAGGTGTCTTCCTGTCCCACTCCTTGCTTCCTCCTGTTCACTAATAACAACACAACAACCTCTTAAATTTTGAAAAGAGGAAAATTCACTACAGAGGAATCATTACAAAGGTAGGACAGGGTAGAAGAATTGGATTTGGCATCAGAGGACCTTGCTTCTAACCTTAGCTCTGACCTTTACTATTTGTATAAGCTTGGGCAAGTCATGACCTCCCTAGGACTTACATCTGTAAAATGAGAAGATTGGACTAGATGATTTCTAAAGTCTTTTACAGGTCTAAATCTGTGATCCTATACTTTAACAGGCAAACTGTATGATCTCATCTTCAAAAACCACTCATGACTCTCAAAAGTCCATTGGATAAAATAAAAACACTGTAGGAGGGTGCTTAAGGCCCTTCTGTCTGTACCTTTCCAGCCAAATGAAACTTAGCTATTCCTGGTCTCAACCTGCTGTTACCCACTTCCATGTATGTGTATAGGCTGTCCTCCATGCCCAGAATGCATTCCCTGCTCATCCCTATTAAAATTCTTCTCTTCTTCTGAGGTAACATCTCCTTCATAGCCTTCCCTAATCCTCTCCTCTCCCATTCCATTCCCAGTAAACATATTCTTTCTTTCCTCCAATTTTCTTAGAGCACTTTTTCTGGATCTCTCCTTTGTCCATAACCATATTCCTCCTAATAGACTGTAAGCTAATTTTATTTCTATTAAAGCAATACATACTTAAATACTCAATAACTTCAATGCAAAGGGGATGGTGGCAAAAAGAAAAATGTTGGAAAAAATGGTTCAGGAGTAAGAAACAAGGAAGAGCCCCAAGCCCTAGAAATCAGATGTTAGATATGGAAGAACACTGTCACCCAAAAAACGAAATTGATTATATTTAACACAAAGGAAATGAGTAGTTACCAATGTGGGAGTCATTTAGGAATTCGTTGTCCCTATAGTTAGACCATTAACTTATAGAAAAAAGATAAAGTCAATGCCAAATTAGAAGAAAGAATGAAAATAATAAGAAATGGCAGTAATTAAACTAATTCTGATCTATTTAAATAAGCTATTGCAATTTTTTTAAAGTGTAGTAGGTAAAACAAGAGATGTCATATCTATCACTGTATCCCAAGAAAATTTAATCTACTTAAACCAGTTCTCGAAATGAAAAGACCAGAAAAGCCTAGAAACCACATTAGCCAGCAAACACTTGATCTCCTTGCCAAGTAGAGAGATATTGGCATCCAAGGGAGCATCAGTTTAGAATATAAATGCCTATATTAAATCTTATGGAGGAGGATGTTAGGAGATTATGAGTTATATCGCCTCATAAAACAACAAAAAGCAATGAGAGGAAAAATAAGTTGCAGAAGACTTGGCACAAGACCCAACGAAGCCTGGTCACACCAAGAGTATACGGATGAAACTGGAAGGACAACAAAAAGACAGAATATAGAAAAGCTTAGTCTAGATTTCTATAACAAACTCTTTTCTCCATCAGTGAGAGTGGAAACACCACATTTGGATCATCCCCAATGTGCTACATGAGGAAGTGGAGATGGTACTAAAGCAAACAAAGATGGAAAGAACAGCTGGACCACATCAAGTATGCTTAGAGGATGGCCATGCTGGAAGCAACACGGTCTTGAAGACACTGAGGGATCTAGTCTCAAGATAAGTGAAGGAAGGAAGGATATATTTGAAAGGAAACATATTAATGAGATAAGACATCCGTTTTAAATACTGCAGTATTGAAGAATGTAAGTTCCTTCATAGTATGAACCCAACATATTGTTTTGAATATAGCAGGAAATCACTTAATTGTTTGTTGAATTTGTCGAATTGAATGTTGCAAAGCTGCTCTTATGGGTTTATCCTTATTCTAACCCACTCTATACCTTGATATGGTCAGCTGGGTAGCCCAATGGTTAGAGCACTGGGTTTAGAATCAGTAAGACTCGTCTTCATGTGCTCAAATCCTGCCTCAGACACTTACTAGCTGTGTGACCCTGGACAAGTCACTTAACCCTATTTGCCTCAGTTTCCTCATCTGTAAAGTGAATTGGAGAAGGAAATGGCAAACCATTCTAGTATCTCTGCCAAGAAAACCCCAAATGGGGTCATGAAGAGTCAGACATGACTGAAACAACTAAACAACAATGACAAGCTCTTCATTTGCCATCTCTCTTGGTAAAACACATTTCACTTGTCCAAAGTTTTCCATTAGTCCCTTAGAAGTTACTCTCTCTCACCTTAATTTTACTAAGCCCTCTATTGTGTCTGGTCCACCTGAAGTAATTTTCACTAGCCTAGATTTGAAATCATAGGGTCTGGTTTCAAGTCTGTATTTACTCTGTATGACCTCAGGCAAATCACTTAACCTCTCTAAGACCTTAATTTTCCTCATCTGAAAATAAGGGAAGGGAGGTGGACTAGATGATTGAAAACGTTCCCTCCAGCTCTAAATCTATGATTCCATGATTTTCCCATATAACTGAGTCCTTGATGATGAAATTGCTTCTTCTACCTATGCCCTATTCATGTCTCATGTCCTGGAACCAAAGGTTTTCTGGGCCTTGGTCTCTGCACTATTCAACACATGATCTCTCAAGCTAGACCAAACTGTCTCCTTCTGAAACTCCATTGTCCCACTGCTTGGTGGAGCTGAACAAACAGACACACCCTGGGGCCCAAGAATATTGGCTACCTTTCCATGTCTTCAGTTGCTGGCTTCAATGACTTCCTTATCTCGGGGTGGTGAGTCATGGCCCATGCTCAGACCCCTTCCCCCAGGGTCTAAACCACAGACTGCGTGTTTTAAACATAATTATGAACATAGTCTCATACTCCCTCCCCCATCTCTCCTCCCCCACAAATACTTGGGCCCAATCATAGCAATAAGCCCTTGTTGACTTGCTTGGACAAGGTTCATTGTCAAACTTCATCACAGGACACTTAGCTGCTATCCCACTTTCAATCAAAAGAGCTTTCCTACCATGATCTGACTCCTTCCTTACCCTTGCAGACATATAAGCCCAGTCAATGTAACTACTTATCCCTTATCTGCAAACTCAGTTCAAGTTAATGCAAAAACTTACCACCAAATTAATCTTGCAAGTAGTCCCACTCTGACCTTGGTGGCTGGGGTTCTTCCCAGGAACCTTCACCTCCAAGCTTGAAATCTGACCTGGCTTTCACCCTTTATCTTTCTTTTCCACACCTGCTCCCAGATCCTCCTGAAGCTAATTGCTTGCCCTCTGGTAACACTCAGTATTAGATGCTAGTCTAGACCTTGGTACTCACTGGCTTTGAGTTCATAATAAAAAAAAAATTAACTCAGGTCACCCTCCTGTGGAAACAGTGTGATTGGAAGGAAATTAAGGTGTGCAAAAGAACCTTAGTCTTCTTTTCTAAATAGCTATTGGATGATAATGCCTAATTTGCTCTGGGTGTAGCTAGGTGGCACAATGGACAGAGTGCTAAATCTGGAATCAAAAAGATTCCTCTTTCTGAGTTCAAATCTGATCTCAGACACTTACTAGCTGTGTGACCCTGGGCAAGTCGTTTAACCTTGTTTACCTCAGTTCCTCATCTGTAAAATGAGTTAGAGAAGGAAATGGTCAGCCACTCCCATATCTTTGCCAAGAAAACTCCAAATGGGATCACAAAGAGTCAGACACAACTGAAAAATAACTAAACAACAAAAATCTGCTCAGACTTTCCCTGAAAAGGTCTTGACATCCCAGACAAAGGGTGGGGAAAGAATTAGTCTTACCCAGAAAAACAATATTGACATACTTAAATATTCAATTGGACCAATGATCTCTTGGATAAAGAAATTCCCTCCAAAGCCACATAATAATAATGATAGTTTATATATATAAAGCTTTAGGAGAGGAACTGAACCTAAAAGTTTATTGCTGTAAGGTACTCCCAGATGAGGAAATTCATTCTACCCATGTAAGCCAGAAGCTTCTGTGCAATTTATGATGATTTACTCAGGGTCACACAAACAGCACATAGAGGGAAGACTTGGATCTAGTTCTTCCTACCCAGCCACAATGTCAGGGTGTCTCTCACATAGATCTTGAGGGTTTGCCAAGTACTTTACATACAGCATTATCCCATTTGAACCTCACAACCACATTCTAAGTTGAGGTTGTAGTTTAGGCATTATTATTCCCATTTTACAGATGAACAAACTGAAGCTCTGGAAAAAAAAAAAAAAAAGGTTGCATGACTTTCCCAGGACCGCACAACTAGTATGTATTAAAAATGAGTTAAGAAATATAAAAGGCATGGAGAATAGTAGAAGACTCCCAAGTAAAGGTCATGGTCTTCTTTGGTCTGATCTATCCTGTAGCCAGAAACCTCCATGATCTTTTTTTTCTCTTCTCTTTCTCTACTCTCCACCATGAGCAAGAGAATTATTAACTTTTTCATCAATGTCATGATGGAGTCACCATCCCTTGATGTTTAATCCCAGACATAGCCCTCCATCTCCTCTACTCCCTGACTAATGAGGGCAGGATTTCCTGGTTCAAATCATATAAAATGAGAGCTGATGAATCTCTTTTTTTTCCTTTTTGAAGGGGGAAGGTAGGGCAATTGGGGTTAAGTGACTTGCCCAAGGTCATACCGCTAGTAAATGTTAAATGTCTGGGGCTGGAGTTGAACTCAGGTCCTCCTGACTCCGGGGCTGATGCCTTATTCACTGTGCCACCTAGCCACCCCTAGCTGATGAATCTTTAGAGATCAACCAGTCCAAAGACATGATTTTTAGGGGACCCTATATTAAGATATGTACTCTTCCACATGAAGAAGGAGCACTGGAACCTCTCACCAAGGCACCCTAGAATGCTTATCCCTCTTCACAGAATTACAGAATGCAGAATCTTCGAGGCGGAAGGGATTTCATAGACTATGTGGTCTGACTCGACCAACCAAGAATCCCTTCTAAAACATACCCAACATAAGATCATCCAGGCTTTACTAAAAGACCTTTTGTGATGGGGAAATAATTAACAGGCATTATTTATTAAGCACCTACTATGTGTCAGGTACTGGGTCTTCTACTGGAGACACAAAAATAAAAGTGAAACAAGTTCCTACCCTCCATGAGCTTACATTCTATCCATTTCTTATCTCCTTGTCTTTGGAATGACTATTTATGATACTTGGAATACACTCTCTCCTGACCTCTGCCTTTTAGAATTCCTGCTCTATTTCAAGACTCAGGTCAAATACCATCTTCTTACATGAGGCTTTGACTGATCCCCCAACTCCTAAGTCACCCTCCTCCATCCAAATCATCTTGTATCTATTTTGTATATGCCTATATGGGTTCCTATTATCTCCCTTGGTAGAATGTAAGAACCTTGAAGGCAGGGATTATGCATCCCCAGTGCCTGGCACATAATAGGAGCTTAATAAGGGTTTGCTGACTAGTTGTACTTGGGCAACACATGCCCAAGTTGCTTCCTGAATGCTCCAAAACCCTTTTTCTTATGATGACATTTTAAGGAGTGATCATATCTTATCTTTCCTATTATGATGGGAGAAATATCTCCTGAGTTCATGGCAAAATATATTTACTACAATGCAGAAATTCAGAGGTAAAAACCGAGATTTTATAATTATGCCCAAGCATAGATTCAGACCCCAGAGAAAATAATAAACCTGAACTAGGATTCTGACAAGTCTTCTTATGGTCAGAATTTCCTCTGGGTGACTGAGGAATAATTGTTTTACATATTGCAATCATGAACATTTCTCTTTGGCCATGAAAGTGAAAGACAAAACAGATTCATAACCCCATACTTCCTCTGAAGTTATAAAAGTTGTACAAATTTGAACAGTATAATCTTGTAACTAACAAGCCTAGTTAAACAGACTCTATAGGTATACTAATCAAGTTACAGATTAAACTACACTCAGAAAGTTCACAAATAGGCTGATTGAGGAAGGAGATTTTCATGTCATTGAGTTGGGGGCAGTTGAGATCCTTCCTCTGGCTTCTTATCTAAGAAATAATTAAGGCCTTAAATAATTTTTCACACTCCATGGGACAGATTTTAGTCAAATGAGGTTCCTATTAATAGAGGACAGGTTTTTAGTTAACCAAGAGTTGCAGGAGGTTGTTGCCCTAAATCCCAAATAATGTGAATTAATTAAAGGAAATCAAAAACAAAACAAAACAAAAATCCCATTATGTTATGTCTCTCCTTTTTGAACAATCAGTCTGTAAGTCTGTCTTCCCTGGAACTTCCATCGTTCCAAGTTTACTAATCTTTAAACCTAAGTAGCCCCAATAATGTAATCTCTCACACCTAGTCTAAGGCTGCTGAGCAAAGAGAAAATCACAAAATAGCTGATTTCATCTTCTTTAAATTTATGGAATATAATCTCAGCTAGAACCTCCCTACTATTCTGCTGTCCTACTAGATTATTCTTACTATCTTATTCAACAAAGCAGCTGTTTGAAACCTTTTTCTCTCTCCTTACATGTGCATGACAACCTCCTAATTCACTGAGAAGACAGGCTAACTGGAAATCCATCCCTTCACTCATCAGACCTCAGCAGCAGCAGCACCTATTCTCCATTCTTTTCCTCCTATCTCCAGGAAGAAGTATCCTCCCTCCTTCTTAAGGCTAATTCCTTTCCCTGTGCTTTTAATCCCACTCCCTCCTTTGTCTTCCCTGTTATAGCAGGCATACTCTCTACCTCAAGTATTTTCATTTCTTTCTCTGCAATAGCTCCTTTCCATATTATTCTACCCAATCTCAAAAAAGTACTTTCTTGATCTTTCAGTTCCTTTCATTCGACTATTATCCCATCTCTTTCTTTGTGTTCCCAGGATACACACTTCTAGGAACATAGTAGGAATTTTATAAATGTTAGTTATTGACTCTTTTCTCCCATTCATGACCAAAGGTCTTGAAAACAAGTGTTTATGTTCAATGCATTCACTTCCTCACCATCTTTTCTCTCCTCAACCCACGGCAACATGCCTTCCTTCCCTACCACCATTGAAACTGTTCTCTCAAAGGTCAATGACCTAATGATGAAATCCATTCTTTGTTAATATTGTATAACTCTTTCCTCTTCTTTCTGAATGAGTTTAATCACTCTCTCTGCTGGTTTCTGAAACACTCAATTCTCCTAGTTCTTCCCCCACTTCTCTAACTACTCCTTATCTCTCTCCTATGATGGCTCCTCAAATTAAAGATGACCAAAATACACACCCCTGATCTTCCTTCTAACTTCATTATTTCCATGTATATAATCTCCAATGCTCAGAAACTTTGATGGCATTTTTTATTCTTTTCCTTCTTCACCTCTCAGATCCAGTTTCCTAGTTCTGGGGAAATCTACTTTTGTATCTCTCAAGTGCCTCCCTCCTTTTCTATTCTCATTGTTACCATCCCAGTATGGGCTTTCATTACTACTATCATAATAATTTCTTAATTCGCCTTTCTGTCTCTATTCTGTGCCTTCTCCAATCCATTGTTCACCATGCTTCCTTATAGATTTGTTGCAAAGCTCATGTTCAAAGTCCTTCAGTGATTGCCTATCATTTACCAAATAAAGATAAAATTTCTTTACCTGGCATTGAATACTCTGCAACCTGGATCACTTTGTCTATCTAGCTTTATCTCCTACTCCAGTTCATGTACATCACACTTGAGCCAAATCAGACTATTAACTGTCCTACATATATGCTCCATGCTTTCCAGCTATTTTCCTGCCCAGAAAACCCTCACTATCCTATTAACACATCTTTTTTTCTTCCTATCCATCTATCCATCAAATGCCACCTCTTCTAGAAGCTTTCCATAGGCTCCCTCTCACAATTAGTTCATCCCCCCCAAAAAAAGTTTACAAAGCACTTTGCTTGCAACTTTTATTATACAAGAATAGGAACCTCACCTATGATTTCCCTAGAGCAACTCCCTTTAACAATAGAGGATGGAAACTCCTGTATAATTTTTAATCTTAAAGAAGTATCTAGAATACTGAGAGTTTTAAGTGATCTGGCCAGGGTCAGAGCCAGCTTGTATCAGAAGCAGGATTTAATCCTTGTCTTCCTGACCCAGAGGCCATCTCTCTATCTACAACACCACAATCTGCATTTATATTTAAGTAACAATCCCACCCTACACCCAGCCCCAGGCAGGTGGGGCAATTCCCTAAAGGACAGCTCTGGGACATTCTATACTGTCTGCTTGGAGGAAGAAGTGACTACTTACTGACTGATTTAGAATTCTCTCAGCCTGTGAAGCCACTTAAGTGTGGAAAGAAGACGCATTAGAGGATAAGGGACAGAAAAAGTCAAGCTGTAAGGACAGGAAGCTTTTGAATGGCTGGCAGAGGCCCCAGGGCCACAGACACAGAGGAAAGCCAGACTCTCAATGGGTTCCTTGACTCTCCAAACCTGCACATCCCAGAAACTGCTAAGAACAAACTTCACTGGAGAGACTGTTCTCTCCTTGGATGAGCTAAGATTTTATCTTGTTTTCAGGTGGAAGCGGTCGTTTACTTGTTTGTATTCTATCACCTACTTTAATCTGTACAATTTCTCTAATTTGTGTTTTCTGTTTGCTTGGATTAATGTATTCGTTTATCTGTACCTGTTTTTGTGTAACCAGTATTTGATGGGAGGGAACTAAACAGGTCAGAGTAAATTAGCTATTACCATTCCCTTGGGAACCACCGGGGAAAATGATTTTATTTTTAATTCCAAACTACTGAAAAAGAGCATCATACTCCTACACTGCCAATATTCAACCCAAGGTAGAAGAATCTTATTCTAGCTCCAATGCCCCTCTGAGGTACAAGAGAATGGTGATTACTAACCCTGACTGTACTCGCTTCCGCCTGTTCCTTCCTGATAGGCTGCCACAGGAAAGTCAAGATAGCTCTTTACCTGTTATTTCTAGATTTCCAGAATCCAAGTTACTCGAAGGAAATTCCAAATATCTCAAGCAACTGGATAGGGTCTCGTGGAGACAACAAGGTACAGTAGAAATAACACTGAATTTGAAATCATAGGATTTCCTGTAAAATTTGGGGCAAGGGATTCCACCTTGCTGGGTCTCAATCTTCTCATATACAAAGTGAAAAAGTTGGATGAATTATCTCTCAGACCCCCTGAACCTTTAAATCCCATGTACCATAGAGCTGGAAGGCACTTTTGAGATTGTGTGACATAGTGGGAAAAAACACTGGCTTTGGAGTCAGAAAATCTAGGTTTAAATCCTATCTCTGTTCATTGCTACCTGTGTGACAAATCATTTAACCTCTCTGAATCTCAGTTTCCTCATCTGTATATACTGCCTTTGGAGCATTCCCAGGCTGCCTAACAGGAGGCTTCTGTGTCCCCTACCATATCCATGGGTGGTTGCAGTCACTTTTGCATCTGGCAGGGGACAAAGACAACAAGAAGTAACCAAATCAGTTGGTATCTTTAAAACTGGTGACAGTGAGTCTCTCTCTGCTGCTTTCTTTCTGGCTCACACAATAATGCTCACAGTTCATCCCCAGCACAGTCACCCAAAACTGAAGGGGAGAGAGGAAAAGGTCTTCCTTCCCCACTCTCCCTCTCTTTTACCCTGGGCTCAAATGTGGGGGTCTGGGGGTGTTTGTTTCTGTTCTGTTTGATTTGTCCTCACTTTTAAGTGTACGTAGTGAGTCCCACCAGACCCAGGACTTCCAGCCATGGCCTCCTTGGAGCCAGGGTTGCCAGCAAGATGTTGTAGCCAACCAGCCTGGGAGGGAAGTTTAGAGGTGTTCAGGTGCTTGAGACTCAAACCCAGGGGTGGTTGGACTTGGAACTGGTACTGTGCTCTCTAGTAACTGAAGTAAACTAGGGATCTAATCGATCCCCTTCCCCTCCAAGAGGCTGAGGTGGTGTAAGGTGAGGGAGAAGGATTATGCCTCCCACTTATTGGGGGAATAAATTTGTATATTTGTGATTAGCTTTTTTTTTTTTAAAGCAATCAGGGTTAAGTAACTTGCTCAAGATTACATGGCCAGTTATTTCTGGGTGTGGTGCTAAGTATCTGAGCCCAGATTTGATCCCCAGGTCATCCTGACACTGGAGCCCATGCTTACTTGCTGAGCCACCTGGCCGCCCCTGTGATTAGCTTTTGAAGTAAATATTTCTTTGCTAATCTGACCATTAGTGACTAAGTGGAACTGGGGTACAGGCTCCAAACACTTAGGGGAACACCATCAGTTGGTACTGGAGACATTTACAAAGAGCCTAGACACCCCAGACCCCATAGGATTTCAGGAGACCCCTGAGGGAGGGGTGAGATCAGACCTAGTGGCCTTCCAGACAGGGGAGACCAAAGTAGACAGTGTTACAGGTAAAACTGAAAAACTTGGACTACATAGCCTCTGTGGTCTCTTCTGGCTTTATACCCGTGATCCTGTGTGATCCTATGACCTTGTAACTGACTATCTAGTATAGTATTTCTGCTCCCATTTCACAGATGAGAAAATTGACTTACCTAAAGTAACTTAGCTAGAGCTAGGGCTAAAAATTTTTTTAAAAGTTCCAGCATCCAAGTGGTAGCCTTTACTTCTCACTAACCTCTACTAACAAAGATCAAAGAAAAGCAAGATTGCCCCCAGGCTAATGCTCTGTCTACCTCTGAGGTCCATCCTTCCCTGGAGCTGAGGGCTTGTGGTCTCCTATGGCTCAGGCACCTCATCCCTCCCTTCACTTTCCAGCCCTACACTCTCTGGCACTGAGGAATCAGTCATCATTTGTGGAATTGATACAGCGCCATCTGGTTCTGCTCAAGTCTCTCTCTCCCTTTTGCCCTGTCAGAGGTCTGTGTAAAATGCTGCATGTTCCCTCTCCATCCCCCTCCTTACCTCCTGCCTCTCCTCCCAACAATTTCCTGCTTAGGAAGATTGGCTGGAGGCCACCATATTCCTGCCTTCATCCTCTTGGACACCTGCACAGCTCCTTACCCGACAAGCATGGGGCCATATTGTAGCCTGTGGATGACCCCAGAATGGAGATGGATCTTGGGGAGAGAAGAGGTTGATCCTTCTCCATAGCAACCTTAGCCCCAGAAGGACACTTCTGGTAAACCTCTCACAACAACTCTTTAGTGTATAAACCTTTCAACCATCTTTTTAATTTTGAAAGGCATTGAGGCAAGACTAATTTTGAGTCAAAAGCCCTGTTCATGTCTTGACTCTGGCATTAATAAAACTGCATAATCTTGAAAGAAGCACTAGATTTGAAGTCAGAAGACTAGGGTTCAAATCTTAAGTTATGTTACTACCTGTGTGACCCTGGACAAGTTACTTCCCATGTCTGGACCTGTCTCCTCACCTTTAAAATTAGGTTTGGAATAAATTGTCTCCAAGGTCTCTTCCAACTCTAAATCTTATGATAATAAGTTGTTTAATCTCTCCAGATCTTATCAATAAAATAAAGCATTAATAAAATAGAGATAATGATATTTGCCCCATCTCCTACACAAGGTTGTTATGAGAAAAGTACTTTGTAAATTCTAAGGGCATTGTAGGAGTTTCTCCAGCCCTCTGTGCTAGCAACCACTTTGTCAGACACCTTAGAAAAAGGGGGTTTGGAGGATAGTACATGTTGGGACTCCTTGAATAACACATACCTCTTTGCTTTCCATCCTGTCCCCTTTCCTTACATTTACATAGACAATCAGTCAATAAACAAGCATTTTGAAGCATTCACTATATTCTAAGGACTTTGCTAAGCACTAGACAAATACAAGCCAAAAGAAAGAGTTCCTGTCCTCCAGCAGTTTACATTTTAAAGAAGAAGACAACACAAAAGGAAGGTGGAAAGAGTTGGGAGGTAGGAAAAGAAGGTACTTGGCACAGGAGGGAGATGGAAAAGTCCAGAGAGAGCACAGTCTGGTGGAAAACGAAGAGAAGACTGATCTGGATGCCTTCTTTGGATGGAGGTTCTGGGAAGAGCCCTCTACCCTACAGACATCTTGATGTCCAGTAGACATCTTAAACTCAACATGTTTAAAATCAAACTCATTATCTTTCCCCTGAAACTTCCCTACTCCTACCTTCTCTGTTACTGTAGTAACCCCATGAAACATAGTACACCAATTCTGTCTATGGGGTTTTCTTGGCAAAGATACTGGAGTGGTTTGCCATTTTCTTCTCCAGTGAATTAAGGGAAACAGAAGTTAAATGACTTTCCCAGGGTCACACAACCAGTAAGTGCCTGAGATCAAGTTTGAACTCAGGACTTCCTGAGTCCACGCCCAGCATTCTATCCACCAATCCACCTAGCTGCCTCCACCCAACATGACAGGTGTGGATGGATACTCACCATTACACAAACAAGGAGCCTAGAACATAGTAGCTCCTTAATAAATGTTTCTTGAGTGGCTAACTCTTAGAGGGAAGGACCACAAGCATAAGAGGGCACTTTATAAATGTTAGTTCGTGAGTTCCAGGGCTGAAGTGATCTTCCAAGGGAAAGAGGTTTCCGGAGCAAAATAGAGAAGTCCACAAGAGTACACTCTTGTGGGAAAGGAAGAGATGGCTGGCCTGTGAACTCTCCTTAAATGGAGGGTCACACTCATACAACTGTACAAACCTCAACACCGTCCAGGCACAAACAACAGCTGGTGGAACAGAATCCTGAAAGACTTTCTGGACTGTATGCACTCAAAGAATCTCTGTCCAATTTGGCCATAAATTGGGATCAATAGATTCAGCCTATTTCAACTAACTAAAACTCGTGAGTATGTCTTCTGCTCTGTGGTAGGTCCTACCAGGGCAATTCAGAGGAGTCTACGACGCAGTCCCAGCTCTTAAGGATCATGAGATATTGTTACGAAGATGAGACCAGCACTCATAAAACAACTCATAAACAAAACAAAGCAGAATGTAATTAAGTGCAGAACCATGTGGTCCCAGCTCTAAGTAGGCCTTGAGCTCAGAGGGAGAGAAGTCAATGAGAGCTGGAAGGATTCATGAAAGGCATTTCCTCCCCTCCCTGTCAATCTCCCAGCAAAGACTGGATGACCACTTGATGGGAATATTGGAGCAGGCAATCTTGTTCAGGTTTGTATTTGACTAGGTAGCTAAGAAGGGCAGTAAAAAGATGTGGGACTTGGAGTCAGAAGACTTGAATATAAACCCTACTTCAGAGACTTATTAGCTGTGTGATCTTGGACAAGTCACTTACCTTCTTGTAGCCTCCATTTTCTCATCTGTAAAATAGGAATAATAAATGTACTCTATAAATATGCTATATGAAATACTTTATAAGATACCCTATAACTCTTCAAGGGGCTGCTAAGTGGCACAATGCATAGAGTGCTGGGCCTGGAGTCAGGGAGAACTGAGTTCAAATTCAGCCTCAGACACTTACTAGCGGTATGACCCTGGGCAAGTCGCTTAACCCCATTTGCCTCAGTATTCTCATCTGTAAAATGAGCTAGAGAAGGAAATGGCAAATCATTCCAGTTTCTTTGCCAAGAAAATCCCAAATGAGGTCAGATACATGAAGAATGAGACCCAACAGAAAACAACAATTAATTCTACTATCTCTCCATCTTGTCTACTTACAAGTACTTTACTAAAATCCAGGTATAGCATTCCTCTGATCTACCAGTCTAGCAAACTTGTTTAAAAAAAATGAGTTTAGCCTGGCACGCTTTGTTCTGGATGAAGCCATGCTGATTCTTTCTAATTATTGCTTCCTTTTGTAGACAGTCACTAGCTATCCCTCTAATGACACGTTCAAGAATTTTGCTATAAATTGAAGTCAAGCTCTCTAACTTAAGAGTTTGCAGACTCCATTCTCTTCCTCTTTTTTGGAAAATTAAGACAATACTTGCCCTTCTCCAGTTCTATGATACCTTTCTTCTCCACAGCCTCCCAAAGATCACTGAAAAGGGCTCAGAAATCACATAAGCCAGTTCTTTCGACATCTTTGGAAGTAGTTCTTCTGGGTCAAGTGACTTGAATTCATCGAGAGCAGCTAGATGCTCTTTTGCTATCACCCTGCATATCCTGGGTATCTTCTCCCTATTAGTCACTTTTGTCCTCTCTTTTCTAGTCCAGAACTCACTCTGTTGGGCAGAGAAAACAAGACAACATGGAGCTGCCTTCCTTGTTATCCCACCCAACCGAAGCGGTGGTCCTACACTCTCTGATCCTCCTCTTTTATCCAATATAGTTTTCCTTAATCCACTTTCTTTATGGGTTTTCTTTTTTCTTCTTCTTTTTTCTTTTTTTGTATGTGGAGATTGAAGAATGGATGAAAATTACAATGGAAAGAAATGAGATGGAATGAGGAAGGAGGGACAATATTCCAGTTATAGGAAAAACTGCACCAAGCAGAGTAAGAAACAAAGTAACTGTATGGATTATGGAGAGTAGCCTATACTGACTAGAACATAGAGTGTGTGAAAGACAAGGTTGGAAAGGTGGAGGCACTGGATCATAGAGAGCCCTTGAATGCTAAGCTAAGGGATTTTTTACTTTATTCAGTAGCATTAGGGAGCTATTGAAGAGTTTTGCAGAAAAGCAACTTTAGAGAATGTCTAGGGTTCAGTCTGGACTGTAGTATCCTTCTCAGAAATATCTAAAAATCAGACATTTTCCCCAGAGTGACTAGGACTAGTGCATGCTGCCCTTGGGATTCACTTTACTGAGTAAGCATCCCTGACGTGCCTGTGGCTAGGTCTTACTTGTTGCAATGTACAGCCTTGCCTGGGCCATGGGAACAACATGTTCCCCTGACACAACATTTCTGCACAGTCCTAACAGAGAAGGGAGAAATTTTTCAAGCAACAAGAATTTGATTGTGCCTTTGTGTAATGTTTTGAAGTTTTTAAATATAATTTTATTGATTTGAGCCACACAACAATCCTGGAAGGTAGTAGATACGGCAGCTTTTATTATTCCCATTTTTACAGATGAAGAAACTGAGCCAGAAGGAAATTAAATGGCTTTCTCTCCATCACCCAAATAGTTAATGGAAGCCTAGACTAGATTTTGTTACTCTTAAGCTTTCAGTCCAGAGCCATTTTCTCTAGACCACACATTAAACAATGCGGAAAGCTAACCCCTGAGTAAGCACGGTGAAAGAGAGGACAGCTGGGATGTGCAAATTACCCTTCCCTCTCATCTCCCAAACCCCCAAGTTACTTGCTCACCTTTCTATGGAGTAGGCTGGTTTTCTGATAACAAGCTGAGCAAGAGTAGCTCCTGGAGTGATGACAGCTGCCTGTCAGAAGGAAGGCTGTTACTACATTTGGTAGCGAACCCAGGGACCAGAACTCATGCTGGCAAGGATGGAAATTGTTGTGTTCCTGGACCCAATGCAAGAGTCATAAAAAAGAGATCATCTGAGCCTAAGCTCAGCTGTCCACAGGAACCAGAGAAGATTGCCCCATCAGGTGCCTCACTCAGCACACAGCTTGCTTCTGCCAGCACTGGGGAAATCCCTCCTTCTTGAGGCAGCAGGTTAGGGCCACAGAAGTTTGTATGACACCCACTCTTCACATTATACCTTCCCAGAAAGAAATGAGAATTTAGAAAAAGCCTCCCCTTGAGCTCTCCATCTCTTTTACCAGCTAATTCACTCTGTCTGTATCTCTGTTTTTCAGGGGGGCAGTCCTCTCCTTGACTCTCTGAAATCCTGCTAGATCCAGAAAATAGATGCCAACACAGCCTATGGATTTTCTAAATGAATAACATTCATCTACATACATTTATTATCCTCTCTACTAGACTGTAAATTCTCTGAGGCCCAGAGAGTTAGTTGTCTTATTTATCTGTTTCTCCCTGGACAGCTAGCACTGTGCATTGCACATAGAACTTAATAAATGTTTATTGAATGAATGAATGAATGAACAAAGAGTAATTCTATCTAAAGCAAAAGATGACCACTGGATTCCCTTCAGCTTTCTCCTCATTTTTATGTAGCAACACACCAGCTGCTGGTCCACTGATACTGGAGTGCCTCCTCACGTTGAAGGCCTGCGTTCTAGGCTCCTGCATACTGAGTTCAATCTTGGAGAGGCCTGGCCTCTAAAGAGAAGGAGTAGAGTCTTTCTAGTAAATACTTTTTGGAGGGGCAGGTAGGTGGTGCAGTGAATAGAGCACCAGCCCTAGAGTCAGGAGGACCTGAGTTTAAATCCAGCCTCAGACATTTAACACAAAAACTAGCCATGTGACCTAGGGCAAGTCACTTAACCCCAATTGCCCTAAAAAAAAGGTGATAGATAGACAGACAGACAGACAGACAGACAGACAGACAGACAGACAGACAGACAGACAGACAGATAGATAGATAGATAGATAGATAGATAGATAGATAGATAGATAGATAGATAGATAGATAGATAGAATACTTTTTGGCTCTGTTCTCCCATAGAGCCCCAGGGAAATTCACTTAAAGATTAAGCTTGACTCATGTCTAGGACCTCCCCAGAAGTAGAAAGGTACCCAATATACAAGATAGATAAAGTTATAGATGAAGCATAGAAAAGCTATTTATTTCCTCTGCTACAAAGGGAATGCTTAAAACACAAAAATTCATAAGCACGCAATCACAGAGACTTAGAACACAATATAGTAACTCCTATCATTCTTTTCTGGGAAGCTGATATTTAAACACTAGAAACATGGGAAGTCCCATGAAACTATTAAGTAGTCACCCTCTCCTTGGCTGTGCACTACCCAAACAACTCCTTCAAGGTCCATGTCTTCTGGTAAGTCAGCCCATGGCTTGAATCTACCCTCCTGGAAGTGGTCATATTCTCCTTTGAGAAGCATTGGATTAACTACAGGGAATATCTCCCACTTTGCAGCCAACATTGACCGACAAACCAACCCTGGAGCTTCCAAATTCTTAAATTCACAAGTTTGCCTTCGAAGCTGAAAACATCTATCTTAGGATTGCCATTCAGTCACCCATGTTCAGGCAAATAAACAAAATCTGAAGATGTAACTAAGACCTAGAGATTCTGACTCAAGTTTACCTAAAGGAGCACATTCTCTAGCCCTCCCCCTATCCTCACCACACTAACCTGGGAGAAATGCAAAGTTTAGATAATATTTAAACCTAAGTCTTCTCATTGCAAGCCCATTTCTCAGCACAGTAGTTTCAGGGTGAGCAGAATACCAAAAAAAATAGTTTCTCTGTAGTTTTTGTTGTTCAGTCATTTTTCAGTGGAGTCTGACTTTTCTGTGACTCCATCTGTGTTTTTCTTGGAGTGGTTTTCTATTTCCTTCTCTAGATCATTTTACAGATGAGGAAACTGAGGCAAACAGTGTTAAGTGACTTTCCCACAGTCACACAACTAGTAGGGTAGCTAGAGTACCTGGGCTACAGTCAAGAAGACTCTTCTTCCTAAATTCAAATCTGGCCTCAAACACTTACTAGATGTATGACCCTGGGCAAGTCATTAAACCCTATTTACCTCAGTTTCCTTATTTGTAAAATGAACTAGAGAAGGAATTGGTAAACCACTCCCATATCTCTGCTAAGAAAACCCCAAAGAAGATCTCAAAGAGTTCAGTATGAGTAAAAAACAATTCACAGTTAGTAAATGTCTGAGGCCAGAGTTGAACTCAGCAAGATGAGTCTTCCTGACTCCAGGCCCAGCACTCTAGCCAGTGTACCACCTCGATGCCCCCAAAACAGTTTCTAGTCGTTTGTAATCCACAAGAGTAGATGCACAAAATAACTAACTAACAATGCAAGCTGGTATTTGCTTATATATCAAAATGAACAGGCAATGATTGTTGCAAGCTTTCAGCTAAAGCAGTCAGGAAAGGCCTTCAATGGGAGATGAAACCTAAGAAAGACCTTGAAGGGAGTGGGGGTGGGGGGGAGGAGAGAAAGAACGCCCATGGGCTGGGAAAGAACCCGTGTTAAGAAAGTGAGGCAGACTAATTAGACAAAGAAGTTTACACAGTAGAAGAGAGCAAAATCATGTTTGGTGGGTAATATGAGATCAGATTACAGAGAATTCCAAATGTCAGCTTGAAACATTTGCACATCATCCTGTAGGCTACAAGTCCATAACCTTTTGAGACAAGGAAGTTGAGCACACCGGTTACTGACTCATGAGTAAGAGGAGTTTTCAAAATGGGAACAGGGAAGAGAGCAAGTAATTGGCCTGCTTGCCAAAGAGACTTCTTTACCATCTTTGGCAGCCAGGTCATCTGCCAAGAGCTACTGGGGTCAGTTTTTAGCAGCGGGGAGCTACTGCAGGTTCGTGAGCAGAGCATTCACATTTTTTAAGTGATGCTTTACATCAATTATTTTGACAGCTGTTTGCAGAATAGTTCTTCAGAGATAGTCTAAAGGCAAAGAAAATAGGAAACTGTCCAAGCAATCTGGGTCAAAGTTGATGAGAATCTAGGCTAGCCCTAAATGATAGGGGGATAGAAATAAACAAATGTGACTTACATTTGAAAGAAAGGTCAAGATTCAGGGATTTAACATAGAAGATGGGGGGGAAAAGTATAAATGAAAATTGGTTCATGTTTCTAGCATGGATAACTAGGAAAATTGTAGGACTCATTATATGTCGCTTGATAAGCAACCGCTATTAGATAACACTGTTGGAACAAAATTGCATTTTTCTAGGAAAATCCTTGTAATTCATGCTTTTAATTTATTGGACTAAGGGTAAAATTAGGGGCTTGAAGGGAGAAAGAAATGTTGGGGGGGAGCGGGAATCACTGTGGGAAATGTGACAAAGAGTTAATCAGCAATAAATAAAATGAATTGCTGTGCAGCAGTGAGGGCCCAGTAGCATTTATAAAACATGAAATTGTAGTGGACTCAGTGCAGGTGTCCACATATAGTTAGAACTAGTGACATAATGCTACACCAAAAATATTGTCACTTTAATAATTCTCTGTCTCAGCTGAAAATATTCTGAAAGCAGATTTCTAGGCCTGGAATAGCAGCTATTCCACACCAAACCCTCAGCCCACTGCATCTTGTACTTTCCCACGGTGGCATTTCAGTGTAAGCAATGGGGCATCTGGAACAGCTACTATGATAATGTCCAGTCAAAAAAAGCATCCCCCTTCCCCCTGCCAACCCTCCCAAACAGACTGGATTTGGGAACAGCAGACTTTTGCCAACATTAAGGGAGAAATGAAAACATAGTATGTACTTTTTCCCTAGGCTTCGTGTTCCTGGCCTGATTTATGTTGCTTACATAACAGTGATATTATTTATTAGAACTGCCCAGAGAGTTTGAGAGGAGGCCAGAAATGCCAGCCTGGGACCTGGAGTCACCCAGAGTTCCAACAGAAAGGGAAAGGAAAAAAAAAGAATAGGGACGTGGGAGTCAAGAATGAATGCCATCTCAGTTTCCCATCCAGAGCACTAAGGAGCACCCCTACCCCAACTAACCCAGATTTAAGACAAAGATAATGGAAGGGAGAGGAGAAAGAGGGAGAGGCCCTCATTGTTCTCTGTGACCCCTGGAAACCTTTACCTTTTTGTACACCTGTGTGAAAAATCCAGAATTAAGGAGGAAGAGTCTAGCATCAAAGGCTATCCCTAGCAAAGCCAAAATTATTTATTTGTTGGTTGTTGAGGTTAGTTGGTTAGTTGTTTTTGATTAAGCTTTCTAAATTTTGCCACTTAGGGGAAATCACATTCATTTGGCATCTTCTTCCAAGGGGATGAATTTTTTTTCTCTCTCTTCTTTTTTTCTTGAAGTCAAAAACTTCCAGTTCCTGGCTGATATTTGCCAACCTGACCCAGTGGAAAAAGGCAGCCTCTCCCTCGAGGCTTGAAAACTTTGGCCACAAATTCAAATTCTCTCCCAGTCTCACTAGAGTGAAATTTCCTCCTTCCCTTCTACCCAGTGAAGCTTCTGACAGGAACTACGACAAGAGGCAAAGTCACAGTATTTGCTGAATTTTAGGGAGCTCTTTCTTCTCTTCTATCCCCCATACACATGCTAGACCCTGTCTTGCATCTCTTTCTTTCTTCTCCTTTCTTCCTCTTTTTCTTTTCCTTAAGATTCCCCTATCATTTGGTTCTAAGAGTTCAACATTTCTTATGCTTCACATGGTCTATGATATTTTTTTTGCCTTTTGGAGGGAAATTGGAGTTAAGTGACTTGCCCAAGGTCACACGGCTAGTTTTTGTGTTAAGTGTCTGAGGCTGGATTTGAACTCAGGTCCTCCTGACTCCAGGGCCAGTGCTCTATTCACTGCATCACCTAGCTGGCCATTGATGTTTGATATTTTGTTAATGGGGGCCTGCTGAACAGGAGACCTTTGAGTATACATAGGGGCTCTGAATGTTATCAACCACATTGATAAGTGCTGGTGAACCTATTTCTAGAAATGCATGTTGATATGTAAGAGAGGGGCTTGGCCCCTGGCTCAGGTTTAAGTGTAGGTATTCTGTGACTGCTTCCTGTCTGCTTACTACAGGATGAAGGACAGCCCAGTCTTTTATTCAGATGTTGAACTGGAAATGACTCTATATACAAGAGTTCTAACAAAGGAACTTAACCTCTTTGTCCTAACTTCTGGCCATGCAATTCAAGGACAACTCTCTTCAGCTCTGAAGGGCTGTTGTAGGTTGGAGATGGAGCAGATACCTTCCCTCTCCCTAACATGCCCCCCACACACACACATACACTCCTATGGGCACATGACTTCCTAGGCAAACCAGTGTAGGACATAGGGCCATTTCCTTTTTTTTGTCTCCTTTCCTTTGGTTCAGGGTCTTGAAAGATCTTAAAAAATCAGAGAAGCCAGCAGAGGTCCTGCAACCTAGAACAAAAAAAGAGCCAACCCTGAGGAACAGCCTGTCCCACTCAGCCCAGCAGTGGATCAGTCCTGTAGCCTGCAAGTGAGATAGCAACTTATCCATAGGCTATGCTGTACCTGAAAGCGAATTCATTGATTAAGAGATTGTTCACAGCCACAACTTTAAGCTTAAACATACTCTCCTCAGGGACTAGGATATAGAGGTGAAATTGGGCCCAGGTAGATATTTGAGTGGATTATTTTGTGCTTTGGTTCTTGCTATTTTATCAACATGTATTCCTTTATAAAAGTCCATTTATTTTCATTATTTATGGATCATATCGGAGAGATATCAACTGTTCACAACAATAGTGTAATGCTAATCACTGATATTGATGATACTGCAGAGACTATTTCTGGCAAATGATATTAGGACAGTAATCACTAATGATAAATGCTGGGAGACAGCACAATGGATGGGAACTCAAACCTATATTTTTATTTATTTATTTAATTTTAGTTTTCAACTAAAATTTCATCTCCATAAACCTTTACATTTTCAATTTTCTCCACCTCCCTCTCTTCCCCCCCCCACCCAATACTGTGTTCAATCTGATATAGAATCTACATACACATTCTTATTAAATATATTTTCACATTAGTCATGTTATAAAGAAGAATTAAAATGAATGAGAGGAACCAGGAGAAAGAAGGTAAAGGGAAAGAGAGAGAGAGAGAGAGAGAGAACAAATAGTATGCTTCAATCTACATTTAGACTCCATAGTTCTTTCTCTGGATGCAGATAGCATTTTCCATCATGAGTCTTTTTTGGAGGAGTCTTACATCCTTGCATTATTGAAAAGAGCTAAGTCTACCAAAGTTAGACATCACATAATGTGACTATTACTGTGTACAATGTTCTCCTGGTTCTGCTCACCTCATTCAGCATTAGTTCATATAAGTCTTTCCAGGTTTTTCTGAAGTCTGCCTGCTCATTTCTTAAAGCACAATAGTATTCCATTACATTCATATACAACAACTTGTTCAGCCATTCCCCAATTGACCTCAATTTCCAATTCTTGACCACCACAAAAAGAGCTGCTATAAATATTTTTGTACATGTGGGTCCTTTTCCTGTTTTTATGATCTCTTTGGGATATAGCCCTAGAAGTGGTATTGCTGAGCCAAAGGGTATGCACATTTTTATAGCTCTTTGGACATAGTTCCAAATTGTCATGCCTATATTATTAAAAGGATCCCACTGTCCTTCAGGGGTACCCTAGGAAGAGAATATGTAGCTAATTTCCCTCTGGGGACCTGGAGAGAGTGGGAGTTAGGACAAGGACCCTTAGAGCCTATATAGGCTACAACCTAACCTGCATTTGCTCAAAAAACTAGAATCCCATTGGCCAGTCCTAGAGAACAAACTCGTCCCAGTGCTTTTCAGAAAGATCTTCTATAATCTCTGACAATAAATGTATCATTATCACAACCTTTAAGAGAAAGCTCCTTGTAAGAACCTATCTTTAATCATCTTGCTGCAATGGACATCTATTTTCTTTTTTTCTAACCTGAATGGAAAAGAAGTGATCACCAATTACCTTTCATATATACACATAAATATGGATGTAAACATATACATATGGAGATATATGGGATGTTCCAAAAAGTCTTGCACTAAGACTTTCAGAACACCTTATATACATAATGTTATAGATGGGTCACACCTGTGTGAGTGATGCCATAGAGATGACACACTCTGGAAATGATCAAACAGACTGTCCAACAATTCACCAGTTTGGAGACATTTTGGACTTGGCATTAAGATTTCTAGGGAGAGGGGAGGCTAGGTGGTGCAGTGAATAGAACACCAGCCCTGGAATCAGGAGGACCTAAGTTCAAATCCAGCTTCAGAAACTTAACACAAAAACTAGCTGTGTGACCTTGGGCAAGTCACTTAACCCCAACTGCCCTCCAAAAAAAAAAAAGAAAGAAAATGAGCTTAAGAAAGCTCAGGGTGGCCAGGTGACACAGTGAGTAAGAGTGCCAGCCCCAGAGTCAGAAAGACCCAGGATCGGTTCCGGCCTCAGATACTTAATACCCACACAAAAAAACTGTCCATGTAACCTTGGGCAAGTTACTTAACCCCAATTGCTTTAAAAAAAAAAAAGATTTCTAGGGAGCTGAGGTGGGGAGGTGGGCAAGGTCAAGTGTGTACATTTGATTTCAGGGTACCTGATCCCTTACTCCCCTTCTTCTGACATTCTAGGGGCCTGCTATTGCTAGATAGTGGCAAGAGAGTGTAACATAACCACACTCCTAGACTAAAGCAAGTTCCCAAATACAGAATAAGACTCATACTGACTGAGGGCAGAATCAAGAGAATGTTGTCTACTGTGACAACAATACTGATTTAAGAACAACTAAGTCCTTGTGACTTTATAAATATCCAAATTAACTACAAAGGACATACAAAGATGCATGCTATCCACATCCAGAGAAAGAGCTGATAAGTAAAAGTATACATAGAATGATTATATATACGTGCATATATGTATGCATATTTGTGTCTGATGGTAGTCTAATCTCTAGGTTGGGTGGGGGTGGGGAAGAATAAAAAGAAAAAAGTTACAGATAACTTTATTATTTATTTAAAAGGAGCAGCAAGTTGTACATAATCGATTTTCCAATTCATGTACAATCATCTTTTTTTTCTATTCTACCATGTTTTTGAAATCCATGTTTTATTTCTTAAGTTTAGAATAAAATAAATAAAATTGAAAAAATGTTTGGGCAATAAAGCAGCTTTTACCCATTTTAGCTTGAGTCAATTTGGCCACAATTTGCTATGTTGGTTACCAGCTAACTTCTCCCAAGCTCTACATATATGTATTGACCAATACTATACTTCATTTACATGGATTCTGTTTATCCATGCAACCTCACCCCTAGTTTTTTCAGACATGTCATATGTGTGCATATACACACACATATTGTATATATTTGTGTATGCATATATACATGTTCTTACCGTATATGCACACATATGTAACTTTTAAGTTGATTTGCATTTTGTTAATCATAAAATTATCTACATGTATTTGTAAAATAGTAATAAACATCTTTCAAGATATCCTTTTTTTTTTTTTGCTAAATCAAATGCCTTATTAACTTCTGGTTTACATCATTCATTTCTGCCAGATTTTGAGTTACACATTTTCTCCACATTTTCCCCTACCCACCACTCCAAAATAGCTATCCCACTGGATATCCCCTCCTCCAATCTGCTCTCTCCCATATCTTCTCCCATACCCCCTTCGACTTTCCAGTAGGGCACAGTGGATCTCTATGCCCCAGTGCCTGTATATCTTATTTCCCAGTTACATGTAAAATAATATTAATGTAGTATATATATTTTTTAAACATTTGATTTTAAAACTTTAAATTCCAGATTCATTCCTTTCCTCCCTTGTCACCCACCCTTACTGGGAAGATAAGCAATTCAGTATAGGTTGTACATGTGTAGCTATGGAAAACATTTCCATAGTGGATATATTGTAAAAGACTGACTATATTTCCCTCCCTCCTACCCCACCTCGAACTTGTTCTGTTCTCTGCTTTGATCCTGTCCCTTTTCAAAAGTGGGTGCTTCCAACTTCCCTCCCCCCCAGCCTGCCCTCCCTTCCATCATCTCCCCTCTCATCCCCTTTACCCCTACTCTCCTGTAGGGTGAGATACCCTATTTACTGTGTGTGGCATTCCCTCCCTAAGCCAAATTCAATGAGAATAAGGTTGACCCATTCCCTTTGCCTTCCTGTTCTTCCCCTCCATTGTAATCATTTTCCCTTGCCTCTTCTATATGAGATAGTTTACCCCATTCTGTCTCTCCCCATCTCCTCTCATTATATTCCTCTTTCACCTCTTAATTTCACCTTTTAAGTATCATCCCTTCCTATTAAATTGGTCCTGTGTCCTCCATCTATGTATACCTGTAAACATATATACTGTGTTTCCCCGATAATAAGGCCTATCCCGAAAATAAGCCCTCCCCTTACTGTGTAAGATTCCTCTAAAATAAGCCCTCCCCCGAAAATAAGCCCTATTGAGATTGCTACTGTAGTGAAGGTGATCTCTGTGCTACACGCTACATTACGGTACCCTCTGTATGCACTGTCCCCCCCCCCGGGTGAAATGCACGCCACGCTCCGAGCTGCATCCAATCAGAGCTGCAGCAGTGAGCGCGTCATCCTGTTCTTCCCCAGTGATTTGCTTGCTGGCACCATTGAGAGCAGTGCCACATAGGAGAGCTGAGGCAGGACAACATAAAAACCCGGTATGTAAGCGGGAGTGAGGGGGCATGATGGAGGATAAAAAGGGCATGATGGAGGAAAAAAGAAGAACTCAGGGGGCATGATGGAGTGAAAAGAAGGACTGATGGTCATAATTTTATTATTCTGTCTGTTTTGACCCCCAGACATGAGTACAAAAAGGAAGAGCTATACTGTTGAGTATAAGAAAGCAATTGTAGAGGAGTCACATGGCAAGAATCTTGCAGTTTTCTGTAAAGAAAATCTTTTGGATCTTCAAATGGTCAGAAAATGGAGAGCAGATTATAATAACCTCAATCAACAGGTGGATGAGGGAAAAGGGAAAAAGCGCAGGTCTGGATCAGGTCAGCAGCCCTTATATCCTGACTTGGAGATCCTCATTGGTGAATGGATTGCTGACAGGAGAGCAAAGGCCTTGGTTGTGCGCAGGACTGATATTCAAGCATTTGCCCTTTCAATGGCACCAGAGTTTGAAATGGTCTCAGAAGGATTCAAAGCATCACAACACTGGTTGGACAGTTTCCTTCAACGGTATGAACTACCCCTAAGAAGATCAACAACACTGTTTAAGCTGGAAGATGCTGAAGTTATTAAACGTGCACTTGCATTCAAGTCCTTTATTGATAGGATCGACATTTCCAAGTACCAAACCTGCAATATGATTGCTATGGATGAAACTGCAGTGTTTATGGGACAAGGATCTCAAACAACAATTCATCACAGGGGTGCAATGTCAATCTACATTCCCACCACTGGCTATGAAAGTGCACGGGTCACCTGTGTTTTGGCAATTTGTTTGGATGGAAAGAAAGCCACACCTCTAATCATCAGTAAGGGCAAGAAAGATAAGATTGAACGTTTATCTGGCATTTACGTTCTTGAAACCGAAAAAGCCTGGTGTACACAAGCCGTTATAAGAAAGTGGGTTGATTTAATGCTGCCACTTGTTATGCGAGGTAACCAAAGAGGTCTGATAGTCTGGGATTCAGCCAGCACTCACCGCGCTAAAGAAATGAAGAACTTCCTAGCAGAGAAAAGAATAGATCAAGTAATGATTCCTGCAGGAATGACTGCCTATCTCCAGACCCTTGATATTGCAATAAATAAGCCATTCAAGGACCATTTGCGCATGGAAGTCAATGACTACATTGAAAATAGAATGGAAAGAAATCAGCGTGGAAACTTTGTGAAGCCCTGCCTACAAGAAGTCATGACTTGGGTGAAGAAGTCATGGGATAAAATTACTGACAGCTGTGTCGCCAAGGCACTACGAGCAGGTTACCTGGACAAGACATATTCATTTAAAGAGAGCTATATTGTTGGACATGACAGGTTGGGTCCACTTCTTCTGAAGGAAATGGAGGCACAAGACATCCAGGACGGAATTCAGGGTATGGACACTTATGACGATGTTGCTGAAGACGATCACATGATCATTATTGAATAAAGGTACATTTTTTTGTTCACATTTACCTGTTTATTAAAATTGCTGTCAATGTTCATTAAAATAAGCCCTCCCCTGAAAATAAGCCCTCTGGTGTTTTTCTGTCCAAAAAAAAATATAATAAGACAGTGTCTTATTATCGGGGAAACATGGTACACATATTCACATATAGATTTATGCTCCCATATATCCTCCTATATAGACATATATGTGTGTGTGTGTATACACACACATACACACACATATATATATATACATATATATTTCTATTCCCTTCACCTATTCTCATACTAAGAAAAGTTTCATCAGTTACAATTATCATTTTTCTATGTAGGAATGTAAATAGTTCAACTTTGATAAGTTCCTTATAATTTCTTTTCCCTATTTACCTTCTCATGCTTCTCTTGCTTCTTGTATCTTAATGTCAAATTTTCTATTCAACTCTGGTTTTTTCAGCAAGAATGCTTGAAAGTCCTCTATTCTACTGAATGACCATATTTTCCCCTGAAACATGATACTCGTTTTTGCTGGGAGGTCATTCTTGGTTTTAATCCCAGCTCCTTTGTCCTCCAGAATATCATATTCCAAGCCCTGTGACCCCTCAGTGTAGAAGCTGCCAGATCCTGTGTTATTCTGATTGTGTTTCCACAATATTCAAATTGTTTCTTCCTGGCTGCTTGTAATATTTTCTCCTTGATCTGGGAATTCTGGAATCTGGCTATAATATTCCTAGTTTTCTTTTGGGGATCTTTTTCAGGAGGTGATTGGTGGATTCTTTCAACCTCTATTTTGCCCTCTGGTTCTAAAACATCAGGGCAATTTTTCTTGAGAATTTCTTGAAGGATGATTTTTAGGTTTTGTTTTGTTTTGTTTCGATTGTGGCTTTCAGATAGTCCAATAATCTTAACATTATCTTTCCTGGATCTATAGATATTTCACATTGTCTTCTATTTTTTCATTTGTTTGTATTTGTTTAATAGTATCTTGATTTCTCATAAAGTCACTAGCTTTCATTTGCTCCAGTCCAATTCTGAAGGAATGATTCTCTTCAGTGAGCTCTGAGATTCTTTTTCCATCTGGCAAATTCAGCTTTTTAAGGCTTTCTTCTCCTCATTGCCTTTTTGAGCCTCTTTTGCCATTTGAGTTAGTCTATTTTTTAAGGTGTTATTTTTTTTCAGGCAGGTTGTTGGCTCTCATTTCATAATTTTCTTGTATCGTTCTCATTTCTCTTCCTAATTTTTCCTCCATTTCTCTTATTTGATTTTCAAAATCCTTCTTAACGTCCTCTATGGCCTGTAACCAGCTCATATTTTTCTTGGAAGCTTTTAGTGCAGGAGTTCTGACTTCACTGTCTTCCTCCTGTACCATGCTTTGATCCTTTTTGTCCCCAAAATAGGAATGTAAAGTTGGTTGCTCTGTTTGTTTTGTTTCCTTTGCCTGCTCATGTTGCCACTCAATTACTTGACTTTTGGGCTTTTAGCCACAGTAGAACTCTGCCACTAGACAGGAGAACTTCATCCCAAATCACTGGGGTTTCTTAGCTGCTGAAGGTATTAGTTGGGTGTCCTCTCTGAAGCCTCCACATGCTCTGGCAAGCTGGTTGCACTCCCCAGGATCTCCACCCTAGACCACAATCCAGATCCAGGTTAAAGCAAGAGTGATTACCCCTCAGACTGGTCACTTGTTTCCCTTACAATCTGCAGGCCAGGAGCTGAAGCTGCCACTTTGGCTGCAGCTGCATGGCCATGGAGCTTCATCTGCTTCACCCCCTCTCCTGGGGAAAGGCCACCTGCACTCCCAACTACTGTGTCCTAAAGTCCACACTGCACTGACCTCTCACTTTGTCCTTAGCATCTATGTGTTGATAATTCTAGAAACTGCCACAGATACTGGTGATCTGAAGTCCCTCCAGCCAGTGGCTGGTCAGGCAGCCCTGAGGCTAAAACCTCCAGCTCTCAGGGGTTTGGGGTCGGCTCCCAGAGCGCTGAGCTGGCCAATACCTGTCAGCCTGCCGAGCTGTCCTCAGTGGGAGGTTACCTTCTCTGTGTCATTTAGTGGGATCTGTAGCTCCAAAGTTTTTTCATTGTTACCTTTTACATGAATTGGGGGAGGTGGAAGCCGGAGCCCCACAGAAGTCCTGTTTCTATTCCACCATCTTGACTCCCCCCCTCCAAGATATGCTTTTAAAAAGTTTTCAAGTACAAACTTTAAAACCCATCACCAAGGGAAGAGAGAAAGGGAAAAATAATTTATTAAGTGCCTACTTAATAGTGCCACACACTAAGATAAGTGCTTTACAAATATTATTTCAAATAGTCACCAAAACAAGGAAAAAAACTTATCCTCACCCACTAGCCTAGAATTTTCCAAACTAAGATGGAAGGAGGGGAATAGGACTCTTTCTAGAAGTCAAGAAACAATGACCAATAATTGGATATTTTCAAGTACATCTCCCATGCAAATCCATCCACTTTCTTCAATAGAAACAAAGCTTAAATCAAAGTCAACAAATGTGAGACCAATACAATGAATTTACTCCACATGTTAGGGATGGAAGAAGAGCCTTTGTCTGCCACTAGCAATGGACCCTGGCACAGGTAGCAGAGAATGAGTCATCATTTCTTCCTTCCCTTCAGCCCTGGGTAACCGCTCCCTGATCCCCAGGCTCTCCTCGCTGGCTTCTGGGGGAAAGGTTCAGGACTTCCCCTGGAGGGAGGGATGGGAGTTTATAGCAGCAATGCACTCAGCGTTGATCTGGCGCCTCTCACCAACCCTGCCCAGTCTAAGGTTGGGTCAGAGCCCGTAGATCCATCCCTGTGGTCATCAGGCACCAGGCTGCTTTGCTCCTTGTGCTCCTTCCATGCTGGCTTGTCATGCCTCTCTCATGGGCCTTCCATCAACCTATGAAATGAAAGAAGTTTTCTTAGCTTGAGAGTAGACATTGTTGGTGACCTTTCCCTGAATTCCCAGTGCCTGACAAGTAGTAGGCACTTAATAAATAAATACTTAAAGACTGACTGATTACTACTTAGTTCAGTCTTCACATCTTAGTTCAGTCCCTTAACTTCCCTGGGCCTCAGTTTCCTCAACTCTAAAATGAAGTGGTTGGATTAGAAGGCCCTTCCCATCTCTAAATCCATGATACTATGATAATGAATGCAAAACAGCAATTATCTGTTACTTTAATATATTGTTTTTATTGCATGTTCAGTAGAAAATCTTAATAAACTTAATTTTTTGAATAAAATGTGAGCTAAGAAAATTATCTGCAGAAATGGTTTCATGAAAAGTGGGAGGAAGCATAACAAGTTTTTTTGTTAAAAAAGAAGGCATGGCTCATAAAGTTTGGAAACAAACGCCTTAGCCTTTAACAAAGCAGAACCAAACAAATTAACAATTTGCAAAGATGTTGCTTTTGGTCTGTGTCTCCTTCCAGATCTTCCAACAATTCCGCCATGTTTTCCTTCCTTTTTATGTTTTTCATACATGTATATATATGTATACATCCTACTTGAGGTTTTCTTGGCAAAAATACTGGAGTGATTTGCTATTTCCTTCTCCAGCTCATTTTACAGATGAGGAAACTGAGGCGAATAGGGTTAAGTGACTTGCTCAGGGTCACACAGCTAGAAAGTGTACAAGTCCAGATATGAATTCAGGAAGATGAGTCTTACTAACTCCAGGCCCAACACTCTTTCCATTGTGCTGCCTAGTTGCCCATATATATCATAGCTAGTCTATAAATAGTTTTGATTCTGCTGACTTCACTTTGAAACACTTCATAAAGATCTCTCCATATTTCCTTATGTACTCCATTTTTATCATTTCATGGTACATGAAATGTATCATATGAATATAATATAATTTTATTTAGCTATTCTCCTGTTGAACCCATAGGTTACTCTAGTTTGGACTATTTCAAATAACTTTTTATCTGTGTATATGCAATTCATCACCAGCCTTTCATTGGAGGGCCAGCTATCAAAAGGACTTAGTGCAGGGGTTCTTAACCTTTGTGTGTCTCATAGACTTTGGCAGTCTAGTGCAGCCCAGGACCTCTGAATCTTATTGTATACATTCATTACTGAAGGAAATACTAGATTTCAGTTAGATATTAGTGAAAATAAAGGTGTAATTTTTTCCCATCCAAGTTCTGATTATATTGTAAACAACAAAGGGTCAAGGGGTCCTTTCTGAAACACACACACACACACACACACACACACACACACACACATACACATCTAGCCATGGAACCTAGGTTAAGAATTCCAGACCTAATATCTTAAAATAGCTAAAACCAAGTTTACATTCTATCAACAAGCTTTGAGACAGCTTCGTTTTTCTTCTTAGCACAATAAGTGAAAAATGGCTTCCACTCCATGGGAGTATCATCTAGGACAATCTATAATGATTCAAGTATAGTTTGGGTTCATCCTATGAGTTACTATCCAACATGAGAGTCTATAATTCTGTGAAATTTTGATCTATCCAAAGAAGACATGGTGTGTGTGTGTGAGTGTGTGTGTGTGTGTGTGTGTGTGTGTGTGTGTGTGTGTACCTCTTGACCCTTCCTTGTCTACAATATAATCAGATCTGTAGTCCTGCCACAATGACTGGAGTGCATTGATATTTATACCTCTAGTAAAGGGGGAAAGAACTAAGGCAGCTGACAAGCCTTTCCTGTTTTGCTCAGAACCTACCATGTTTCTTTGTCTTTCCCATTTTCCTCATGCAAACCAGAGCTATTCAATCCAACAAGTAACTAATATTTAGCATGTGGGCACACCTCCTTCAAGCTCAGTAGGTCTAACTGAAGTGGGAGTGGTACATGAGTAAAGTAGTTTAAGGAATCTTGGAGGTCTCTGTATTAATTGTTTTCATTAAGTCAACTATTCCTAACTCTGCACATGTAAGGAATAACCAAGATATGCATCATTAAGTCAGAGAAATTCTATTTGGCCAGAACATGCATTGCCTCATCTCTATTTCCTAATATCTTTGCATCCTTCTCTCACATGATCACCTCTACTTCTTCATCTTACCAGGCTAAGAGAACAAAAGCATGTGCCTGTCTGTAGTGCCTAGCACCGTACTATCTGAAAAACATAGATAGAGGTAGAGCACAGGGAAGGGAATGAAAGGGTCCAGGGCCAGGCAGGGAAAGCCAGGGGTGTGGAGAAGAGCAAGGAACAGACAGTTATATGCAAACCAAACTAAATAAGTAAAAACGAAATCATACATTTAGATGGCACTTTACAAAGCATATTTAATTCCTTAAAGGGTGCTAACTAACTTCCTTTGGCACCAACCTGATATTCTTTAGACCTTAAGTATGGACAACATTTCCACATTATACATAACTGTAGGAGAAGGAACAATAACTGGAAGTTTCCAAAGTCAAATCATTGAGTATCCCCAAATATTCTCCCAAATCCCATTAGAATGAAGGCTCCCTGAGGGCAGGGGCTCTCTCACTTTGGTCTTTGTACCATCAGCACATTAAATGTTTCATAAATGCTTTGTTGATTGTTCCTCATATTGCCTCTTCTGGGGGAAAAAAACTGATAAAGAAATACTTGGATATTAAGGTTAGAACTCAAAGCTTTGATTTTTCTGCTCAAGACTCTAATTTCTAAGTGCCTAACATGAAATCATAGAATCAGAGACAGAGCCGGAAGAGACTTGAGAACACCTCTATTTTTATGTTCTTTGGACTAGTGTTCTACTTCTTCCATGTGCTTTTTATTATATTGAATCGATTTTTTAAATGAATGAATGAATGAATAATTAAGCATCTACTTCATGAAAAGGACTGTGATAGGTGCCTGGAGTCCATACTAATCCAACCTGTTTCGTAGAACTTAAGTGACTTGCCTAGGGGTCACCCAAGTGGTAAGTGATAGAGAGAGAATTTGAACTCTGTCCTCTGGCTCTACATTCAATATTCTTCCCAATTCCTCTCACACCCCCCAAAAAATGGCATCTTTGCCATCACAGTTTCTCTGGATTCCCATTCCTTAGCCCTATTTCCTACTCCTTTATAGAAGCAGCCAGGGGATGTAGTGAATAGAGATATGAACTTGGAGTCAAGAATACCTGAATTCAAATCCTGCTTCAGTCATGTAATAGTTGTGTGACTCTGGGCAAGTCACTTAACTGCTATCTGCCTCAGTTTCCCTTAACTGAAAAATAATGATAACAATAGCACCTAGGTGACACAATGAATAGAGTGGTGGGCCTGGAGTCAGGAAGACTCATCTTCATGAGTTCAAATCCAGCCTCAGATACTTACTAGCTGTGTGACCCTAGGCAAGTCACTTAACCTTGTTGGCCTCAGTTTCTCATCTATAAAATGAGCTGAAGAAGGAAGTGGCAAACTACTCCAGTATCTTTGCCAAGAAAACCCAAAATGGGGTCACAAAGAGTCAGACACAACTGAAACGAATGAACACCAATTGCACTTGTCTCCCAGAATTAATATGAAGATTCAATGAGAAAATGCTTGTAAAGTGCTTCGCATGGTGCCTGGGACATAGTAGGCACTAAATAAATGCTTATTTTCTTCCTACCTCTCCCTCAACTCAAACACCTACACACATTTAAATGGGAACACAAATGTAACTTCCTCTTCCTCAACCTTTCTCTTCAGCATAGCCCATACTCTTTATATAGACTCTGCCATTAAGGAGTTTCCAATCCTTGGAGATGACAGTTCCTGGAATGTACGCCCACTTACTCTCCTCCTTCTGAATTTCTATCTATCATTTAAAACCCATCTCAAAGGCTGGCTTCTCCAGGAAGCTTGCCCTGATTCCCCCCATTGGTAATGGCCTTCCCCTTTGACCCTCACTTTAGGACTTCATTTTGTTCCTCTGTAATTAGTCATGCAGTGTTGATTACAGGACATCTCACAATACTTATGTTACTCTCATATCCTCCTGTCAGACTCTCGGCTCCATAAGAGCAGGGACCATTCCTTACCTAAACTTTTCTTACACTCCACTCACAAAGTTGTGGAGCTGGACTGGATAGAAAAAGCTGAAGACCCAGGCGAATTAAAAGAGGGAGTGAGCTGAACATGAAGAGGTAGAATGGGGCCCATGGCACACTGAAGGGGGACTTTGAATGCCCTTTAGAGAAAAATCCATACATACCTAAGATGAAAGGGGTAGATAAGCAAATTAAATAAGTGCCCCCTGCAAATAGTTAGAGATGGAAGATCAGAGACTATGGTCACCTGGATAAGACTGCAATTCTGGAAGCAATCTACCCTAGAGAGCCCCATGTCACTCTAAAAGAAATCAGCCAAACCCTGATCCCTTGAATTCTTGAGTCACCCCCAACAGACTGGACATTAACCCAAGAGGAAGTGAATGCCTTGCCAGCTCCTTATAAGATTAGCTGGGAAATGAAATGAGGTACTACCTGCCAGACAGTAGTTTGCTGTCTTATCTGAGGAGGATTATATTATCTGTACCTCCACCCCAAAAAAGATTTTTTAATTTTTAAAAATTTATCTTTTTTTAGCATTTTTTGAGTTCTGAATTCTCTTCTGCCCCCTCATCCCTCCATCCACTGAGCAGGCAAGTAATGTGATATCAATTATACATGTGAAATCATGCGAAATATATTTCCATATTAGCCATGTTGGGGGAGAAGTAAGAAAAATAAAGTAAAGAACTTATACTTCAATCTGCACTCAAACTTCATCAGTTCTCTTTCTGGAGATGGATAGTAATTTTCATCATGAGTCTTTCAGAACTGTCTTGAATCATTGTAATGATCAAAATAGTGAAGATGTTCACAATTGATTATAAAATGTTCTCCTGGTTCTGTTTACTTCACTTTGCATTAGTTCACATAAGTCTTCTCAGATTTTCTGAAACCACCTTGCTCATCATTTCTTATAGCAAAATAGTACTGCATAATAATAATAATATACCACAACTTGTTTAGTCATTCCACAACTGATGGGAATCTCTTTGATTTCCAATTCTTCACCACCACAAAAAGATCTTGTATAAATATTTTTGTACACATCGGTCCTTTTCCCTTTTTTTATCTTCTTGAGATACAGACCTAGCTAGTAGTGGTATTGCTGGGTCAAAGGGTATATACAATTAATAGTTCTTTGGGCATATTTCCAAGTTGTTCTCCAAGATGGCTGGACTAGTTCACAACTCTATCAACTGCACATTAGGGTCCCAATAAAAAATGATGTTATTTCTAACATTCTCATTAAAGTTTTGTAAGTGAATCAATGAAGCATATAGCCAATAACATAATGAAAGTGAATAATTTTCACAATATTGGGGCAGAGCCACAATGTCATTGGAGGGTAATCTACAAAAACAAACTGTAGAAGACAAGTGATAACCACCCATTAAGGAGCACTAAGGAGAGGTGGCCAACTCATGGAGAGCTAGAGTTTGGTGGTTACTCCCAAAAACATATCCTAGCGTAGGGTGGAGCACATAGAACAAGAACATAATTGGCAGCACTCCTTACAAGGTCAGACACTGGTCACAGTGTCCCCAATTTGCAACATTTGTATCTCTTCCAGCACTTACCACAGAGTCCCATGTGCAGTAGGTGTTTAATAATTTGTTTTATTGTATCGAAACTAAGAGAGAAGGTACACAGGGAAAAAAATAGAGCGCTAGTCAAAGAACATAAAATATACTAACTTTCACACACAGGAAACCTGTATTCTACTCCCTGGATTCTATTGTGCCTCCATGTAGTTTTGTGACCTTGGGAAAGTCATTTAACTTCTCTTAGACTCATTTTCCTCATCTTTAAAATGAGGAAGTTACACAATAATTATAAAATACAAGAATCTTGGAATTGAAAGACTTTAGAATTATTCTTTTAGAATTTGTTGACTCTGATACCTAACTAAAATATTGTGTTTACAATATTGCAGAAAAGTAGTCACCAAGTCTCTGCTTGAATACTCTATGGTAATGAAATCACAATCTATAAAGGCATCCCATTTCATTACTGGATGATTCTCTTAGAAAGTTTTTCATCATATAAATCTGAAATCTGCTTTCCCAGAACCACTGGTCCCAAGTCCTTCATCTTGGTTCAAGCAGAATAATTTCCAATTATCTTCCTTATCACAATAATAGTAGTTTATATTTATATAGAAATTCACACTTCACAAAACACAAGGAACTGGGAATTAAAGGGTACTCATCAATTGGGGAATATCTTAACAAATTATGGTAAATTAATATGATTGAATAATATTATGCTATAAGAATGATACAGAGAATTATTTCAGAGAAACCTAGGAAAACTTGTATGAACTAATGTAAAGGGAAGTGGGCAGAAAACCAAAAGAACAATGTATTCAATAGCAATGATATTATAAAGACAAACAATTTTAAAAGACTTAGGAACTCTGATCAACACAAAGACCAACCATAATTCCAGAGAACTCATGATAAAACATACTGTTCACCTCTAGATAGAGATATAATGAACTCAGAGTGCAGATAGAAGCATTATATTTTTAACATGGATAATGTGGAAATATACTATACTTGAATAAACATTTTGTAACTGGTTTTGTTTTCTTGCTTTCTCAATGGAAAAGATCTCCACAAGTAAGTGGGAAGAAGAGAATTCAGAAATGAACAAAAATATATTTTTAAAGCACTTGAACATATACATGTAAAATAGGTAGTTTTCTATGTGAAAACACAATGTACCTATCACATCTAAAGGTATACTAAAAGTCAGTGTCTTGAAGCAGGGAAGAGAATTTGAAAATTAATCAGTCAAGTCTTGTTTATCCTTCTGTTAGAAATACTTAGTTGTTTCAAGTAAGATATTTAGATGGCAGCATGGAATGGTTCTGTAATAAATAGCTGGATTTGGAGTCAGAAAGACCTGGATTCAAATTCTCCATCTGCCATTTTATTAGTTCTGCAGGTGGTGGTGAAGTGAGCCAATGAAAGTATTTAGCACCTGGGGAAAAAAATAGGCATAGTGCCTGTTACATTCAGAAAACACAGCACACAGGCAGGTTATAAACTAATAGGCAGCATAATAAAAGTAAGGGATAGAAGAAATAAAGCTCCCAAGAACAAATTTAATATTCCTTCAACATATTTCCCACTAAAGAAAAAATAAAAGGTCTGGTCTTAGACAAAACTGTCTCCACCAGGTCCCCTTCTTCCACCACCACCACCATCATCCCCCCTATTTAATAGCACCTGCTTCCCCTATTTAGGGCCTTAATATCATCCTGATTCCCAGCCCCTTCCTCCCTATCCAAATGGGAAAGACTCTCATAACATTTCCCCTTTGAAACTAATTTTTTTAGTCTTTTGCCTCTAATTAGAGAGGATTTATAGACCCAAAAAGAGCTGAGACAGATGATTTGTAAGGTTCCTCAATGTTCAGCTTCTGGAAGTCTATAAAGTTTCAAAGAAGTCTTCCAGAGCTAATAATTTCTGACTGTGGCTGGGGGCTTTAGTTGCTTTTTAGACTTTCAATTCAACACATAATTATTAAGTTCTTATTGTGTGAGTGGCCCATAATAGCTCTAATATATCAGTGAGGGAAGCAATGTGAGCTAAGAATCACAGAATTGCTGGGGCAAAAGGCACCCAAGAGACCATCTAGTCCAACCTTTACCCAAAAAAGCATCCCTTCTGTGACACAGCTGACATGCAGTCATATAGCCTTTGCACGAAGACTTTCTGTTATAGGAAACCTACAATTTCACTCTGGGATAGCTCTAATGATTAGAAATTAGTGCTTCCATGGAACCTAAACCTATATGACTTTCACTCAGCTCTTAGTTCTGTCCTCTTGGGCTGCAAAATAATCCTAGTCTCACCTCCATAAAATGGCCCTTTAGATACTTGACAGTAACTTCTATGTCTGTGCCTCCCCACCAAGCCTTTTCTTCTCTAGGCTAAACACTCCTAGTCTGACCCAGCCTTATTACATATACCTCACCCTCCAGACCCCTCATCATCCAACAGATCTCCATTCTGTACCCATTCTAACTTGTCAGTACTAAAATCTTAAAATTCCTAATGATGATGAGAGATAAATGAATAATAATTCTTATTTTTAGAGTACATGATGGTTACAATGTATTTTTGCAATGTGTTATGTTGTGTTTTTGTTTCTATAGCAACCCAGTAAAGAAGGCAAGTAGGGAAAACGTGATGATCCCCATTTTATAGATGACAAAACTGAGGCTGAGTAAGATTAAGTGCCTTACCCAAAGTTACATAGCTAGTAAGTCTGAGAATTGGGACTAGAACTCAGGGCATGCAATGTCTTATGGTGCTTTCTGGTACAGTACATTACAGCTCAATATAGTGGCTACTTTTTAGTCAGTATCAATGAATGAACTAATTTCGTTCTAAGAAAGCTTTATAAAGGAGCTAAGAGGAATTTATTCACTAACTCCTTTTCCTCTCTCCCTGTTTCCCTCTTTCCCCCTCTGTCTTTCCTGCTTATACAGCCTCCAGTCATCCTCAGCACATTCAAGAAAGGGGAGCTGAAGCTTTGCATAGAAAACAGGTGATAAATCACAGGCAATAGAATCCCTTGCAAGGAATGGGAAACACATGGCAGGTCTTTCTAATTAGCTGTTTGATAGGGTCACAGTGGATTGGGGTGTTGTTTCCAGTATTTTACCTTTAGCTTGTTCCAGGCCTCTTTCTCTCCATGGCAACACAAGTTTACCGGAAAGCTAGAAAATCCTGCATTCGAGAGAGTTAAAGGGGCTTGTTACTGTGCAGTTTTAACCACAATTTAAAAAAAAAAAAAAAGCAAATATTTCTTTCTCTGAAAAATTCCTTTGGGAAATATTCTTTCTGTCTCCCCATACTCCCTCCCTTCCCCATGTGTGTGTGTGTGTGTGTGTGTGTGTGTGTGTGTTTCTGTGTGTGTATGTCTCAACAGCTGGAAAAATAAGAGAAAATACAAAGGTCTTATGTGCTATCTGCAAATCTCTGGTATTTGTTGTCGAAAATTATTTCTCCTCCTTTTCTGTGAATTTCAAACCCATGAAGAGTTATAACTGTTTAAAAAAAAAACAAAACAAAGTCCACCCAATTTAGAAGCTATGTCCAAGGAGACAAGGGGGAGGGGGAGGGTAAGGAAGGGAAGTCTGCTATTCTATATAGGAAAGAATAATGGAGTCGAGAGACCTACGTTCTGATCCCAGCTTGGTCCCTAAGTATATTACCTTTGGTATGGCAGTTAATCTTTCTGGACTCCAGTTTCATTATCTGTAAATAAGGGTTGGATACAATGAAATCCAGGATCCTTTAACACTCGATTCTATATCTAAAAGCCTCTGCTGAAGACTGACTCTGATGCCTTTTCATGGATGGCAAAGAAGTGAACCTGGCTTCTCCAAAGGATCAGCAATGAAGCACAAACTCTTGCTGGTCCTATCAAGTCTTTAAACTTGGACCAAGTGACAGACACTCAGAATGTGTCTGAGGACAAGCCCAGCCACAATGGGAAATGTGCATCAGCAGAAGCTTGGCCATTAAGTGGGGAATTCTTTTGGCCAAAGTAACTCATGAGGGACAACATGCATGGATGGAAAGAACACCACACTGTTGAGTCTGTGGGTTTTTCATATTGTGAAAGTGTATCTAGTATAGAAGTATGAGTAATGCAGAAGTTACTGTCTCCTTTAGATGCAGAAAATTTCAGATTTGGAAGGAATTAGTTAACTAACTTGAAAAAAAAAAGGGTGTTCTCTGCAGCATTCTCAACAAACAAACATCCAGCTTTTGCTTAAAGACCTCCATGAAGTAGACTTACTACCTACCAAGGCAGCTAGATGGCTAGGTGGAGGTGGTAAGTCAAATTGATCTAAATCCAAACTTAGCCTTCGATACTTACTAGCTGAATGACCCTGGGCAGGTCCTTTAATCCCTGTCTGGTTCAGTAAATGTAAAAAGTAAAATGAGAATACTAATAATACTTACCTCCCAGAATTGTCATGAGGGTAAAATGAGAGAATATCTGTAAAAGGATTTGCCAACCTTAAACTGATATATGAATGCTAGCTCTAAGTGTTGTTATAGCTATAGGTTTGCAAAGCAATTCCCGTGTATCCTCTCATTTGATCCTCACATCAAACCTGTGAAGTTGTTGTTGTTCAGTCATTTTTCAATCATGTCCAGCTCTTAATGGCCCCATTTGGGATTTTCTTAGCAAAGATACTGGAGTGGTTGGCCATTCATTTCCTTCCCCAGTTCATTTTACAGATGAGGAAACTGAGGCAAATAAGGATAAGTGACTTGCCCAGGGACACACATCTTCTGGATTACTCTACAGATACTCTTTTTCATTTGATCCTCACTTAGATTCACTGTGACATTTATTAGTTGCCCCATGCTATTAAACCCATTTTTACAAATAATGAAACTGGGGCTGAATGAGATTAAGTGACTTGCCAAGGGTCACAAGACTAGCAAGGTGTCCGAGGCAAGATTTCAATTCACGTCTTCTTACCTCCAAGTCCAGCACTCTATCCACTGTGCCGCCTGGCTACACAACTGGAAACAACTTTGCCTTCACTACTTCAGATTGACCAGCTCCATTAGCTGAATTCACAAATTCTTATGAAATGAAAGGGGCCTTCAAGGTTATCTAGTCCAAATCATAATAGTATTTGTGAATTAACAAGATAATTGCCCAAATCTCCATGTCTCTTTATAGGATTTGGGGATCATAGGGCTAGAACTGTCTCCTTTAGATGCAGAAAATTTCAGATTTGGAAGGAATTATCAGTTAACTAACTTGAAAAAAGGAATTTTTAAGGTCATCAAGTCCAATGCCCTCATTTTACAGTTAAAGAAACTGAGGCACAGAGATGCCAAGTATGCCCAAAGCCACTCAAATATTAAGTGGCAAAGGCAGAATATGAACCATGTCCGACTCCAAACCCAGCACTCTTTCTGACACACCCACTATGTCCTACAAATGAGTTAATTTCTCACAGTCTCACGAGACCATATACTTAGAACTTGCAGAGACCTCAAAGATTAGTCCAACTCCCGCCTGCACGCAATTATGGTATATGAAAGCTAAAAGTCACCCAAACTGGTGATATACTACATCTCTCTGTCTTTTGAAAGTACCACAACTAAACTACCCAGAGAAATATCTTAATTATACCCTGTCCTTTTGCATTCCTAGAGAAGGAATACATACATACACCCTTTCTTGACATCATGTTCTATCCTGAAAAATGAAACTATTAAGGGGATTATCTCAAATTCAGGAAAGACTCTAAGATAAGATTTGGGTCCATTTTTCTCTCTTTCCGATTCTTAGTATTTCTTCCTGAGATCCACTACCCCATCACTATTGTTTCAATGTTTCTTTCAAGGCTCCTCTATTAAATCGGTAAATAGTAAGAAGGCTTTCAGATTGAGCCTTGGACTGGGAAAGTTGTTGGCCCTGGAGGTCAATTGGAAAATTACACCTTTGGTTAACCACCCCAACCGGTCATCTCCTTGACAGCATCTCCTCATTAGGTCCATCTCATAAGCAAACACCCCCATCCTGAAATTTGGATGGAAGAGAACATAAAGGAGCCCAAAACTGAATGAGCCATAAAAACTAAAGGCTCCTGTTGACCAAGCTAGATGTATGACTCCTCCAGGTCTGTAGAATTAGGAAGCTGGTGCTATATACCTGGCCTATGGCCATGAACTTCAAACTCTGAAGTGGTCACTTCCTTGCCAAGTTAATGTTCAAAGAACCTAAAAAGGCTCTCATGCTGTAGCGCCAGCAGCAGCTTGGACCTGTGGGCCTCCTAAAAGCCTCTTTGAGGAGGGCATCAGCCACCAGTCCATTAGTAAATGTGGAACAACACGCTCCCTTTGCAAAGCTCCCTTCTCCCTCAATGCTCTATTGTTCCTGAAGGTTTCACCACCATCCTCTTGACATTCTGAGTTTACTTGATAAGAGGTGGCCTCAAAATCTACTAGAGTTCAATTGTCCCTTTAATTAAAGCAGGTCTGTTGCACTTCCTACAGACTTAAAAAGGGCACTGATTTGGGAATTAGACATCTGAAGCAGGATGACCTCGGCAAAGGAGGCTGAGCAAATTGACCTAATTTCAAGCCATTAGTCAGTTTTCATGTTTGGCAGTTTACTACTATTCCCCTTCTTTCTTCACTGACAAAGAAAAGTGAGAGGCAGGTAGAGGAGCAGCCTTCAAGTCAGGATAGACCTGGATTCAGGTTCTGCCTCTGACACATACTCTGTGACCATGGTCATTTTTGTCAACCTTTGTGCCCCAAGCAATTCTCCAACACCATAAATTGGGGTCATGTATTTAGAGCTAGAAAGGCCCTTAGAGAGTATCAAGTCCAACTTCCTTATTTTGCAGTTGATGAAAGTGAGGTACACAGAGATAAATGACTTGCCCAGGGTCACATAGCTATTAAAAGTCTGCAGTAAGATCACAACTCAGGTCCTTCTGATTCCAAGTACAGTATTCTATGCACTGTCATACCGCTTCTCAGATGAACTGCCAATATGTATTGGTGGAAAGAGTGGGAGTTACCCACATCAAAAAAATCCCAGGATTGGACCTTTAAAAAAAAATACAGATAGTTAAGGTGCACTCAAAAGAAAATACTCAAGTTCTCTATGGAGGAAGCCCCATTCTCAAGGCAGTAATTTCCCCAGCTGTAAATATCTCAGTTTCCCCTCATGTAAAATAATATTTAGTCCTTACCTGATATTTGAGGGATGCCCTAGGCTGAGTAAGATCCTGACTGGAAGATGCCCATGACATCAACCACACCAGCAAAACGCGGCTCTTCCTTAAGCTTCTGAGGAGGATGCCATCGTCATGGCAACAGCATTAGTAGGCAGTGCTGTTGCTGAGGCACTGGCATCCTGACATTCCCACTTGCTCTGTCTCTTCCCATGTCTCTGTCTCTCTTCACATCCCTGTGACCTGTTGAAATGCTCCAGAGTGACACTTAGACTCTACAGAATTTGCCCAGTGGAACTGTATAAACTCAAGATGTTTCTCAGTGTCTCTAACCCCGCTTCAGCTGATCCCAGAACTACTTCCCCCACTCTAAACTTTGAGCATCATCCTTGTTTTGCTCCAGAGATGGCAGAACCTTGTGCTAGAATATGAAGCAAAAGCTGGGTCTCAGAGCCATTTCCAAGCTTCTTTCCAGCAAAGAAAATGTCCCATTCTACTTAAATAATCCTATCTTAGAAAAAGAAATAGAACAAGTCATAAACAAATGCCTAAAAATGGATTTACAAGTAAATTCAACAAAAAATTTAAAAAATTAATACAAAATAAACTGGTTTTCAAAAAAATAGGTAAAGAAAAGGAACTACCTAAGTACTTCCTAATTCCTTCTGACACAAGTATAGTCTTGCTATTTAAACCATTGAGAGTCAAAACAGAGCAAAGATTATAGATCAATTTCCCTAATGAATGTTGATGCAAAAAAATTGAATAAAATATTAGCAAGGAGATTGCAGCAACATGTCACAAACATCATACACTACAACTAGTCTGAATTTATGCCAGGGATGCAGGGCATAATTGACTCTGTTAATAACAATAACAATAATAATAATAATAAATTATAATAAAACTAACAAAAATCATGCAGTTATTTCAATAGGTGTAGAAAAAGCTCTTGACAAAATACAATCCTATTTTTAAAAAAACACTAGAAAGGATAAGAAGAGACAAAACTTTCATTAAAATAGCAACTAATAGCTATCAAAAACCAAGAACCAGCATTATCTATAATGAGGACAAGCTAGAGTCCCTTCCAATAAAATCAGTAGTGAAACAAGGAAGTGAAGCATTGTCACCATCACTGTTCAATTTTATACTAGAAATGATAGCTATAGAGATAAGACATGAAAAAGAAGTTAAAGAAATAAGCATAGACCAAGAAGAAACAAAACCAACATTTTTTGCAAAGAAAATGATGATTTACTTAAAGAACCCCAGAGAGTCAACTAAAAAATCAATTAAAACAATCAACACTTTTGGCAAAGTTGCAGGATATGAAATAAACCCACACAAATCTTTATATATCAACAAAATCCAACAGGAAGTGATAGAAAGAGAAATTCCATTTTTAATAACTTAAGTAATTCTTAGGAATCTACTTACCCATTGTTCATGGCCTTAGCCAATATAGTAAAAATAACAATGCTACCTAATATTTAGTGCCATACAATCAAACTACAAAAGGATTGATTTATAGAACTAGAAAAAATAATCAAATTCATTTGGAGGAACAAAAGGTCAAGACTATTAAGAGAACTGATTTTAAAAATGGGAAAGAAGAGTGCCTAAAGAGACCTACCTGGTCTCAAACTATAATACAAAGCTGTAATTGTCAAAACCATTTGGTACTGGATAAAAAATAGAGATTGATCAGTGAAATAAATGAGGCACACAATATACAGAAGCAAGTTAGCACAGTAACCTAGTGTTTGATAAATCCAAAGATCCCAACTATGGGGGAAAGAACCCACTATTTAACAAAAACTATGAGGAAAACAGGAAAATGGACTGGCAGAAGTACCGTGTTTCCCCGATAATAAGACCTATCCCGAAAATAAGCCGTCCCCTTACTGTGTAAGATTCCTCTAAAATAAGCCCTACCCGGAAAATAAGCCCTATTGAGATTGCTACTGTAGTGAAGGTGATCCCCTGCGCTACACACGCTACATTATGGTACCCCCTGTATGCACCGTCCCCCCCCCCCCCCCCCCCCCCGTGAAACACATGCCGCGCTCCGAGCTGCATCCAATAAGAGCTGCAGCAGTGAGCGTGTCATCCTGTTCTTCCCCAGTGATTTGCTTGCTGGCACCATTGAGAGCAGTGCCGCGGAGGAGAGCTGAGGCAGGACAACATAAAAACCCGGTATGTAAGCGGGAGTGAGGGGGCATGATGGAGGACAAAAAGGGCATGATGGAAGAAAAAAGAAGAACTCAGGGGGCATGATGGGCATGACGAAATTCAGGGTATGGACACTTATGACGATGTTGTTGAAGAAGACATGATCATTATTGAATAAAGGTACATTATTTTGTTCACATTTACCTGTTTATTAAAATTGCTGTCAATGTTCATTAAAATAAGCCCTCCCCTGAAAATAAGCCCTCTGGTGTTTTTCTGTACAAAAAATTAATAAGACGGTGTCTTATTATCGGGAAAACATGGTAGGTGTAGACCAGTATCTCCCATTTTATACCAAGATAAGTTCCAAAACAAGTTCTGTGATTTAGATATAAAAGATGACATCATAAGCTAATTAGAGAACGAAGAAGAAATTAAAAGAGAAGCAGGAAATTGGGGAAAAATGTTTCTCTGATAACAAGCTTCTCTGATAATGGTCTTGTTTCCAACATATAGAGAGAGAATGGAGTCAAATTTATAAAAATAAGAACCATTCTCCAATTTATAAATGGTTAAACACTATGAACAGGTGGTTTCCAGAGGAAGAAATCAAAATTATCAATAGCCACATGAAAAAAAATGCTCTGTCATTAATGAAGAAATGCAAATTAAAACAACTCTGAGGTACAACATCACACAAATAAGATTGACTAAGTTAACAAAAAGGAAAATTACAAAGGCTGAAAGGACTATAGGAAAATGTTCTTTAGTGCACTGTTGGCATGATGTGGACTGGTCCAACCATTCTGGAAAGCAATTTGGAACTATACCCAAAAAACCTATTAAAATGTGCATATCATTTGACACAAGGATAGTGCCACTAAGTCTATACCCCCAAAGAGAGCATAGGTAGAGCAATATGTACAAGAATATCTATATCAGGTCTTTTGGTGGTAGTGAAGAATTGGAAACTGAGAGGGAACCTATCAGGTGGGGAATGACTGAACAAGTTACTATTGTGCTATAAGAAATAATGAAGAGGGGGCGGCCAGGTAGCACAGTGAGTAAGAGCACCGGCTCCAGGGTTGAGATGACCTGGGGATCAAATCCAGGCTCAGATACTTAGCACCACACCCAGAGATAACTGGCCATGTAACCTTGAGCAAGTTACTTAACCCTGATTGCTTAAAAAAATTTTTTAAAAATTTTAAAAAAGAAATCATGAAGAGGATGGTTTCAGAAAAACCTGGGAAGACATATGAACTGATACAAAGTAAAGTGAACAGAACCAGAAGAACAATTTATACAATAACAACAATATTATAAAAATTATCAACTGTGAAACTCAGTAATTCTGATCAACACAATGACCCACCACACTTCCAAAGGACTCGTGATCAAACATGATCTCCACCTCCAGAAATAGAAGTGATAGAGTGCAGAAGAAATGTGTATGTGTGTGTGTGTGTGTGTGTGTGTGTGTGGATAGATAGATTTTTTTCCTCCTTTCATTCTTTCTTTTGTTCTTTCTTTTTTTTGGACATGACTGATTCAGAAATTTGTTTTGCATGACTATACATATCTATAATGAGCTTTGTTTCTCTTGCCTTCTCCCAAGGACAGAGGAATGAGAGAGGAAGAATTTGAAACTGAAAATAAAATATAAATTTTTAAAAAGAGAAGGTCCCATTCTTAGGAAGGTTTATATAATTATTCAACTCCTTTTTCTGCTCTCCAATATCAATGATTCATTACAAAAGTAGCTCTGATCCACAAAAGCCAAAGATAGATTTTTCAGGACCCTTAAAAATAACTTTTTTTTAAGTCTGTGTGGAGTATTAAACAGAATTGAACTGAAAAGAGAAAGTCAAAAGAGAATGACCGCCCAACTTCCTTGAATCTATCAAATCAACAAAGGCTATTGACAGACTTATAGGAGACTTGAGGTAAGGTAGCTGAGACCCTGGGTTTCAACCCATGACTATAGGGCAAGTGAGAGAGGCACAATCATCTGAAGCATGAGAAAAGGAACTTATGGTTTGCTGCTTTTAGTTTCTTCACAGTTTATCATGAAAATGATCTCTCTGCCATCTGAGGTCAAGAGAGCAAGAGCCTGAAATCATCTCCTTCCATCTCCATGACTTATTTTGGGAACTTCTCTCCTTCAGGATCAACCTACGAGAGAGGTGGTCAGAAAAGGTTAAGAGATCTGATGCTCTCAAAGTTGTTTCCTAACTCAGCCAGAAATATGAGTGGGGCACTAACAGAGATGCTGAGATCATCCAAGAGAAGATATGGGTCTTTAGATTTGGAAGGCAATAAACCAGCCATGAAAAACTTTGGTCCTCATGCCTGGGCCTCAAAGAGAAACAGAGAGACTAAGTAAAGAACTAAATGCCACCCTCTTTTCTATTTCCTCTGTATTTGTTTTCTTGGGAAATCTGTGTCTGAGGAACTCTGAGGGCTCTTGTTAACAGGCACTTGTGCTTACTGAGCTGAGAAAGCTAGATGGTGCAGTGAGCTGAGGGCTGAAATTTGACTGAGGAAAACCTGAATTCCAGTCCAGCCTTGGACACTTACTAACTGTCATCCTAATTATTAACTTTTGTCTGCCTCAAGTTCCTCATCTGTAAAATGGGGATAATTATAAAACCTCCCTGCCAGGGTTGTTGTACAGATCAAATGAGATAATATTCATAAAGCACTTGGAAAACATAAAAGTGCCATACAGATGTTAGCTATTATTGTTGGATGAGATGGGGAACCAAAGGAAGATCATAAAATCAGAGCTAGAGCTGGAAGAAAACTTTGAGGCCATCAGGTAGAGAATAGCTAGAAAAAGGAGAGACATGACATTGGGAAGTACAAGTAGAAACAGAACAAATTTTGGGCCCAAATTGTTTCGAAAACCATTTTAAACTCCAGCATGGAAATGGATTGGATATTTTCTGGAACCAAGATTACTTTAACCCCTTAATTAATACTTAATTCTGAAAAAATAAATGATGGTGAATAAAATGTCAGTTTTGTATGCGTTGCCTATTTGAGCCAAAAGCCTGTTTACCTGGCAATAGAAAGAAGGTGGTATTCATTCGATCACAAGAATTTATTTTGAATATATCTTATTTACACTTACATATGTACATGTTACCTCCCCCAGTAGAAAGAACAGAAACTATTTCATTAGTCTTTCTATGTCCGACACCTAACACAATAACTAGCACAAAACAAGTGCTTAATAAATGTTTTTTATTCATTTATTTAATCATTTGAGAAGTATTTTTGTTTATTTATTATTGTATGTGCTAGCTACCGTGAAGGACATAGGAGAAGTGTAAAATACAGTTTCCTCAAAGTGCTTATATTCTTACTGGAGAAAGAAAACAAAATGGCATACAGCAAAGTTCTAAGTTAAATAAAATCACAAGCTAAGCCCAACAGGACAAATATTGGCCTGAAAGGGAAAAGAGAAGTACACAAAACTTGATATGACTGAAAAGAATCCCTCTCCCCTCACCCTCTCAACTGAGAATCTTGTCTCATATTTTCCTGAAAAAAAACTGAAGACTTTCTCAGAGAGTTCCCTCTTTTCCTCCCCTCTTCATTTCATATCACTCAAATGTCTTCTGCCACCATCTTCTCCTTCACCCCCACCTTAAATGAAGAAGTGGCACTTCTTCTTTCCAAGGCAAACCTCTTTGTATGCACTAGTGATCCCATTCCATCCCATCTCCTCCACCAGATTGTCCCCATCCGTCATCCTCATTCTCTCACTTACCTTTAATTTCTCCCTGTGTACTAGCTGGCTCCCCACTGCCAACAAACATGTTCATGTCTTCCCCAACTTCAAAAACCCCTCACTTGACCCCTCCACTCCCAGTAACTATTGTCCTATACTTCTGCTTTTTGTGACTTAACTCCTTGAGAAACCACCACCAACAAGTGCTTCCATTTCTCCTTTCACTTTCTTAATTCCACAATCTGGCTTCTGACTTCATCTTTTACCTGAATCTGCTCTCTCCAGAGCTACCAATGACCTTTTAATTGCCACATCAAATGGTCTTTTCTCAGTCTTTATGTTTCTTGACATTTCTACAATCTTTGACGCTGTTTAATCACCCTCTTCTCCTTGATACTTTCTTCTAAATTATCTCTTGGTTCTCCTCCTATGTATCTGACCACTCCTTCTTAGGCTCCTTTGATGGCTCTTCATCCAGGTCGTGCTTACTAAGTGTAGGTGTTCCAGAGGTTTCTTTGTTGAGCTATATTCTCTTCTCCATCAATATAATTAACTTGTTGATCTCCTCAGCTCCAAATGATTCAATGATCGTTCCTATGCTGATGATTCTCAAATCTACTTATCCAGCTCTCACCTCTCTGCTGCCTTCTAGTCTTGCATCTCTAACTGCCTATTAGATACCTCCAACTGGATGTCCCTTAGAAATCTTAAATTTAATAAGTACAAAAATGAACTCACCTTTTCCCCTAAACTCTCCCCTCTTTCAAACGTCTTCATTGCTGTCAAAGGCACCAATATTCTCCCAGTCACCCAGGCCTCCAAGCTAGAGGTCATCCTTGACTCATCACTATCTCTCCATTCCCCCATCTCCAATCTCTTGCCAAAGCCTGTCAATTTCACCTTTGCATCATCTCTTGAACACACCTTCTCTCCTTGAACATTGCCACATTCTATTACAGGACCTCATCACCTAATGCCTAGATTATTGCAATAGCCCACTGGTGGGTCTGCCTGCCTCAAGTCTCTCTCCACTCTAATCCATCCTCCATTCAGGTGTCAAAGTGATTTCCTAAAGCTCAGATCTGATAACATCTCCCTACTAGTCAATAAAACAGGGGTTGCTTCCCTATTCCCTCTAGGATTAAGCACAAAATCCTCTATTTGGCATTCAAAAGCCCTTCTTGACCTAGGTCCCCTCACCTTTCAAGTCTTCTTATACCTTATAACACACAAACACACACACACACACACACACACACACACACTCTTCCATCCAGTGACACCACCTTCCTTGCTGTTCCACAGATAAGATGTCCCAAGTTAGCTCCACACAATTTCATTGGCTGTCCCCCATGCCTGAAATGTTCTCCCTCCTCATTTCTGCCTTCTGCTTTCCCTGACTTCCTCCTATTACCAGCTAAAATCCCCCGTTCTACAGGAAGCCTTTCCCGATCCCTCTTAATTCTAGAGTCTTCCCATTGCTGATTGCTTCCAGTTTATCCTGGCTCTGTCTTTCTTGTCGATGGTTGTTTATGATTTATTTCCCCCATGGGATTGAGGGTAGGAACTCTGTTTTGCCTTTCTTTGTGTCTCTACCATTTAGCACAGTGCCTGGCACATTGTGGGTGTTGCTGTTTAGTCAATTAGTTCTATCTGACTCTTCGTGACCCCATTTGGAGTTTTCTTAGCAGAGATGCTGAAGCAGTTTGCCATTTTCTTCTCCAGTTCATTTAACAGATGAGGAAACTGAGGCAAACAGGGTTAAGTGACTTGCCCAGGGTCACTCAGCTAGTGTCTGAGGCTGGATTTGAACTCAGGTCTTCCTGACTCTAGACACTGCACCACCTAGCTGCCCCTTGGTTGTTTAATAAATGCTTACTGATTGCTGGCTATTTTCCCATTCCTACTGAAGATTTTGCCATAATAAAGCAAGACATAAGATGCACAGTGTATCTCTTCTGCCAAGTCAAAGATGATATTTACCCACATATTTCTGATCATAGGATTATGAAACCCAGAAGTCATAAATCTAGAGTTTGAAGGGACCTTAGGAACCACCTCATTTACCTCATCATTTTACAGATGAGGAGCTGAGAGGTGAAGGACCCAGAGAGGTGGTATCTTGTCTAGGGCCACATAACTTTTAAGTGTCTCAGCCAGGATTTGAATCCAAATCTTTCTTGGATTGAAGGACATCATCCTGCTCACTATACCATGCTGCAAATCATCCCAGTACCTCAGGGATATTCAGGAATCTGAAAACCTATTAGGTTCTTTATTTTGTTTTGGAGGGGGAAGGCAAGGCAATTGGAGTTAAGTGACTTGCCCAAGGACACACAGCTAGTGTCAAGTATCTGAGGTCAAATTTGAACTCAGGTCCTCCTGACTCCAGGGCCAGTGTTCTATTCACCGTGCCACCTTGCTGCCCCAGGTTCTTTATTTTTATTCTTCCTGTTTCTTCCATTGTCCTAAAAACTCCCACCCCTCAGAAACTTCTCCCCACTCCCACATCTCCAGCATGTCTAAAGAAGTCTTTGCCTCTCGTTTTCCCAATGCTATTACTGCCTTCCTATCAAGTCATTTTGAAATTCTCGTTTATTTTCAATCATTCCCCAACAATCCTCCTTTGTTCTTTCCTTTTCATCACATAATTTTTAATACTTTCTTTTGCCCAGGCAGTCTCTCCTCTATTTGCTTCTTCTGGATTTTTCTTTATTGGGATTTGCATTCAGAGCTCACTTCATTGCACAATTTTTTAATAACTAAGAAGCATCCCTACCAAAGGTATTTTATTACAGAAATAAGAGTAAATTTCCATTTCCCCTCCTCCATGGCTTTTGTTTTGGGGGAGGGGGAAACGGGGACACTTAGTAAATCACTTTCCCAATCGTTTTGTTGCCAATGTGACTCAGAATACAGTGTCTACTGATATACTCAGTATAGCAACATTTTTCTACCACTACCAAAGTTAGAGAGGTCATTTACTTTTCAAACCCACCTATCCTGTTACAGACTAAAGAAATAGCCCCAGTTTCATTAAATTTCTTAGGCTGAAGAGCAATGGATCAGGTGAGTAAAGAGGATCTTACTTACCTTGCCTCTGAAGGGGATTTAATATACCTCAAACACAAGTTGTGTTATTCTGGGCAAATCACTCAACCTTTCTGCATCTGAATTACCCCATTTTCACTGTGGGTGGAGGGCAGCTAATTGAATCAAATAACCTCTAAGGTCCCTTCCAACAATAAAACTGCAATCCTATCAAAGTAGAGTTGGACCCAGGAAGATGAGGTTCTATTTCACACTTGACTGATAGGAACTCCATTCTCTGGGACACCACCAATCTATCCTCTTCCCATGCCTACATTCTTTTGGGGTGCCATGAAAGGATGGTGGAGGAACTGAATCTCTATCCTCTATACACTGTAAGTCCAAAAAGGATCTACATTTGCAAAGTGATCAGTAAAAAATAAGCTAACATCTCTTCTTGACCAGGGTGATGGCAAGCATATCATCTATTGGATGGCAGGCAAAAATGAAAAAGATTAGATTAAAAGACAGGCAATTTACTTGAAATCTCTATTTTTTTTCATGGAGAATTATCCCTCCCAATGAGTTTTCTATGGGAAAGCTAGAAAGACAGCTGTTTTTGGTTAAAGCCAAAAGTAGTTTTAAAAATAAATACAACCCCCCTATTATTGACCCACCCCTAAACTCTACTAATAGCTAACAGAATAGGCACCCAGACTTAAAAGTTGAATTGTTGAAAACCTGTACCATGGAGGATTCTTTCTCTCTCTTTAATTTCAAATGGTTTATTCATTTGAGGTCATCAACTAGTACAATGAAAACTTTCATGTCAAACACAAGTCAAAAGAGGAACAGACAATAATGAGAGATTTTTCCAAGTACAAATAAATGAATTAGTATCATGGTTGAGGTTATGTGTGACAAATCGGTGATGGGAGCCCATGAAAGCCTTCCTCCTCCTTCCCCTACCCTCGGAACTTCTTCTGTCCTTGGCTCCTAGTTCAAGGTTCAGAAGTGCTCTGGATTTGAGAATAAATATGTAATGAAGACCCTGACCCACTTAGGGTCCCTGACTGGCCCACCCAGAAGATATAGAAATATGCTATAAGGATTTAAAATTTTGGCTCAGGACCAGACATCCCAACCACACCTCCCTTATACACTCCAATTCTTAGGACAAAGGGTAGTACAGCTTTCATGACTACCACACACAAATTCCATCATAACTAAGACCATTTCTGTCTCAAGAATAAAGTATGACACTCACTGCTAGGCATATATCTCAATGAATTAAAAAAACAGAAATTTCCATAGTAGCAAAGTATTGGGGGGGCGGGGGGGGAGTAGATAGATTATCATTGGTCAGAGAATGACTAAACAAATCATGCCACAAAAATATAATGAAATACAACTTTCCATAAGAAAAAAATGAATATAAAGATTACAGGGACACATGGGAATATTTATGTGAACTGTTACAAAATGGAGAAAGCAAAACCAAGAAAACAAACTACACAATGACTACAGCAATGGAAATGGAAAGAACAGTCAAAATAAGACAAAACAAAGATCTGGATGTTGTATAATTCTAATGAACAAACATATTCCCAAAGAAGATCAATGAAAATATACCTCTCTTCTTTGCAGAGGTGGGGGACTATGGGTTTAATTAACTATCATCTCTCTACAGATGATTTACAGATACATAAATATGTATATCCAGCCCCAATCTTTCCTCTGAGCTTCAGTCAAACATCTCTATTGGACATTTCAGACAGGACATCCTAGAAACATCTTAAACTCAACATATCCAAAAGTCAACTCAACTGAACTTCAAACCCTTGTATTTTTCAAATTTTCCTATTTCTGTTGAAGTAAAAACCTTCCTTCCAGTCTCTCAAGTCAGTAACCTTATCAGTATCTGATTCCAGCCTCTCTAGGCAGATCACATGTTATTCACATACATACACACACACATACACACACACATACACACGTTGTTCCAGCTTAACCCACCTACTTGTTGTTCCCTCTATTTGACATCTCATCTCCTGACTCTATCTCTTACACCTTTGTGTATACAGTTGTTGAGTTGTTGCAGTTGTATCTAACTCTCCATGACCCCAGTTGGGGTTTTCTTGGCAAACATACTGGAGTGGTTTGCCATTTCCTTCTCCAGCTCATTTTACAGATGAGGAAACTGAGGCAAAAAGGGTTGGGTTAAGTGACTTGCCCAGACTCACACAGCTAGTGTCTAAGGCCAGATTTGAAGTCAGGTCTTCCTGACTCCAACCAAGCCCAGCACTCCTATCCAGTGAACCACCTAGCTGCCCTTTGTGTATGCAAACAGTCCCCAAAATTTGGAATGCTTTCTAAGTACCTCTTAGAATTCTAGTTCTTCTCTTCACTCACTTCAAGCGACAGAAACCTCATGAGGAGGCTTTTCTATTTCCTAAAGTTGTGAATGCCTCCTCCCCTCCCCCAGTAACTTTATACTTAATTTGTATTTCTCTTATATTTACTTATGTATGTACATATTGTGCCCCACCCCCAAAGTAGAATTTAAGTTGCTAGAGAGCAAAGACTCTCTTGTTTTTTTGACTTTTTATCTATTGCACCTAACACAATGCCTGCCATGAGGTAGGTATTTAGTAACTGTTTGTTGAGTTGAATTGAATCGAATTGAGTCCAACTCAACATTTCAGTGAGGTATTAAGATGATCACCATCTGAACTGATTGACTCAATTAGAGCACAGCAGGCAAATGAGGCCAGGTAAAAGCTTCCCATCCCTTCCCCTACCTCATCACAATGTAGGTCATTTAGTCTCACACAGAGAAAAATTCTATTCCTAGGTCATAGGCTGCACTACTGTCGCCATCCATCCTTCCTGAATATGTGTGACAGTGGAAGAAAGGTGGACAAAAGGACAGCTAACTCAATGTAAATTCATCACCATTAATACAGAAATAATTCAAAGCATCTTTCCTACTGATGGTGAGTTAATGGCATCCTCCTAAAGGTTTATAACATTCTCATTAGGCCATTTTGCAGATCAAAACAGTCTCCAAAAAATTTACACCTGAGTTTTTAAACTACTTGTCCAGAATTCTAGCAACACTGAGGCTTGCCATACAATTTAATTCTAAACCATTTCCTTAATTAGTTTTCTTAAGGAAGTCCTTAAGTTGACTTTCCAAAAAACTCATCCATCAACAGCTCAGAGCAGATGTCTTAGCCAAACTCTCCTTTATGTAATCCGAGCATTTTCATGTGAGCTCTTAATCCATGGATTAACCCAGATCCAACTCTGCCATGTCTCTCCACAGGACCCACGCATGCAAATGCCGATCTCCACATACAAATGGAATGACCAAGCCTGCAAATGGAGGCCAGCTGACTGGGACAGCTCCTGGAGTGCACTGAGCTGAAATGCTCTGCGCCTGGCCTACAGGAATAATCACGGGGAACGTACAGCTCTGTGCTCGAAGATGGTGCTTGTGACACTCTTGCCTAGGACCAGCAGGCTTCTTCACACAGCGCACATGTGGAGACGTGAAGACGAGGCTCCTTTTGGATGGCAGCTGTAGCCAATGTTTGTGATACCTGCTGCTATTTTCAGCTTGGCCTCTTGGAGTGACCCCTCACTCATAATGAACCACATTTCCTCCCCTGGTTTCTGTCTTTGATTGCTGAACACCAGGCTGGTCTGTCTGCCACTATTGCTTCCCAAAATCTGTCTCTCTTTCTTTAAAGCGTTTCATATGAACTCCCTGCTTAAAGTTGCCTGTTTTAGCTCACCAAACAGAAGCTGTTTGGGTAACCTGCTGTTACCCCAGCTCCATAGATGTCTAGTCTCAGGAAATTCCTTGAGCAAGCCCCACTTTAAGAACACTTGATTTTTTTTTTTTTTGCACAAATTCTGATGTGCAGACTGCGTTATATAGCTAGGTTAAGATAAATTAAGGGATGGTTGTTTACTTTACAGAAGGATTCTTAGCCTCTAAAAACACTCTGCTGTGCAAAGATTCCTTCAAGTAGAGAGCCACCCTTCAGTATATAAATTGCTGTAATTAAACAAATATTTATTAAGTACCTACTACAAGGCACTAGATGCTAGTCATACAAAAATGAAAAATGATGCAATCTCTAACCCTCAAGTACCTTAGAGTTAAATAGGCAGGACTGGTGAGAATGGGGGTGGGAAGGGGAGATAGGAAATGGGGGGATAACTACACAAATTACAGGTAGATTGTGAGAGGCATCCTGACACCATGAAAGAACCTCTGGAGTCAGAGGATATGGGTTCAAAACCTGCCTCTGATGCTTATTACCTATATAACCTTAACCTTTCTTATCTGTGTGACTGGGTTTGATTAAATGACCTCTGAAGTCCCCTTGAGCCCTAGATCATCATTCTATGATACGGGCAAAAAAAAGTCTAGTCAATGTGCTTTAGGGGCAGCTAGGTGGTACAGTGGATAGAGTGCCAGGACTGAAATCAGGAAGACTCATCTTCCTGAGTTCAAATCTGGCCTCAGGCATTTTCTAGCTGTGTGACCCTGGGCAAATCACTTAACCCTATTTGCCTCAGTTGCTCATCTGTGAAAAATGAGCTAAAGAAGGACAAGGCAAACCACTCCATTGTCTTTGCCCAGAAAACCCCACATAACAGTAATGTGCTTTTGGGAATTCTAAGGAAGGAGAAAACACTGTCATGGCAGAGGGGGCATCTGTTGATTGTTGTTCATCCTTAGTTCTTGAAAAGGATCAATGACATCAGGAGGGTGATGCCTTGACTTGCAAGTGCATTGGATTTAATTGAGGCAGGTCTGCGCAAAGTCTTCAACCTCACTCTCCCCCAGAGTCATTTGGGATCCAGTGGCAAGACATCGGTCAGATTGGTCAGGGCATCTGAGCTGAACCTTGAAGGAAGAGAAGGATTTCCACAATAGAGAAGGGAGAAAAGGAGTAAAGGATTGGGAGACAGCTTCTACAAATGCAGGTTTGATTTTTTTTTAATATAGCATTTTGGTATACATGCACTATTTCTGGAATATAGTTTCAAAGCTCTTTAAGAACCTCTTTGACATGTAGTACTCAACATGATTATAGGAAATTTTCTCTATTATACTTCCTAAAGACTTTAAATAAGTAAACAAGCATTTGTTAACTCATTAATATGTTCCAAGCTCTCTGCTAAGCTCTCAGAAACAAAAATAAAAACCCTTAAGAAGCTTACATTCTAAAGAGGAAACCTTAAAGTTTTCTAATAAGTCATCAAGTGAGAGCAATTAAACCACCTTTGCTGAATTAACATCTCCTTTTTTCTTTTAATGCTCAGACTCCAAAGAGTTTAGAATGGACATAAGCACAGCCCTGCCTGGGAGGGAGGGTGATGACTTCTGACAGCGACTTTGTGCCCTGTGGTTCTATCCTTCAAAAGACTCAGAAGGGCTGGTTCAAATCAAGGCCTAGGAAAGGGAGTCCCAAGCTAGGACCAGACTTCAGAATGTGTTAAAAATGTCCCACCCCCACTTGCATCAAAGCTTGAAATGAGTTTTCTGCTTTTTACTGTGGACAAACATTCCCCCCCAGAGGGAAAGTCTTTGATCTGCAGGGCAAGGCTCTCACAAGCAGGGAATCTTCAGAGAAGGAGAGATGGTGATGGAAAACTATGGCCAGGGGGATCTTCAGTCTTCTCTTTTATCACCATCTCAGACAAAATTCAGATGCTTTCTCCATTCCAAGGAAAATACCTGCCTACCAAACAAAAATGGAATTTAATTAAGAGCCAGGCTACTGCTATTCAACCCTAGCACCTTATCTCCTGGCACCATATCACTGACTCTAAGCTTTTAAATATATAAACATGGGACGTGCCATAATGTAACTGTTTGCAGTGACAACAATCCCCAGACCACAAAGAATACTATAACAAAAGCTTCAAAGACTCTTCCGAGAATCATAGAAGGATTTCCAGCACAGCACTGTTAAATGTCACACATACCCACACCACAAAACAAAAGTGGGGTGGGTGGGAATTAGGGCCTTGGGACTTTGGCTTGCTTTTTGTTTTCAGTTGTTTGAGTGGTTTTTGTTTGGTTCTTGTTATACCAGTGTGACAGCAACATCTACTACGTAGGTTACACTGATTTTTCCTTTAAAGGTAGTGGAACAATCCTTAAAATTTAATTGGCTTAGGGGGCTCAGGTTAAGAAATTTTTCTGGTAACCTAAGAACCAAAACTAACCCATGAGGATGCAGGAGTGACTCTATCTCTCAGCCTTGCCCAGCACACCAGCATGGCCAACAGAGAGGCAGAGAAGCTGAATCCATCCTATATCCTTACTAAGCATCCTTTCCATGCTATTGCCAAATAAATCTCCTTTTGTTAACTGTTATATGGTCTACAAATGTCTCCTTTTGTTCTAATTCCAAACCTGAAGCATCACAAATCAGGCTTAGCCTGTAACAGTATGGCAAAACAGATTATAGGTTTTGACTGAAGGGTGTCATTATAATGCCACTCTTTCCCTCTGACCTTTAGTTATCTGTAAGATGGAGTTGGGCTAGATCTCTAGAGTCTCTTTCAGCTTTAAAAGTCTGTAATTCTACCAGGCTAATACCTTAATTTCATGTGCATCATATAATGGTAATTAGAAGGGTGAGGCATCTAAGTGACACAGTGTATCCAACACATTGGACCTTAGATATAAAAGTAGAAGGGACCTCAGAGACTATCTAGAACACTCATTTTGCAGATAAGGAAACTGAGACCCAGGGAGGATGAGACTTGCCCAAGGTCACCTTGGCAGCAACCATCAGAAATGAGATTTGAATTCATACCCTCTGATTTCAGAGTACATGTTCTTTTCCTTTGTACTACACTGCTATCTCTGGTCCTTCCCTACTTCTATTGATATTGTACCATGCAATCTCAAATGAACTAATTCACTTCACCATCCAGTCATTTCCCCCTCCTCCCACCCTCTTGGTGTCCATTTTTCAGAAGGGGTACAGCTTTGTCAAATGTGTTATTTTGATGGATTACCCAAAGATGCCTCATAATTCTAGAAAAGAATGAACAGAGGCAATGTTCTTACAAACACAATAGAAGAAAAGCAAAACTCTGACGTCTGCAATTATAGAGATAGGGTGAATTGGGGCCACAGAGAAAGGAAGAAAAGATGAAATCCCAGGGTTTAACAGGCAGGGAAACAGCGATGGCTCCAACCAGTCCTTCCAAGCCTTATCTATGACAATTTGATTGGGCACAGTTGAAAGAGCAGAAAGGACTAGATGACCTCTGAAGTCCCTTCCAACTCCCAGCTTCTGTGTCCATGAGTCAACAATGTGATATGGCAGCCAGAACAGCTAATGCACTCTTAAACCAAATTAAGAGAAGCATCAGGGTCCAGGATTAGGAAGGTAAAAGTCCCACTATACTGTGGCTTGCACATGTGGAATGTTGTATTCATTTCTGGGAGCCATATTCTAAATTGGTTGTTGATAAATTGCAGAATATCCAAAGTAGGATAATAGGGAGGGCCTAAATCATACCATATCATGGTAAATTGAAGAATCTGAGAATATTTCAACAGGAAAAGAGAAGCCTTGGGTAAGAGCTATCCTCAAATATTTAGGCTATTGCCTAGAAAATAATAATAGCTAACATTTACATGGTACTTACTATGTACCAGGCACTATGCTAATTCTTATCTCAGTTGGTTCTCCCAACCATCCTGAGAGGTAGATGCTACTATTGTTTCCATTTTACAGTTGAGGAAACTGAGGCAGACAGGTTGTGACTTGCTCAAGGTCACACAGTATAAGTATCTGAGGACAGATTTGAGCTCAGGTCCTCCTTACTCCTGACTCTAGGTCCAGCATTCTATCCCCTACACTGCCTGGCTACCTTTAAAAAGGGGCATCTGGCCCAGGAGAGCAGAATTAGCAATGGGGGTGAAAGTTGCAAAGAAGTAAATTTCAGCTTTGATCTGAGAGAAAAAAAACTGCCCAATAATTGGAACTATCCAAAAATAAAATGGGAAATCTGGGGAGATGGTGGTCTTCCAATGCCTTCCAACTCAGACTCTGTAGTTCTCTGAATATGCCAATGAAAATTTTCCCCAAAAGGTAAAGAATTACTTTTCTAAATAAGCAAGCAGAGGTTTGGCTCCAGCCACTGATTTGAAGGATTGAGGAAGGAATGAGGAAGGGAGGAGAATACTTCAAAGAAGCAGCCATTTCCACTGATCTCTTATAGTCCTCCATTTATAACAGAACTAGACATGTTTCCTACATGTTGAACCCATATTAATTTTTAAATCATTTTTAAGAAAAAAAAACACAAGGAAAAGGGGGAAATAGTGTTCCAAGCATCAAGCTAACTAAATCTCAATCTTTTAACTCAACTAATTTTTTTTAATTCAAAATTAATTCCATTATAAAATGTATATTCCCACAAAATATGGTTCCCAATGCCTTACTTCCCCGAGGACACTCCCCATCCCCCTACTGCTCCCCATTTTGCTAACCTTGGAGAACACAAACATCTACCCACAGCAAATGTACTCAGGATCTCCCTCCAATCCGGAGCCAAGGGACAGTTGTATATGCCATCGTTAACTATTGCCAAAATGGCAAGGAAAGATTCAAGAGCGGTAATTTTTGAAACTAGAATCCCAGACAGACAGATACACACACACACACACACACACACACACACACACACAATCTTTTTGACCTGATGTGGTTTCTGGCTTGCTAATAATCCTATACCTATACCCAACTAATTCCAACTGGTGGTTTCCTCTGTTCCTGTCTGAAGTTACTAGGTTGGTCTCTCTCTAGGAGATAGACATATAATTTCACCTAACTAATCTCAATTGGGTCCTCAAATTTCTTCCTATTTAGATCATGGGGAGAGGGGGAAAACATTGGGGTACCAGAGGACCTAGTTTCAAATCCCAGCTCAATTTACTGCCTACATGACCTAGGCAAATCACACCACCCAGGAATATGCTGGTAAATGTTTAACAAGGTGGGGAGAAGTCAGGGAAGAGGTTGCATGCTGCCATACACTTTTAAGTTTAATCTGAATTATTAACATTTTCTTAAGTCTATTTAATCAACAAAACAATGAACCACACCCTAACTTGTAAATTGCCTAGTTCTGAAGTGTAAACCCTCACCATGAAAATTGGACAATCCAAGACCTGTTAGTGCTGGCCCCAACACCTGCTGACCACCTCTACAGGCTTTAGTTTGCTTGTCTGTAAAGGATCTCTTCTTACTCTGCTATATATACTCTCCATGACTTTTTACCACATTTCCCACAATGACTGTTCTAAAACACCCCCTTTTTTCTTTGAGGGGTTAGAGAGATCTGACTTTCAACCTCAATACAATACTAAAACTATTCTCACCAAGGTTATCGCCCACAGTGCCAAAATATTTATTGGATTGGATATGGATAGAAATGTTCTCATAACTTTTTCCTCCTCTTACTAAAATATTTCTTTTTTTTCTCTCTTCCCCCTGAGTCCTCTTCAACACTGGAAAATCCACAAGTAAGGATGGAGGCCAATAAAAAGCTCTCCGATAGACTAATACCACAAGACCCAAAGCTAGTACCTAGATCTTCTCTCAGGCCAGTTGTGATCCTCCCCTATCAACGGTGATCAATTAAAGCTAAATAAAATGGCTCTGTATCCTCCATATGACATATTAGAAACCAAAGAGGCCCAAATCTATTTAGAAAATTCCTCTGTGGCTTTACAGAGTGGTTTTTACACTTCTACCATTTTCTATTCTAGACCCAAGGAGACAAAGTACTTCTTCATCCCAAAGATTTTTCATTTGCTAAAACAAAAGGAAACAGATCTCTTGATCCGAATGGCAGGTGACGGTCAGAGTCTCCACTCCATTTCTTTCCCACACGTAGTCTCTGAGAAGTGCTGCAATTCTCTATATCAGTTTGGCCCTGTTCCATAAATATGAGGCCCCTCTCCCTTCCAGACTGGCCTCTCCCTCTTTAGAAGACCAGGTGCCAGTAGATAAGCTTCTGGAACCAGTTGGATTCTTTCTGGAAGCTAAGTTCCCACCAGCTTTGGGGAGCTTTCACACAGCCCAAGGGGCCAGCATCCTCCTGTTCAGTTGGGGGAAGGAAATGTGATAATAAAGGAATGTGACTCTTGCTCACTGTCCTCCATGAGGGATAGATAGAACATAGAGGAAGAAGGAAACCAGAATGCAAGGCCAAGAAGCACCACTACTTAATAATAAACCTTTCTGTCTACGATGATGAAACAAAAAAACTGTGATGGAATCCATAGCTGATTTAATTTATGATTTCCATTCATATGGAAGAACCAGACCATGCTGCCCAGACAATGATGGTCAGCTCCCCCACTGAGGCTTAGTCTGAAGATGATGAAGTTGGGCTCTGGCTCTTGGATCACATTCTATAATCTCTCTGCCCTGAAAGGCAGTTAAGGGGAGGGAAAAGCATGGTGAACTTGAAGTGTTGACCTTGGAGTCACCTGTTCTGAGTTTGAATCCCCAGCCTTTCACTTACTACCTTGGGGAACCTTGGGCACCTCTCTGGGCCTCACTTTATTGAACTGTGAAAGGAAGGGGTTGGATGAGATGACTTCTAAGGTCCCTTCCAGCTCTAGACCTATATTCTCTCCACCCCAAATCCAGATTTCCAAGAGCTAAAAGAGCCTAATAGATGAAATACTATAATAAAACTGTCCAGCTAAAGCACTCAGGAGAATTTGAGAAGGGGTGGGCACCTCTGCTCTCCATATGGAAACTGATTTGGTTCCAGAAAGGTCCCAAGAGGGTGGGTCTCAACTCAGGTGTTCTTCACAAGTATAAGGTATGGGTCTCTCAAGATAGCTGAACCCCAGCTGGTCTTAACTACTGCCAAGAAGCTCATGTCCAAAGGGATCTCCTGAAGTCCACACTTCAGTCTCTCAGAAGGCGACTAGGTTTTAAGGGGAAGGAAATGTGAAATGGAGAAAGGCAAAAGGAGTAAAGAGAACAGAAACATCAATATGTTAATGTCTTTGAATCAGTGTGGCATAGTGGATAGAGGTGATGGCCTTGAAACCAGCAAGACATGAGTTCAAGTCCTGCCTTAGACATGTACTGACTGTATGACCCTGGGCAAGTCATTTAACTTCTCATTGTTCTAGACAAACTCTTGAAGACTATGTGTTGCAGAGAAGATGTGGACCTGTGTTTGTAGAGAAAGATTCCTCACCTGTGAGTTACCTATATCAATGAAATCACAGGTCCAGTCTCTATCCCTATCTCTACAGTTAACTCTCTAGAGTCTGGATAATTCAAGAACTTCAGTTTGTTGTTGTTTTTTTTTAAGAAACATATTTTTAGGGGCGGCCAGGTAGCACAGCGAGTAAGAGCACCAGCTCCAGTGTTGAGAAGACCTGGAGATCGAATCCCAGGCTCAGACACTTAGCACCCACCCAGAAACACCTGGCCGTGTAACCTTGAGCAAGTAACTTAACCCCAATTGCTTAGGGGTGGCCAGGTGGCTCAGCGAGTAAGAGCACCGGCTCCAGTGTTGGGATGACCTGGATCAAATCCAGGCTCAGATACTCAGCACCCCACCCAGAAATAATAACTGGCCGTGTAACCTTGAGCAAGTTACTTAACCCCAATTGCTTAAAAAATAAAAATAATTAAAAAAAAAAGAAACATTTTTAAAAGGTTTTAATCTTCCCACCAAAATAATTGCCCCGAGCTGCTCAGCTGGAATTCAAGTGAGTTTCACCTTCTCTCCCAGACTCTTCCGACATGTAAAGGTTCAAGAAGTATGGAAAAGACCAAAAGCATGAAGCAAGAAGAAAAGAGGAAAACCGCCTAGGTCAAAGAGGCCTGGATAATCCATATGCGGGACCCTCCTTTTCCCTGAATAATCAAGAACAGTTTTTTCAAAAAGGACGAGCTTCACCAGCTAGAGATGGGGCCAAAGCTGAATTCTCCAGTTTCAGTGAATCAGCACAAGTTTTGTTCATATGCCAGAGAAACTTAGCTCCCACATCTCAGGCCAGGTTCTCAAAATCCCCGCCTTGGACCCTACCTCCATGTAGTAAACCCACAAACAAACATGTAGCCAACCAGAGCTATGCACACTGAAAAACAGAAGAGGTAGGTGAGTGCTTAGATCAGGCCTGCACAACCTGCAGCACACCAAAGGATTTGGGGCGACCCACAAAAACACCCTCTACATTTTTCACAGGCTGCCCTAAATCCTGTGGTTTGCTCACGGGCCACAGGTTGTGCAGGCCTGGCTTAGATCTCAAACATCAATATGGGCTAGGATTTTTGTCTTTTTCCCTAACCAGAGAGAGAGAAAGACAGAGAAATAGAAAAAGACAGAAATAGAGAGAGACAGAGTCTGAGAGAGAGAGAGAGTGAGGGAGAGAGAAAATGAATGGATGAATCCACTCCTTTAGTAGGGGGAAAGAATGAGAGAGAGAATCATAGAATATTAAAGGACAGAATAGGAACTGGCCCCTCGAGTGAGAAGTAGATTTGTACATAGATGATCAAACCTCTCTTTCCCAGGCTCTTTTCACTCAAAGTGAGAATGGGATCAGAGAACTACCACAATTACCAAGATTTTCAAAGAAGATGTAACACAGGAGGAAAGAACCAGAGATATTGGAAAGGTGTTGGTATGGCAAGGAGACAAACTGTTTCCAAGAGCATTCAAAAAGGAAGTCTCCTTTGTCATTGGGGATTCAGAAGGGACAAAGAACGGGGACAAAGGGACTGTGGGACCAGAGACAAAAGGAGGGCCTTGTCTAAAGAGGATCTTCATCTTTCTGCAGAGGGCAAACTGTCTGTTGCTTGAGGTTTATATTCAGCTACACCTTTGATTCCATGACACCTCTGGAGAAAGGGTAAGTGGATTGACCACATAGTGATAATGCATAATAGAACAGAACTTGCCCAGAATGTTCAACTCAGACTTTGCCTTCTAAGTCTATGTTCCACCTGGGCATGACCTCCTTTTAATTGGAGCTCTGTCTAGTTTTGGTTTCCTTGGGCAAATACAAATGCCATCACTTAGGCTCAAACCCAAAGGGAGTCATTTTCTATTCTTGGCTTATTACCCCCAAATATTTGAGTTTTACTTCAGAGGAATCTCCTAAATAAAGTTCAAGTATAACTTTCTTCTGGATGTGAGCAACAGAACCACCCCCCAACCCAAAGACAGTGAATAATATGTATATCAGGAATGAGAAAATTCTTATTTCATTTGCTGTAGAAAATATATAAGAAACATAGGAATCAAGGAACCCATGAACAAATGGGGGAGGGGGGAAAGAACAAGCATTAATTACCTACCATGTGCCAGACATTGTGCTAAGGACTTTATAAATATTATCTCAATTGATCCTCACAACAAATGTATGACATAAGTACTGTTATTATTCCAATTTTCCAAGTTGAAGAAACTGAGGTTAAGTGACTTGTCCAAGGTCACACAGCTAGCACGCTTCTGAGGCTGGATTTAAAGTCAGGTCTTCTTGACTCCAGGCATAGCACTCAAACCTCTGTACCATTTGGTTGCTTATATGAAAACACAAAGCACTCAAAGAGCCCTTCAGAGCCCGTGGAAGGTAAAGATATTTGGAAGGCTGCTGAACAAGCAATCCCCATTCATCTCAACCTGCACAGGCTGAATAATTCACAGAAACAACATGATAGGATAGCAAAGTGCACATCTCCTGACTGGCCATAATGCAGTCCCATCCCAGCACCCTTCCAAAGAGCATCCAGCTGAGGAAACCTCCCTTTAAGATAGGGTTTTTACCTCTTTTTGTGTCATAGACCCCATTTGTCAGTCTGGTGAAGCATATGAGAACAATGTTTCATCTCTCTTTGTATCCATAGAGCTTAGCACATGTTTATTGAAATAGATAAAATAAAATTCATAAGATTACAAGGAAAATCAATTACATTGAAATAGTAATCAAAATATTATTTTTTTTAAGTTCAGAGTCTCCAGGTTAAGACACCCTGCTCTGATACCTGGCTGGTGCTGTTGGGCAAGTCTCTTAACTTCCCTAGGCCACAGTTTTCTCAACTGTAAAATGAGAAAGGATGGGGAAGATCTAGAAGGCTCTAATTTTAGGATTACCCATGAAGTTACACCTCAAACTGAGAAAGCCTACTCTCAGGATGTCACCTTTTTTTGGCAACATGTAAGCACATGGGAAGGAAGGAAGGAAGGAAGGAAGGGAGGAAGGAAGGGAGGGAGGAAGGGAGGAAGGAAGGGAGGGAGGGAGGGAGGGAGGAAAGAAATGAGGGATCAAACAATAAAAATGTCATTTGTTGCTGCTGCTGTTGTTATTCCCAAAGACATTCCAAACTTTAGAGCCCTAAGGGCTCTGTCCTTGGGATGCCTAAAGGTCCTAGTGTATTTGTCTATATAGCCAGACTCACACATATCCCAAGTTTATTGCTCAGCTTCAAGCATACCACCAGCTCTCAACCTCTTTAAGAGTTTTACTGGCTGTTGATTCTTCTAAGTATCTGCTTGGTTTAGCGGAACACAGCAACAGCTAGGGGACCAGAACATGCCATCCTGTAGAGCCTCCCTTCTGGCTCGAAGGAAGGGTTGCAAGAGCAAAGCTCAGGCTATGAGGGACGTAAAGTAGCTACAGTTAACCATTTGACCAGGAGGCTAGATATTACATGATGGAAGGGTAAGCAGTTTGTAAACAACAGCATGGATGGTCTGCCTTCACCTCCATGACTTTTCTGAGAAGAATTTGAGAACTAGAATAAACATCTCAGTCAGGAAAGTGCCCGTGTCTCCAGTTTTCCTCTTAGCTCTTTATTCTTCCTCCTTCATGGACCCTCCTTGAATGGGCTGTACAAAGTGTTGTATCTCTGTGACAAGATGCTTTAAATCAGAGGCCTGAAGGGCTCAGTCCAACACTAGCAGAGGTTCTAAAGCTGAGCACTTACCCCTTCCACATGCACCTCCCCATTGTTTTAATTTCCCAGAAGAATCGCAGGCCGGGTGTTCTGATAGGGGCCTGGTTTTCATTTTATGTGATAAAGAAAGCCAAGGACTAGAGCCATGCCCTGTCCCAGCTCCTCCTTCTGCTGCCTCAAGCCTTTCTCTCCAGAATCCTCTCCCCACAATGTCTCCTTTTGCTTCCCTCCCTAAGCCCTTCTGGGCTACTCCCCACCATTCATCCCCTCTATCCCCCCCAACCCCCAGCTGCTTACTCCTTCCCACACTACTGCAGACACCACTCCCTCTCAGGGATGTAAAAGAAACCAGCTACCCTGGAGGCCTAGAATCCCACCATTTGTTCTCTTGGCCACCACCAGTGGCCCATCAGCACCAACCAGACCTCTCTGAAAATATCCCATCATGTCCAAGACTGAGAATGACATTCAAAACCAGAGGCTTCTGCAGTCTGAAATCCTAAAAGGACCACACACAGACACAAACGCACACCCGGACACAAAGGCATCTATCCCCACCCTGGGCCTCACACAAACACCCACCCTACTACACCTCATGCACTCGGTGATGCATGCAAAAATGCCCCTCTAAGGGATTGTCTGTTGTACCCACACCCCTCGATGTACACAACAGGAATAAACAAGCTGTGGACTTGATTACTGTTGTTTCTCCAGTCAGCATAAACCTCACTTGGCCTATCTCTTCCATTATTTCCCTTTGCCAAAGAGAATGGAGACAGTCGAGACAGTTCTCACCTCTTAGCCATTTGACTTCACAGGAAGAACTCTAGGGCAGCTCCTCTCTCCCCAAACAAACGTTCTATGGGGTCCCATGTGGAAACCAACTTCAGCCACCATCCCTACACCCCCATTCCCAACCCCAACTTGTTCCTGCTGAGTGTGAGGCCAGGAGAGCACAGCACATACCCATAGGCTGTATATAAACAGTCCTTTGGGGAGTCAGGTTGCAAAGCTCAGCATGGCAATGGGACAGTTTATTTGCTTGGGAAGGATGTTTATACATTGGAGCTTCCAGGATCACACTCCCGAACTAACTGGAATTTGGAGTTCCACATTCCTGTCTGCTCAGGCCCAGTTTTACTCCAGCCTTTGGTTCATGGAACTACAGAATTGAGGGTTGAGGGAAAGGAGAATGCAGAGTGAAAGTGGGGTCAGCCAGGACCAGGACAAATACAATCCTGAGAACATTGCTGGGAAAAAGAAGAGTGAGGGATAAACATTTTATTCGATACAAGTTTGCAGCAGTGCTTCCTTGGCCCTTTAATGCTTCATGAGTTTCACATACATACTGAGAAGTATTCATTTGTTCAATCTTTTGCACATCTTCTGTAAGCAGAGCCCTATCCTAGGCATCACTGAAGATATCCAAAGAAGACTGAACAATCAAATTGAACTGAATAGAGAGATAAGACATTATGCATATGTAAGAGTAAAGAATAAAGCAATGAAGTTTTGGTGAGTATATTGTGTGTAACACCCGGATCCCTTTATGAGGTGCAAAGACCTCTCTGATTGAGTCAAGAAGAGAACAAGATCAGATGAGCCAGCAAGCCTAGCCATTCCTCAGTGAGCTTTAAATAGCTAAGCAAAAAGCTACCGAAGGAAGAGACTCCTCTGGAGTGGGAAGAGGAGGGAACGTGTCTCTTCTCCTCCCCTCTTCCCCCAGCTCCTGCCCCTACCACATTAGCCATGCTCATTGAAAGGAAGCTGCTGCAAAGACACACTCCAAACAGATAAGGATTAAAGAAAGTAATTCAAAGGAAGAAATGAAACATGGAGAGGGATAGATCCTGTGAGATCAGCTGAGCAGCTGGTCCAGAAGAGACATTATACCCAAACAGAGGTGCCAAGGGATTCTACGAAGAGAGAGAAAAGGGACTCCCAGGCTTTGTAATACCAGAGACATGACCTTTATGTGCTTCACCATATGTGCTACCATTGCCTTGTAAGTCTGAGCCCACTCTTCCCATAGACCCTGTACATTTGGGAGAATGTGCTCCAGGTTTAGAGGGAGAACATTTCTTAATTTCTGTTCTTACCATGACATAATAGTAAATGTCTTTTCTAAGAACTAATTGTGTCTAATCACTGTCTGAGTGATTATTAATAAGAAGTATACCAGTGGGGTCTTGTGAACTAGAGTATTAGGAATACAGCCCCACAGGATTACCCACCTTGAACCCAAAGCAGCAGCTGTTCTCTAGGGACCCAAACACAAGTTTCTGTGCAATTTAGGAGAGTATCCCAGAGGTAGTATTATATATACATGCATGAAAGTTTATGGAAATGCTTGTTTTGTTCCATGAATTAAAAATAAAATAAAATTTTAAAAATAATAATAATAATGCAAGGTGTCACTCAAATAGAACTGGGTATAGAAAGCACTACAAGAATTCAGAGAGAAGGACTATTTTAGAATGAATCAATCAGGAAAGTTTTCACAGACCCTAGCACAATGCAATGGAAAGTGACATATTTGGCAGAACAAGGAGAGAACTCAGGCATCACCAGTTCTGGAGGTGGTCTGGTAGATGATGCCAGATTTAAAAGGTCCCAAGTTAGAAAACTCAGCATTAGGAGAAAGAAAAAGGGATTTCCTTGAGTAGTATTACTTCTTGGAAAAAAGAGGAGGATTGCCTACATGGCTCCCACACCTGAAGGACCAGAGAAGGGGTGCCCTAACTTGGGAAAGCAAGAGACCTGGTCTTTGCCTATTAGAGTGAGTGGTCCGAATACTGTAAATTCAGTAGGAAGAGGCGATGCTTATTGATGAGCCTCAATATATGATTGCCATATGAGGGTGAGCTTATGGGCTATTTGAGGGTTGGGGGGATGGGTCCCTGTAAGAACTTTGAGTGCCTCATGTTTTCTATAGCTGTTTATGGGATATCAGTCCCATGCATCACCTATATTCCTATGGGCTGAAATGAATGCCATTCTATATCCCTCCATAAAAAAAAGTGATGTACTTGGAGTTATGGCCCCTGAATTTGAATCCTAGCCTGGCTACTTCTAACCTGTATGACCTTGGTGATGTCACTTAGTCTCTATGGGCCTCACTTTCTTTATATGTGAAATGAAAGGGGTTTTGAATAAATCAATCATCAAAAAAAATTTAAGCAATAACTGTTTATCAGGCGTTTTGCTAAACACTGAAGACATAAAGAAAAAGTAAAAATAGTAGGTGACCTCTGAGGTCCCTTCCAGCTCCAGATCTCTAATCCTAGAAGGTAAACCTTGAAAGATGAGTATGTTGAGCAGGAATGCTGTGTAGCGAGGGTTGTGAGAAAATGCTTTTCCAAACTTTAGTGAATCAGTCAAGGCGGAAAGGGAGGAAACCTGGGGAGCCTGGGAGCTGTATGGAGTTTCAAAGGGTTTCATCAGCCTTGGCAGAGACTTTGAAGAGCATGTAGTACAACCCTGTTACTTTATAGATCAGAGAACAGATCTTCAGAGGAGTTAAATGACTAGGCCAAGCTCATACATCTTAGAATCAAAGCTGGGACTAGAAACCCCACCTTCCAGATCATGGTAGTTTCCACTGTACTGCCCTGCTGCCTCCTGGATTACCAGGTTCTCTGCTCCCAAATAACCATAAAGTTTTACCTGTGTCTTTGTTTCTCCACCCATCTGTCAGCTCTTTGGCCTTTATCCATCCCCCCTCCCCAAAAGAAGGGGACTCTCTCATCTCAGCCCTAGAGATGAAACCTGAGCTTCAAGTAGGAATAGGCTTTATGCACAGGCCTGGGAGCCAGGGTTGCCAGGAACAACACCGTTGTCTTGGGGGAGAACAGACTCTTGAATAATTAGCTCATTCCCCACCAGAGGAGAATGGGGCCAACACTGAGATACTTCAGAAGGGCCCTGCCAAAGTATCCAGGCCCAGGGTGGCTGGGGGAGAAGGGTGAGAATAGGGTGTTGCATATATAGAAAAAATATATTGACAGCTCCCCTTCCCTAGGCCCTGCTCCCTGGATATCTGCACCATTTCTTCCCTGTTCTTTCCCCGCCCTGGCCCCACTACTGGGGTATACTCTGAGAAGGGTAGCAAGTGCAGCCACCACAGACCTTGGTCAGGAAACAGTTTATAAGCCTTTGGAAAAGCTGAGGTTGCTGGCAGCACCAGCACCATGTGGGGCTTGGCCTGAGCTTGCCTAATCATAAATCCAAAGATTCAATCACAATCAAAACTGGGGAAAAGGGATAGAGGAAGCTTGAGGGGAAAAAGGGCAAGGAAAGGCAGGTATCCCTCCCTGGAGATCCCAAGGACAGTAAAGGAGAAAGGATGCACCCTACTCCCATTCTATGACCCAGTGTCTCAGGCCAGTGACATTCATAGATACAACATGTTATAGTGAAAGTCCCCCTAGACTTGGTATCAAGAGCCTAGGGTCCATTCACAAGCAAGTCACTTTGCTTCAACTCAGAGGAACCTCAGTCTTCTCATCTGGGGTAACAACCCTCACACACCCTACTTCATAGTTCCTATGAGGGAAATATTTTGTAAACATTAAAGCCCATTGAAATGGGACCATCATCATTATTAATATTATTGTTATTATGGTACAGCCTGAGTACCTGATGGAGCTGAAAACCAGAGTCTCGAGTATCATTTGGGGAGAAAGGGCTCCAAGAGACTCTCTCATCCTCTTCACTATCCCCAAGTAAAATAATCTGGGTAGGGGGTTAACGGGAACAGAGCAAAATCCACGGAAATTGCTAAGCAGATCTTATGGAATCTTTGTGGTATGATGAAGATTCTTCTGAAATTAGAGTCCTAAATTCAAATCCTGCTTCTGATGCTTAATGCCTATGTAAACCTGGGAAGGTCCCTTAACAATTTGAAGCTTCAGTCTCCTCATCTGTAAAATGGGATGTTAGACTAGATGACTTCCGAGGTTCCTGTTAGCTCCAAATCTACTATTCTTTGAATAATCAATTCAGCATTCTCCAAACTTTTTTGATAGTTCAACCCATCAGTTAAAAAAGAAATCTCTAACATGCACACCAATATGTTCATATTTATTTATGCATAAATAAATATGGCTTTAAACTCAATTTACTTTGATACTTGTTTTTAATCAGCTGAAAAAGATACCTGAATACACAGATTCAAATAGAACACATTGTTGGGAACACTTTGTGAAGCATGATGTCCATTTTTCAGTCCCATTCACCAACTATGCAAAGGGTCTCAATGACATTTGCTCAGTGAATTTGCATCTTCCTTGATGTCAATCAATTATTCTGGAAAATTATCCTTTCTAACCTCCAACTGATGGTGAGATCCCTGGTTGATCAGTTATCCCAGGGGTCTGTGGTGATTTGTAGCCCCCACTTTGGAGACTTACTCAAAATGGTGGATCAGACTGCACATTGACTAAGAAAACCACAAACTAATGTTATCTATGTTGGATTATATTTTTATTCATTTGTTAAACATTTCCAGATTAGATTTTAATGTGATTCAGACACAGTCGAGAAGTTTTGAGGCAAGTCAGGTAAAGCTTTAATAGCTTAAAATCTCACCAAGACTTTTGGAGTATGCTGGATAAAAATGAATGACGGGCCTCAACAGAATCCTCAGGAATGCCTTAATGGAAAGTACTTGGTTAGGCATCCTACTCAAAAAAGTCCCAAGTCCTCCTTCCAGTTGAATTGCCCATTCAATCCAGCACAGCTAGACAGATTTTATTCCAAAGAGATAACTTTGTCTCTTTGGAGAAGTAGGGGCTAGGTGTTATCTGCTGAGAATTTGGGCATCAGGGAAGAAAGCCTGTCAGTTCAGAGACTACTTAGAGAAATGGTGTCATAAGAGAAGCACTTCAGAGGCGCTGGTGGTCAGAAGGAATTGACAAGATATAGATGAGAGTAGTCATATTAAATAAAGGAAAGGAAAGATTATTGAAATGTCTTTTTAGTCTGGAACATCACACTACTGAATCTCCCAGGTCCTCTGTGTGGTTCCAGACCTCAGTTTCCCTTATCTGTAAAATGGAGTTAATAGCAGTAGCCTTGTCTACCCTGCAGATAGAGTAAATAAGGAATGCGAGTACTGATTGTACCTTGAGAATAGTAGGTACTTGGTAAATGTTTATTAAAAAGACATCATATTATAGTAGGTAAATAGCTGCCCTAGAGTCAGGAAGACCTGTGTTCAAATCTCAAAACTAAGACTTATTACTTACGTGATTCTATGCAAATAGATGAATATCTTTGGACCCCAATTTCCTCATCTTTAAAATGAAGGGGTTGGACTAAATAATTTCTCAAGTTCCTTTAAGCTCTAGATATATGAACCTATGATTATTTTCTAAAATTATATCCCTAAGTAGTTAATAAGACATACTAATTCCCTTCCATTCTACATCTTTCTCCCCTTCCAAGAGAGTTCACCATCAGCTTCCTACTCCCACACACACATTCCCCATCTCAAATAAACACTCTGCTCACCTTGCAGGTAGGGGCTGAGAAAAGGCAGATTGATAGCCAAGGAAAAGGTAGAGAAAGTATGAAAAAAGAAGAGACAGAGAAGAGGGATGTGTCCTCACTTAGCCTTCCCTTTGGGCCTCCCTTTGCCCTGGTGCCAGTCTGGGAAGTTTTCAAGGGATAGATTTCTAAGCAGAGTGTCGCTTTTCAAGATGTCCATCTAGGACAGGGCCAACTAGCTGGTTGTTATGATTTGGGTGAGCTGACTCATTGTCCATAGCTATCCTCCTCACCCACCCCTCCCCACACAACACACCACACACATACACACACACACACACACACACACACACACACACCCTTCCTAATGAAAACTGAGAACCCTAGACTGTGAAGCGATTGCATCTCCTTGTCTGTGCAATAGTACTAATGTCTCAAATCATAGCAATGTTTTGTAAAAGTCTCAAACTTAGATGCACTCTCTGAGCTATGCTGGCTACCCTTTAGGAGCTTCTGAACAAAAACAAACCAAGTAGGATATAAAGACCAGGAGAACTTTGTACACAATTACAGACGCATCATATCTGTGACAACTAACTTTGATAGGCTGGGCTCCTCCCAGCAATGCGAGGTTAGAAGACAGCTCCAAAACACCCATGGTGTAAGGGGATATCCATATCCAGAGAAAGAACGACAGAGTCGGAATGCAGACTGAAGCAAACTACTTGTGCTCTCTCTTTTTTGTGTTTTGTTTCATTTTATCCCTTCTTTCTCATTGTTCAATCCATTGGTTACAATTCTTCTTTACAACTTGACTAATGTTCAATGTGAAGGTATTTGTGGGACCTATATTTGATTACATGCTGCCATGGTGGGGGAGGGGAAGAGGAGGAGAGGGAGGGGAGAAATTTTGAAACTCAAGGGATTGTGGAACTGAATGTTGTAGACGAAAAATAAATAAATAAATTTAAATTTTTAAAAAAAGGAGACATGGATGGGTACAGATTTGAGGAAAGAGTTGGTGTTTTCTGGCAGGGCATATCACATGCACATATAGAAGGATGAAGGGCACTCTAAGAAATGAGGAAAGCCCTTGCTTGCACAGAGAGCAAAATCAGACTCTCTCTGCCCAATAAGTGCCAGAGCTATAACCAAGGCAAGACAGCCGGGACTTCACCCCCAGGGAGCTGAATTTGGAAGTGACAATTTTATAATCTATTGACAGAACTTGAATCCTTCAGCAGCACAGAATTTCACACTTAATTCATATGAGTAATTAGTTAAAACAGGAAGCTACCAGATGTCTAGGTTAGCTCCTCTCCTCCACAACTTCCTCCGTGCCTTTCTTAACCTTGACTTGGGAATAATTGGTAGTATTTACAGCAAGTGTAAAAATGTCTGGTATGGCTCCAACATTCATTTCTCTACCTAATTCCTCCCTCCCACCAAGGCCACTTGGTAAAAGTCACTTTTGTGAAACAGATATTCAATAATAATAGCAGGACAGTTGATCTTCTTGCCCATCTAAGTATTGCAGTAGACTCTCACCCAGGATTTCACCATTCTGGTTAAGAGTTTGGAATGGAGCAGATCTGGAAACAATTCTGGTTAAGCCAAACCCACTCTGGGTCAGGGCAGCCTATCCTAAAGGACAGGCTGACATCTTAGAGGATCATAGAGGTACATAGGGAAGGGAATTAGTAGCTCCCAGAAGGGAGATCAAAGGCCATCTGGCTAAACTCCCTCATTTTACAGATGGGCCAGGTTGGGTTTGCCGAAAATTTCAGTTAGTAAGCACCAAAGGTGGATTCCACTATGCCATGTTCAGTGATTGCCTCTCCAATAACTGGTACCTTTTTGTACATGGTAAGAAGGGAAGGGAACAACAGATGCCTAGCTCCTGAAAGATGCCTCAGTTAGTTTGATTTGCCCAGCTTGGCCCTGCCCCAGAACTGTCTGCTCTAAAGCAGATGCAAATGTCTGATCTCCCAGATTTCCAAGGAATCGATGCCTACATCTCTACCCAGCTCCCCATCCTTACCCCCCAGCAACAGGTCTGGTACAGAACCAGACAAGTCACTGGGAACAGCAGACCAAAGAGGGTTCTCCAGGCGTTGGTCTCATTATAACGCCTCAGCTTAAGGCTAGTAAGAGAAGGAAACACATTTGCTGTCTCATAGAGTTGGCAGGGAGTGTTTATTTCCCTCAGCTGTCTAACATCCCTCAGGGCCTAACCTGTCCCCGGAAGAGCTTGACCACACGTCACTGGAAGCATCACAGCTTGATCTACCGCAGAGCACATGTTCGTTCCCAAGAGCAGAGATGTTTTAATAGGACTAATTGGTGGCTGTAAATCCTCAGTTGGAGCCACAAAGAGGCTGCAGGGGATATGAGGCCACTTGGCTTGGGCTCTAGCCTGAGAACAAGGTGTGTGCTCCCCTGGGCCAGCACGCAGGGCACTGCCCCAGGCCACAGCAAGGACTGACAGGACTTCTCCTGGTGCCAGCTCTGAGCTCAGGCTACAGAGGGCTTGGCCCCACAAATACCATAATGAGCTAAAAGCAAAGGGAACCAGATGTGGCCGGATCCAGCTGCTGAGATGATTGAGTCTTGCAAAATACAGCAGATCTGATTAGTGCAACAGCTTACAATGATCTTCATAGTCTCTGCCTTCTTCTCTCCATCCCATCTCCCTCTAACTCCTGACTCCATTCCTAGGAAAGTATCATTGAATTGAAGGCCTGGGCAGGAGTTTGGAAGAGAGACAGACCCTAGAAAGTGACAGTCAGGGAAACTAAGGAAAGCACCAATCTGAAAGCACCAATACTAGAGTTCCCATCTCTCTTTGGTTTGTCATATTTCCCAGTTAGTAGCTTTCCTTATTATTCAGTCCCCAGAGTGGACAGCAGATATATTGGTAAATGTTTAACAACCAGCTCTAGGTGGGGGAGGGAGGAGGTAGAATATATGGCAGGACATACTTTTAAGTTTAATCTGCATATTAATACTTTCTCTATCACTTTCTTAAGTTTAGACATTCAACAAATGAAGCCCTAATTTGTAGCATTTGCCAATTTCCAAAGCATAAATGCTCACACTGAAAATTTAACATTTGGGCCCTACCTTACTCCAGTCTGAAATGACTCCAGCACATACTTGCCTTGCCATCTGTACCTCTCTTGCCATTCCCTTTGGCACCAGTGCAGCTGGGAAATGCCAGCGGTGAGCCATAGACAGCTTTCCCTCCCTGCTATCCAAGTCAAAACTCCTCTGTTCAGCTCTGGGTGTCTTATCTGAAGAAAGAGACCAAAAATGCAGCAAATATTCAAAAAAAGGGCAACTAGCATGGTGAAGGGCCCTGAGTCTATTCCATATGAGGATGGGTTAAAGGAACTAATGATATTTAGCCTCTCTGGAGGGGAGTAGAGGAAAGGAGAGTAAAAGGAAGAAGGAGAGGGAGAGGGTGAGGGAGAGGAGGGGATTTGTTCTGTGAAGTTTGGATTCAGTCAAAAGGCCTCGGCTGAGGATCTAGAGGGTCACATATGGCCTTGAGGCCAGAGGTTCCCTACCCCTGGCCTAGACAATCCTCTGTAGCTAGATGTTAGCTCTATAGAAACAAAAATCAGACAGCCCCTGCCTTCAAGAAACATTCTCTCAGGTTCTACAACATGTTCACATATAAGTACATATCGAGTATAAGGCAATTTCAGGCAAAGACACAGGCAGTTGAAGGGATCACAAGGCAGTGCTTGAGCTGCCCTTGGAAGGAAGCTAGAGAGTGTAAGACAGAAGTGACAAGGGAGTGCATACTAGGTAGGTGAGATAGCCTGTGCAGACATGCAGAGATAGAAGATGATATGTCTGAGGAATAATGAGGCCATTTTGGATAGACATGAAGGTGGTCAATGTATAAGCCTGGAAAGGTAGGTTGGAACTCAGTTGTGAAGGTCTTTAAATGCCGGACAGAAGAATTTCTATTTCCTCCTGAGGTAAAATGGAGTCACTAGAGCTTATGGAGCACTGTACTTAAAGGATGTATCTTTGGCAGTTATGTGGAGGGTAGATTGAAGTAGGGAGAGAGTGGAGGCAAGACCAATTAATTAGGAGGCTTAACTCAATCTGGAAGCAGGCTTAATGGGACAGAAGAATCCAAGAAGCCTACCCTGATGCCAGTGTGATAGTCTAAAAGCCTACCCTCTCCAGTCCAATTCAATAAACACTTATTGCATTCCTACATTCTAGGTGCTTGGGATGCAAAAAATAGATATGACACAGATCCTTTTCCTATGGACCTTATTGTTTTTAGTAGTATTTTATTTTTTTCCAATTACGTATAAAGACAAATTTTAACATTCATTTAAAAATTTTGAGTTCCAAATCTTCTTCCTCCCTCCATCCCTCCCTAAGATAGCAAGTAATTTTATATAGGTTAAAAATATGTATAATCATGTAAAACATGCTTCTGTATTAGTCATGTTCTGCAAGAAGAAACAGACCAAAAGAATATAACCACAAAAAATAAAGTGAAAATAGAATACTTCCATCTTCATTCAGACTCCATCAGTTCTTTCTCTGAATGTGAATAGCATTTTTCTTCAATGAGTCCTTTGGAATTGTCTTGGATCATTGTATTGCTTAAAAGCTAAGTCATTCATAGTTGATCACGATACAATATGGCTATAACTATGTACAATTTTCTCCTGGTTCTGCTCACTTCACTTTGCATCAATTCATGTAAGCCTTTTGGGTTTTTCTGAAATCTATCTGCTCATCTTTTCTTATAGCACAATAGTGTTCCATTACATCCATGTACCACAACTTGTTCAGCCATTCCCCAAGAGATGAGAATCACCTCAATTTCTAATTCTTGGCCACCACAAAAAGAGCTACTATAAATATTTTTGTACAAGTAGGACAAGGACCTTATTGTTGAACTGTAAACCTAAAGGTAAGTTCCTTTGATCGAAATCCTCCCTCCATCCCCTGTTCAATGAAACAGTCTCTGCCTCTAAATTTATCACTGGATCTAAAAATCTTCCTCTCTGACAGGTCAATGCAGCAGTAGCTAGAAATTGTACTGTCTAGCACAACAAGTAGTGGCCTTGGGATCAAAGGATTAGAAGCCAAATCTTGACTCTCTTCCTAACTATGTGAATTTGGACAGCTCATTTTTAAGGGTCTCAGTATTCTCAGTGGTAAAAAATAAGGAGATTGAACCTGATGACCTCTAAGGTCCTTCCAGCTTCACATCTATGGTCCTATGACATAGGCAGAAAAAGAAACCACTCTTCTTCTTCCCCTCCTTCCCTCAGCCTCAGTGGTGCTGCTGCCCCAAAGCCAGAATAGCACAGCCCAGCCAAAAGCAACCAAAATGAGCTGTCAGCCCAGCCAGGGAAGGACATGTTAAGTATAAAAGGAATTTTTTTTGACCACATACTTTGGAGTTACAACTGCACTTTAAAGAGAGTGTCAGATTGGTAGAGCTGGTCAAGGTCCAAGACAAATGTTTGATGTTTGTTTTTTAAACCAGGCCTCCAGAGTTTCAAACCCAGAAAACTTATTAGAGGAAAATGCTCCTTTGACAGGCACTCAAGGGCACAGCTTTCTACAGGAGAGGGTTTAGAGCCTTCTCTAACATCATATCACCAAGAACCAAAGAAGACCTGCTGCCTGAGGTTACAGACAGATGAACAGGTGGAAGCATGATGAGCTCAGGCCCCAGGACTAGTAACAGAGTCAAAACATTTAACCCATGCAAAGCTCCTCTCCGACAGGCTTGATCCCAATTTAAAGAAAGACAAGGCTGATCAAGTGAAGTGACTGACCCAGAGTTAGACAATAAAGAAATGGTAGCAATGACAATAGGATTCAGGACCTCCTCTGTCACACTCCCACCCCAATTCAGCTAAGAATTCCCTCCTCAGACAATGAAGGTCATTTAAAGCACCTCATTAAATAAAATGAGGGTCTGTCTAACTAGACAACATGGCTGAATCAGTCAACAATTAACAGCAAATATTGACTAAGAACCTACTCAATGTCTAACCTAGAACTAGATGCTGCTGGGGACACAGAGAAGTCTTTACCTTTAAAGAGATTCTAGTCTAACTGGGGAGACAAAACAGACACTCATGCTAAGTGATTTCTTTTACCTTCCCTGGTCTAGCTCTGGTTGGTATGATGTGAGTTCTGTTTTGGTTTGGCTTATTGAGAGGTTTGAGGAAAGGAGGGGTGAAGAGAGACTTGAAAAGGCCAAGTATATGGACAATTAATTGCAACTGAAGAGGGTAGGAATTTAAAGCTGTGGGGAGGACAGGTAAATTCTATTTATTTAATAGCTGTAAAGACCTTCTTCCCAACTTTCCCCATTCCCAGATCTCTTAGTTAGTCAACTAGCCTTTATTAGGCACCTACTCTATGCCAGGCACTGTGTTAAGTGCTGAAGATACAAAGAAAGGCCAAAATCATAATAATAATAATTAATTGATTTTTTAAAAACCTGTCCCTACTTACCCTTGAAAGAACTCCCAATCTAATGAGGAAAACAACATGAAAAAAACTATGCACAAATAAGATACATGCAGGATGAATTAGAGATAGTCTCTAAGCGAAGGCCCTAAAATTGAGAATTTCAGAAAGCTTCTTAAAGAAGGAAGGACTTTAGCTGAGACTTGAAGGATCTGTGACCAGTGAGTAGGATGATTCTGGGTTAGATTTTAAATGTATCTGGTGAATGTTCATGTTTGGGGAAATAGACGAGTGCCAAAAGATTAATACCAAGAATTAAATGCTATCAGAAATCAAGATCACCCAGGGCTAAGACAAACAAAGGAAACTCCCTGAAGGAGGTGAGCTCTAAGCTTGGACCTTGAAGAATGGTGAAAATTTTAACAGGCAGAATCAAGCAGGGAGGAAGGAGGATCAAATATTAATCCTCAAAATATCAAATATCATATATTACTCTCCTTGGAATTTAAAGCTCTCCACAACTTAGGCTCAACTTATCTTTCCAGTTGAGTACTTGTTCTAGGCTATACTGCCTCTCTTAAAATGCTCTTTTTAAAGCTAAATAGAAATAAGAATGCTTTTTAAAATTATGTTACAGGATTGTTGTAAAGGGCAAATATCTGTAAGTACTTTGAAAAGTGCAACAGCTCTCTGTGAGCCCAGTAGACTGGCCTTCTTGTAGTTCCTCACCCATCTCTGAGTCTTGTTGCTAAGTCATTTTAGTTAGGTCCAAAGCTTCCTGACTCCATTTGGGGTTTTCTTGGCAAAGATATTGGGGTGGTTTGCCATTTCCCTCTCTGGCTCATTTGACAGATGAGAAACTGAGGCAAACAGGGTGTAATGGTAATGGAACTTGAAGATCCCTTTGTATTGGAAAGCTGACAGGTACTTAGCACCTGGTTTCAAATTAAGCCTCTGTAAAGTAACAGGAGGTATGAACCCCTGTTGCTGACATAACATGAAGGGGCTGAACAGGGAGGAGCTATGCCGTATATAAGGAAGAGCACAAGCTGGACAGTCAGAACTTCTTGAAACAAGCATCGTGAAGGCAGGGCAGCTGCTACTGGACTGAAGACTGAACTGAGAATTGAGAAGAACTGAGAAGGGGAATGAGAATTGAGAACTGAGACAGAATTTCTTGGAGCAAGCCACAAGGAAGCTGGATAAAGTGATTCTGATTTTGAGAATGGAGCTTATGGTGCTGAAGATTTCTGAAGGCCAGCAAGAGATGCTGAGGATTTCTGAGGGCCAGCTGAACTGCCGAGGACTTCCAAGAGCCAACTGGAGCTGCAGAAGACTGAGGAAGCATGACTGTGGTGTCGGTACTTTATACAATGTTGTTGTGACTTTGTTAATGTGCATGAATGCTACTGTGGCTTTGTTAAACCTTGTCTTCCCAGGAACAGACTGTGAAGGATTTGAGATGGACTGGACTCTGTAAGCTCCAATGTGGAGCAAGAACTGCATGGAGAGTTGGACAAGGAACTGGGAGCTATCTGCCTTTGAACCCAGGTGACAGTTTGGTGGATTCAGGTAGGAGCTACCTGCCTGGAGTCAAGATGAAAAGACCTCTCCATGAATACTAAGTAGTAACTGATGAAATTATCTGAGTAATGACTGATGAAATTGTCTGAGTAGTGACTGATGAAATTGTAATGTACCTGTGACCTAGGGGTAGATGGCTTTTATGCTTTCCACTACCCCTGAGTAGTGACTGATGAAATTGTTGCACCCCGGGGGTAGAATACTTTGACTTTTGTACTTTGTGTCCCTTAAGGCAAGCCTCCTTAAGGATAATTGAATGATTGAGTTACTAAATGATTAAGTTACTAAATGATTGTACTTTGTTGAAAACTATGTGACCACTTTGGTGAAAATTTTGTGGCCATTTTAGTGATAAGTTGTTGAGTTGTGACATGGTGAATGCTGTATTTTGATTTTCTGTGATAAGCTGTAACATTGTGAATGCTGTACCTTGATTTTCTGTGAATTTTTTGCTCTGATTTGTTACTGAATAAATATAGAGTTCACTATACTGTGTAATCAGAACCTTGGAAAGCTGTTCACAGCAGTAGTCCTCTGGAAAACTTCTCGTGCTTGGCTTAACACAGGGTGAAGTGACTTGCCCAGGGTTAGTTAAGTGTCTGAGGCCAGATTTGAACTCAGGGTGATGTTTTCCTGACTCCAAGTCTGGCGCTCTATCTATGGTACCACCCAGCTGGTCCTTTAGCTGTCCTCCATGCCTGGAACATTCTCCTTCCTCATATCTGCTTCTCAATATCTCTGACATCTTTCAGGACTCAGTTCACTTTCTTCGGGAAGATTTCCCAGATCCCCCATAAGTTGTTAGAGCCTTTCCCTCCAAGGTTAATTTCTGTCTACTCTGTGTATATCTAGTATAAGCATTGTCCTCCTCATTAGAATATAAGCTCCTTGAGGGCAGAAACTGTCTTTACTTTTTCATTGTTTCCCTAGCACCTAGCACTACCTGTCCAAGTAAATATTTAACAGATCTTTACAGATTGATTGACATCTTCCAAATAGGTCATAAACTCTACAAGGGCAAGAACCACATCTCATCTAAATTCTGGATCTTCCCCAAAGCCTAGTATAGCATTCTAGAAATAGTGTGTATTTAATAAATGCTTTTTGACCGACTGATTTGTTGGTTGAAGGTATCACCACAGTAGGAAAGGGCATGAATGATGATACAAAGGCAAAGTAATGAGGCAGATTGGTCTGATTGTAGAGAAGCATTCCTGTGTTTTGTTGAGGGCAAAAAATCTCTTTTCCAAATCTCCCAGGTTTGTAATTTTATAATCCTTGTTTCTTCTTTCTTGACTTTCCTGTTACTATGGCAGCTTTCCAGATGAAACAAAAATTAAGTCCCATCACAGTCAGTACAATCTATACATTTTTTTAACTATAAATGAGTGGCATTGAGGATCCAGGTGTCTACACAATTCTCCTACATATTATTAAAATGTCTGATCAAGAGACCTAGTGTACTAAACACCTGAGGATTTTATTACCACAAATTACTTTGCATATAGGTGAGAAACATCAGACATAAAAATACTAAGCCTTATTCTTCTTCACCTATATTAAGACCATCTTACCACACACACACACACACACACACACACACACACTCTCTCTCTCTCTCTCTCTCTCTCTCTCTCTCTCTCTCTCTCTCTCTCTCTCTCTCTCTCTCTCTCTCTCTCTCATGTACTATCTGCCCAAACCTTTAGCCCTTCTTTAACCTTAATACTTAGACTATGTCCTTTACATGCCTGGAAGATTTTAAAACACTTTGAGCAGAAAAATTGGGGGAAACCCATAAATACAATTCAAAAGCCATGTGCTCCAGGAGAACTGGTATAGTCTTTTGAAAAGAGGATATAGCTGTCAGAAGACTGGGTTTTCAGTCTTACTTCCACCAATAATAAGTCATGTCATTTCTCTTAATTTTAATTATGATTTAATACCTGACATATATCAAGCTTTGACGTTTGGAAAGCACTCTACCTGCATTCTCAATTGAACCTCAAAATGCCACAGTGAGTCAGGTACTACAAATATCATCACTACTACTTTACAGATACATAACAGTTGGCAAATAACCTGACCTCTCTGGACCTCAAAATTCCCTCCTTGGCAAAATTAGGATGGTTGGACTAGGTAGCTTCCAAGTCCCCATTTGGATCTAAATCTATGATCCTATCCTCACAGAGAGGTTAATCGAGGGGTCCATGTATTACAGGCACTGGAAGCTGAGAAGCCCTCCTAACTCCAAATCTAGTTCAAGCCATTGCCACACTGCCTCTCAAAATCCTCATATGTAAAATGGAAATAATGCATATCTTATTAATTATTCTTAATGATCTTAATTCAGATCAGAATCTAAAAACATTTGGATGTGTACAAAAGCATTCCAGAAACACAACCATTCTTTCATTTACTTGCTGTTCAACCTTAGACAATTGACTCCACCTGTCTGAGCTACAATGTTCTAATCTGTAAAATGGAGTCAGTTCGATCCAACAAAAACTTATTAAGCACCAATAATAAAAATAACTGACATTTCTCTAGGATTTTACATATATCATCTTGTTTTAACCTCATAACAACCCTATGTGATAGATATTAAAGGAATTATTATCTCCTATTTTTACCAATGAGGAAACCAAGAAATAGAAAAACTAAGTTACCCCCCCCCCAAGGATCACACATAATAGTATCAGAAACAGGATTTGAATCCAGTTCCTCCAGATTCCCACACTCTATCCATTATGACACACCAACTCTTATAAATATGTACTTCATTGGAAGAAGCTTTACAGGTTTTACAAATCAAAAAAAACATAACATATATAAAAGTCCTTTGCAAACCTTAAAGAGTTATATAAATGCTAGCTACTATTATATATTGTTGTCTTCAACAGGGGTTGTTGGCAAACTATAGTCCACAGAGCAAAAATGGTCCACAGTCTGTTTTTGTGTGGTGGATGACCAAACCCTACTTAGCTCGCTGACCATGCAAAAACAGGCAAAGAGGCAAGGCCAATTTGCCAACTCCAGGTCTACAACATCCCCAATGAGTGGGCTTCCAGACAGCTCTTAAAAACCTTCTACCTCCTTGAGGCAGCAGATTCCATTTTTGGAGGGGTCTAATTTTAAGGAATTTTTTTCTTACATTAAGAGGAAATCAGCCTTTTTGCAACTTCTGTCCATTGCATTAAGTTGTATCCTCCACTGCCAATTTTTAACAATTTATCCACATGATACTCCTTCAGATACTTGAAGACAATTATCATATACAACCCCCTCCTACCATCCCCCCCAAGTCTTCTCTTCTCCAGGTTAAATGTTCCTATTTCTTTTTAAAGGTCTTCCTATCACAGAACTTATGGTCTCCTCTTCTCTCCTCTGGACATATACCACACTTGTCAATGTCCCTTGTAAAGTGCCTACTACTGGACACAATGGTTCAGATGGGATCAGACCAGGTTAGACCTAGTTCTATATATCTATTAACACAGTCTAACATCACATTGGTTCTTTTGGCTCTGCATGGCAATGTGGATTCATATTTGACTTGAAATCCAACAGCATCCACAAGTCTTCTTCAATTGAATTGCTTTCTGCCCATACATCCCTTGTGTTAGACATATAGTTGTTTCTTTAAATACAAGTCTAATACTTTACATTTATTGGTGTTGTCTCATTTTTGTTCATTTCAGTCTCTCATTCCAATGGACAAAAACCTTTAGGGATCCCAAATCTGTCATACAATATATTAGCATCTATTCCTAGTTTTGTGCCATATTCAAACCTGATACATACACATGACACCTATGCTTTCCTATAAGGCATTAATTAAAATATTGAATAGAACAGAGCCAAGGAGAAAATAATCTAGTGTTCTACTAGAGAGATCTCTCCCAAGGTTTTACACCAGTCCATTAACTAACATTCTTTGCATTTAGTCAGTCGACCAGTTATAAACCCACATAGCTATATTAACAATAAACGATCTTGCCAGAAGGAACCTAGAAAGGACTGCCAAAGATTACAAAGCCTTGGGAAAGAAACCGAAGACCATAGAGGCCCAGGTGTTGTTTTCATCACTGCTGCCCATTGAAGGCAAGGAATGCAGAAGAGAAAAAAACTGATTAGGGAAGTGAACAGCTGGCTAAGAAGATGGTGTCTGAGAATGGAATTTGGATTTCTGGACTACAACTTAAAACATAGGAATGACAGGCTCCTGGCCAGGGACAAAGTGCACCTAATAAAGGCTGGTAAGAATATATTTAAACTGAAAAAGGAGGGGGGAGCAAGAAAATTGCCCATGTATATCTACCAAGCTAAATACCAGATACTAGATATGACATACTCTCTAGATACTGGAGAGTAACTACAATGAAGAAATAATAGCAGTTAGGAAGTTCATAGGAGACAAAAATCTAAGAAATGTCCATTCACAAATGCATAAAATTTAGGCAGCAAGCAAGAAGGAACTAGAAATTCTAATACAAAGGAGCAACTGTAATCTGTAGACTTTATGGGATAAAGCCCATGACTAGAATATGCCTAAGGATAGACATTTTTTTGTTCAGTCATTTCAGTTCTATCCAACTCTTTGTGACACACATTTGGGATTTTCTTGGCAAAGATACTAGAGTGTTTTGTCATTTCCTTCTCCAGCTCATTTTACAGATGAGAAACTGAGGCAAACAGGATTAAGTGACTAGCCCAGAGTCACACATTTAGTAAGTGTTGGAGGCCAGATTTGAACTCAGAGAGATGAGTTTCCCTAACTGTAAGTCCTGCGTTCTGTACACTGCACCACCTACCTGTCCTAAGGATATATACCTCTTTCAAAAGGAAGGAGTTAGGTTTAAAAAAAAAGAAGAAGAAGAGGGGGGAGTGTCATCGTACATGAAGACAATATGCATTAATTAGCATTAATTACTTTGCCTGTCAGTGAAAAGCATGAGGCACAAAACATCAAGTAATTTACTTACATCATTCATGTAAGCAAATCCAAAAAGTAGAAGCAGAAAATAATGGATAACACTGGAGTGAATGGGAAGAGAAGGAAAAACTGTCTTGCCTGCCTAGGCTACCATAGAGTCCTTGAACAGAAAGAGAAAGTAGATGAAGAATTCAGGAGATAAATAATAAAACCAGCACAGTGGGATAATAATAGTGGTGAGGACTTTAGTTATCTCAATATCTGCTGGAGACCCCTAAGCAGCTAATAATTTATTAACTTACCTTAGTTATAATTTCATCTTTCAAAAAGTGGAGAAACCAATGAAGAGACATTCTATTCTGGATAAGTCCCTTCAACAAGAAGGAACTGGTTGTTGGGATACAAGTGACAGAAACCTTGTAGGAAAAATTGCCACTCATTCCAAGAGATTGTGATAGAGGAAAAGAAAGCTTGGCATAGTTCGACACACACCCTAGATTTGAAGGGAGCAGATTTCAAATAAAATGATTGCTCTGGTCTCACTCTCCAGATGAAACAGGCTCCATCTTCTGGTTAGGGTTCTAGGGGCATGACTGAGGGGCTAAGGGCATCCTCTATGTTATCATCTCTAGACTTATCCCAATATCTTCCCTCCACCAGTGACTAATGCCCCAATTCCATTTATCCATTTAACATTCCCAATCTTGTGCATGGGAAAGTTAGTTTTGTAACCTAAGTGGAAGACTTTACAGAATGCAAATTCAGAAGAGGGCAATCAAAATATGGAAGTGCCTTGAGTTCATGCCATATGAAGATCAATTAAAGAAACTAAGAATATTTAGCACAAAAGAGAAAAAATATCTGAAGGACTATCCAAGAAGTCATGCTCTGGTTGGCCCTAGTGGAAAGAAGATGAATAATTAGCACTATCCCAAATTAGCTAACAATTAGCACTATCCCAAAGTGGAATAAGCAGCCTTGAGAGGTTCCCCTTCATTGGACATCCTAGAGAAGAGACTGGATGATCAGTTGTTGACTATATTGTCATGGGGATTCTTTTTTCAGGTGCAGGTTTGACTAGCTGCCCACTGAGATGGTTACTAGCTCTAAGTCTCCAACTCTGGGTCTATCATTCAGTCTCTATCTCTTTTCCATAAGTATAGCATAGGAGACTTTGTCAAGTGCCTTTGCTAAAATCTAGATATGTTTTGGTCTCCAACATTCCTCTGATGTTCTAGTCTAGTAATTCTGTTTTTTAAAAAGGAAATGAGAACAAACTTAATATCATTTGTTCAGAATGCACCAATCCTAGTGCTTAGTGATAATCTTTGCCCTTTCTAAATTCTCAGAAAATATTCCTTTAATAATCCACTTTAGAATTTTTTTTTAGAAATGAAGTCAAGCTCACAAGCTTACAGTTAAAGTGAGATGTGGGACAACAACAACTATTGATCTTCTAGACCTGTAAAAGGATAAAGTAACCTCCAGGTTGGCTGTGGAGGTTAGAAACTGGTCTGGGTGTGGTTAAGGAAGGAATGTGGACAGAGGGTAGTGAAGTAACCCTAAAGAATTTGAGTGGTTACTATAGCATTTTTAGGTACTTGGAAACTCATGAATGGGAGGAGTTTGTGAATGGGGGAGAAGGCATTAGGAGAAGAGAAAAAGAGAGGAGAAGAGAGGAAATGAAAGGAAAGAAGAAGAGAGAGAGAGAGAGAAAGAGAGAGAGAGAGAGAGAGAGAGAGAGAGAGAGAGAGAGAGAGAGA
>NW_027187419.1:45186634-45257786 GCF_028583685.1 Petaurus breviceps papuanus | reverse complement strand
GAGAGAGAGAGAGAGAGAGAGAGAGAGAGAGAGAGAGAGAGAGAGAGCATAGGATGTACAAGATTAAGAGTAACAAATTGTGGCACATTAATGTATTCACCTCCTTCCCCCTTTGGAAAATCCATTTGCCTATCTCCAGGAGCACTTCCCTTGATGGCCATGTTTGCTTACAGACAGTGGGATTCAGTAGCCCCAAGTCCAGGGCTCAGGACTCTAGCATGGTGAAGCAGCAAAGTGTGGTGGAAACAGTACACAAGAGTCAGTAGTTCTGGATTCTAGCTGTAGCTCCACCATTACATTACTACTTGTAATGACCTACAAGCCCTTGGACAAAACATATCACCTCTTTTTTAGAGCTTTCCCTATAAAGTAGGGAATAATAATACCCAGTTTATCAATTCCAACCAGCTCTGTGACAGGCATTTAATTGAGTACATGCCATGTGACAGGTACCATTCTAGCCTCTGGAGATGCAAAGACAAAAATGAACAGACTCTTCTCTCAAAGAGTTTACACTCTATCAGGAGAGACAAGAACATAAATAATTATATACAAAATTTAAGTGGAAGAAGGGGGGCATGAAGCTTCCTCCACAAAGTTTCATTCTGATGCTTTAATCTGAAAGTGTCCTTGAATTCTCAAAGGTTCTGTCATGGAGTGTAAACTTCTTAAAAGTTCTACCAAACTGGGAAAGTTTCAGATAGGGTCCCAACAACAAACTCTGCTTCTGGAGACCAACCTCACCTAAAAACAACAACAATAGCTAGCATTTATGTAGCTCTTTAAGGTTTGCAAAGCATTTTATATATTATCTCTTTAGATCTTATTGTGTTAAGTGCTGTTATTATCCCCATTTTACAGACGAGGAAACTGAAGCTGAAAGCAGTTAAATGACTTACAAAGGATCATACAATCAAGTAAATGTCTGAGGCAGAATTTGAACTCAGGTCTTCATTGTGCACATCTGGTGCTCTATCCACCAAGATACTTTGCTGCCAAAGAAGAAGCCAAGACTTGTAGATCACACATAAGCTTTGGACCAAGATATCTTGCATATTTTCCTCAAGGAGAGTGTTCGGAAGTGCTGAGAATGATAAACCCTGAATGTATCATAACAAACTAAATGTATTATACTTTAGCAAATAGGAAACAATTGGTTACTGCTGTGTGTCATTGCCAAATCATGGGCTTGCGTCCAATCAGACCACTGACTTTTGAAAACGAAGATTAAAATTAATGCCCAATTAAAAAATAACAATGAGAATGTATACCCCAATACAAAGGAAACTATTTATGTTAAGAATTGAGAAGTGGATTTTTAAAAAATAGAAATTAGCATTTCCTATAGAAGTTTAACATATGCATGTCAATTGTCATAACAAGAAGACAAAAAAAATGTACAAACTACCCTAGCCAACAGATACTCATCTCTTTGACAAATAGAAAGCTATGATAGCCAAAGACAACAAAAGTTTATAACTTAAACTCTTTTGTAAAATATTACAGAGGAGGATAGAAGACTGTAAGCAATATTAACTCAAAAAATAGTGAGAAGCAGTGGAGGAAAAACAAATTACAGAAAGCTTGACAAATGACCAAGTTAAGCCAGATCATTCCAAGGATTTTTTAGGATAAAAGCAGGCATTAGATTTGTGCTATTTGGCCCCAGAGGACAGAACCAGGAGCAAAGGGTTGAAGTTGGAAAAAAAAAAATAAGGTAAATTTAGGCTTGGTATCAGGAAAAAATTCCCATTAGTAAGTTGCCCAAAAGTGAAATGGGGCCACCTCAAGAAATATTGAATTCCTCCTCCTTGGGCTTTTCAAGCAGAGTCTGTATACCCACTTGTCAGGTATGTTATGGTGTGCATTCCTTGGAATAGAAGGAACAGAAGGACACTGAGGTTTCTTAAGACTCAAAGTCCAAGTATGGGATTCTGAGAAAAATGTGAAAAAGAACAGTTAAAAATGGAAAATATTTGTCAAGATATCTATAACAGGGGGCAGAGCCAAAATGGTGGAGTAAAAGATATCTATAACAAATTCTTTTTTCCATCAATGAAAATTAAGCCACTACACACAGATGACAACATTACAGTCCCCAACATGTTGCTTGAGGACTTAGCAACAGCAGTCAGGAAAACAAAGATGAGAAGAGCCGTTGGACTAGACCATGCAGCCACAAAGAAGGTGATGTAATTCAGAAGATACTAAAAGACCAGTGCTCAAGATGTGGTATCAGAAAGAAATTTTAAAAAAAACTTGAGAGGAAAATTAGACATTTCTATCCAAAAAAGGCAAGCAAGAAAATATCAGGAATTATGGATTCCATCTCTGTAAAAGTCCTTATGGGGGTGGCCAGGTAGCACAATGAGTAAGAGCACTGGCTCCAGTGTCGAGAAGACCTGGAGATCGAATCCCGGGCTCAGACACTTAGCACCCACCCAGAAATAACTGGCCGTGTAACCTTGAGCAAGTTACTTAACCCCAATTGCTTAAAAAAAAAAAAAGTCCTTAAGATAATAATTTACACATATACTGGGACAACTAGGTGGCGCAATGAATACAGCACCCACCCTGAAGTCAGAAGGATCTGAGTTCAAATGCAGCCTCAGTCTTACTAGCTGTGTGACCTTGGGCAAGTCACTTAACCCCAATTGCTTTGCCTCCCCTCCTCCAAAAAAATACATAATTTACACATATATCAGGGAGATCCTTGGCAAAGACATGAGAAAGGAACACAAAGGTTTTCTCACATCATATTCCACAGTATACCCCCTTTCCAGTCACAAAGTCAACTAAGAAATATAGAGAATACAAGATCTGTGCTTACTGTTTGATGACTTGTGAGAAAGCAATTTACTGGGTAGAACAAAATGCTGCCTTAAATGTTCTCCTCCAACAGAGCATTTTCCATGAATGTGCCATACAAAATCATACAAAACTCCTTGAAAGATGGGACAGAGATCATTTTGTTCAATAATTCTCTGGTTATTATTATCAATAAGAGTATAACAAAGGGAGACATAACTTCATCAAATGTATCTGCTACCATCATGGAGAATGTTCAATGCAGGGTTCAAAAGGAAGAGGGATTCCCTGTAGATGGTGAGGTCCTACAAATGTATGATGATCATCAATCTCAGATTAATTATAATAATAGTTGGCATTTATATAGTGCTTTAAGGTTTGCAAAGTGCTTTATAAATATTATCTCCATTTTACCCTTACAACAACCCTGAGAAGGAGGTACTATTGTCATCCCCATTTTACTGCTGAGAAAACTAAGCCTGAGAAGTTATGACTGTAGCTCAGGGACACATAGCTAGTTAAGTGTCTGAGGCTACATTTGAGTTGGGTCTTCCAGACTCTAAGTTCAGAGTTCATTCATGGTACTACCTCATTCCCTCTAGGAACATTGTAGAGTCTCATAAATAAGACCCATAATATTTCAAAACTATCCACACAGGGACAAAAAAAAAGGAAGAAAAATGTTTATTGTGCAGAGTATGATAAGTAGTTGAACCCATATCCCATAGAACTGATCATCAGTGTGTACCTATACATATATACAGACATAGATACTCAGAGAACTAAGAATTTTTCTACCTACGACTAAAACTAATGTAGCCGGAGTGGGGAGCAGAGCTGTCATAAGAGGAAATCCACAACATCCCAGAGACTTTCATTTGGTTACATTTTGGGGGGTTACATTTTTTCCTGGCATCAGTTCTATATTTGACACCTCTTTGCACCTTCTACCCATTTTTCCTAGTTCTGCCTTGAGGGTCAAAGAGAATATCTAAATCTTCTTCAATATGACAGTACTTCAATACTTCAGGACAGCCGACAGGTTCCCTCTAAGTTTTCTCTTCTTCAAGTTAAACATTCCCAGTTCCTTCAACCTGTCCTCATATGGCATAAGGCTCTTTGCTGTTTAACCAAGCTGAAGGGACAACTAACACAATAGATAAAAAAAAATTATGATCCAAAAAGTTCTTGACTATTGAGAATATTGAATTGAAAAAATAAAATGGAATTTAATAGGATTAATATAAAATCTTACTCTTGGGTCCAAAAAATTGACTTCACAAGTAAAAGATGGGGGAGACATGGTTAGACTATAATTTGTTTGAAAAATTTCTTGGGGTCTTAGGCAGGCAAGCAATAAACAAGCTGTTTACTATGTTAATTTTTAACTAAGTTAAATGTTTGCTATGTGCCAGATACTGTTCTTTTTTTTTCTTTAAATAGTATTTTTCCAGTTACATGTAAAGACAATTTTAACATTCACTTTTTTATAAAATTTTGAGCTCCAAATTTTCTCCCTCCCTACCTCTCAATCCCTCCTCCATAAGACTTGAAGCAATTTGATATAGAAAATTTAGCTACGTTATTATATACAAACTTGAAGCAATTGATATATGTGCAATGATGTAAAGCCTATTTTCATATTAGTCATGTGAAAGAAGAAATGGTTTGCAAAAAAAATTAACAGTTTACAAAAAGAAAAAACAAGCAAAAAATAAATAAAAATAGTATCCTTCAATCTGCATTCAAATTCCATCCTTTCTTTCTCTGGATGTGGACAGCATTTCCCATCATGAATCTTTTGGAATTGTCATGGATCGCTATATTGCTGAGAAGAGCTAACCCATTTATAATTGATCATTCCTCAGTGTTGCTGTTACTGCATACAATGTTCTGGTTCTGCTCACTTCACTTCACATCAGTTCATGTCTTCATGAGATTTTCTGAAATCATCCTGTTTGTCATTTCTTATAGCACAGTAGTATTCCATTGGAATCATATACCACAGCTGGTTCAGCCATTCCTCAATTAATGGGCATCCCCCCAATTTCTAGTTCTTTGCCACCACAAAAGAGCTACTATGAAATTTTTGTACACGTGGGTCTTTTTTCTATTTTTTATGATCTCTTCGATTTACTGCAGATACTATTCTAAGAGCTCGAGATACAAATAGAGTAAAAAAGAAAGATAGCCTTTGCCATCATGTTTCTAATAAGAGAAGACAATTAGGTATGAAGGTTTCCTTGACCTTTATCTTGCCACTGGACTCCTTTGACTGTGGAGGAGAAAGTGAGGCAGACAGCATTGTGCAACTCTGCCTCACTTAATTCCACTTGACACACAAGTCCAGACATCATGTTGGTGATGTCATCAGTCCTCTTGGAGAATGAAGAATAAACAACAGAGAACAGAACCTTTCAGGGACATGGAGTCATAATCAGGAACAGCTAGTAGGGGAATAAAAGGTGACTAGCCTGGGCCCCTCTACAAAATGGAGGCACCAGGATGAACTCACCAATGGGAAAAGGAGCCTGGCATGGCAGATGGCAGACCTTTCACAGGGGGAGTTTCTGGGTGATACTCCAATAGAGGCATAGTGTTGAAATCCAGAAAGTTAGAAGCACAGCTGGGAGAGGAATGAAGTTGGCCAATCTGGGCCTCTCTCCAAAGCAGAGGTTCCAGGAGACACTCACCAGTGGGAGAAGGAGACTGGGATGGTGGATGGATGTTCCAGGGTGAGAAGGCCCCAGATGCTGACTTAGAAGATTGAAAACTGAACATGAGTCAGCAGTATCACATAGCAGCCAAAAAAAAGTAATGAGAGATAGAGCTTCCAGGAATAAGTGGGTGGTAGTCTAACTGCACTCTACCCTAGTCAGAGCCCCATCTGGAATATTGTGCTCAGTTCATGGCACCATATTTTAATCAGTGGAGATCCAATCTTCCATTCCTAGTAGGGGTTAGGAGAATTAGCCCACATATGGTTCACTGAGCACAGTACTTAGCACTCAGTAGGCACTTAATAAAGGTTGCATTGAATTTCTCTGTTCCTGAGATTTGCTCTCTGGTAGTGACTACACCAACCACATCTTCAACAGGACACTGGTCACAACAAACCCATAGGAGGAGCGCCATCATATGTTCAACAGCTATATTCACTGCTGAGTCAGGTCTATGGAGCTTTCCACATAGTTCTCATCCCTCAGCTCTGGCTAAGGGAGCTCTGGTGACCTAATGGACTTCAAATACTCCTAACAGCAGCTCCCACAATAAACTGATTGTTCTCCTTGTATTGGCAGTGACTCAAAGGGCCCCATTTCAACTGTCACAGTCTCTGCAATGGGGAACCCATGACCCAGAGTGGAGGAAAGGAAGAGCCAGTGTCCTTGCCCTTCCCAGAAGGAAAGAGGGAGAAGAGTGACTGTCACTGTGGACTTGTGCAATTAAAGGTAGAATAAGGGAAGGGGGAGGGCAGGAGTTGGCTGTTGTCCAGGATTTATTCCTCTGATCCCAGACACTTGGGCCACCTTTGCATCAGGAGTTGCTCTAGCTTAAGAATCCAGTAAAGGTGTGAGGAATCTCAAAAGCTGGTAGCAGGAGTCGGGGAGGTAGAAGCAAAGAAAGAAGCATCAATAGTGCTGTCATCAAAGAAAAGAAATCTTGGAAGGAGGGGAAAGCTATAAAGTCAAATGAGGTCTGGGTAAGCCCTTGAGTCTGCAGTATTGAATGAGAGGCAAGAACTAGACTAATGGTCACCCCCAAAGTCAAAGGAATCTCAGTGATCTCCCACAGCTCAGAGTGGAAAGAACACTAGATTTTAGAGTGAGAAGATCTGAGTTCAAATCCTGCTATTTGTGTGAGACACCTGGCCTCTCACTTCTTCATGTGTAAAATGAGGGGACAGTATAATACAGGGAGAAGGGCACTGACTCTGGAGTCAAGGGTAATAGTGCTTTGGAGTCAGAGGAGATAGATTCAAATCCTATTTCTGATGCTAACTTACTGTCAGTCTTTTCCTTTGCCTGGATTTCCTCATATATAAAATTAGGAGATTAAACTAGATGTCCTCAAAGGCCCTTTCCAGTTCTGAATCTATTATTCTATCACTGGATGACCTCTAATATTCCTTCCAGCCCTAAATCTATGATCTTAAGTGTGACCTAGTTGCGATTGAGATGCGAACCCAGAAGTGCTGATTCCCAGGCCTCTGATATAATCCAACACCACAGAACTAGATACTGCAGGGACCAAAAGTCTTTAGCTCACAAGGGTCCAGGCAGACATCTTTGGCTTGACCTAGCCTGGCCTGGCCCACCCTGTGCCTCAATAATTCCCTGGGCCTCTGAGCAGCAGTCAGCTCTCTTTCCCCTCCCTTTGAAGAAATCTGGAGAAAAAAAAGTGCTTTGATTTTTCTAAAACAAACACTGCACTGAATGAAGAGATAACCTCAGCCTGGGTTTGGCTCAGTGTCCCCAATGCAAGGGAAATCACACTTAATCTTTCTAACATGAAAGGCCAGAGCAGTCCTGAAACCTTCCGTGCTATGGAAAGTTGCAGTGGCAGGCCTGTCCTAGATCCCCTCCGCAGGGGTAAGGGCCTGACAAGCCAAGGAAAAAAATCAGCTGTAGCTCAGGTGACAAACGTCTCTGAGGGGAGTCCTTTGGCTGTGTGGGCCCAAGTTTTCAGAGCCAAAGAGTCCAAGACAGAAAGAACTGGGGTCTGATGAAAGAAGTGTTGTTGGAGGCTCTCTCAAGGAAGCCAACAACCTCTCCAGTCCTTGTGGATAAAAAGTTACCTTGTTAAGAAGAAAATAGCTGTCACAATAAATTTCAGGAGGCAGAAAATGGGGCAGCTAGCACAAAGGGAAGAAGGAGATTGAGAAGAAGAGCTCAGGTCCTCTGCAGGTCATGAAACATCTCATCCAACCCCCTCCTTCTGACCCCAGCCTCCCATTCACCCATGTGCTCCTTTCAGTTGTTCTTTCTACTTACTCAGGCCTTGGATGAACTATTCCCTTCCTCAGACCAGCAGTCCTTCTAAACCATGCCTTACCACCATTGTCCTGTTTGACTTTCTAGGGCTTCGTTGAACTCACTCACACAATGCCCTAGCTAAGGTCTCCAAAAAAGTATTCCTTACATGGATCAAACCAATTTTGCACCCTTCATTAAGTGAATGTGATGACATTGAACCACTTCTAGTTATTTTTCATGAGCACCAATAGACTTGGAGTCTGAAAGACCTAGGTTTGAAGCTCCCCTATAACTAGTTGTGTGACTGCAAGCCATTTCCTGTCTCTGGGCTTCAGTTTCCTCATCTGTAAAGTAAGGATAATAATCTCTGCAGTGTTGAGATAATGAGATGGATGCTGTAGTTATCTCTTCCACATCATGGGGTTGGTTGGGGGTGCAGGACCCCTTCAATTTGGAAAATCCACATAAAATTTTTGGCCTTCCCTTAATACTAGAGAAGAAGTCTGTATTATTATGGTATTAAAAGATAAAATATGTTGATATTATATAATACAATGCATATATTTTATGAATTTCTGAGTTTCTAAACTTTTTCTGTCACCTGCTGACCTTCGCGTGTTGTCTGCAGCTTCCACAGAACTCCCAAAAAATTCCCATTTAGTTTCTTATGCCATCCTATGACATATTGAAATCACAGTGAGGAAAATTGTGATGTAGAAGGGATTACTGTGTATATAAAGTGCTTTGTAAACCTCAAAGCACTGTCTACCATTATTATCATCCTTGACAAAGACTTTGAGGCCAATGGCAAACATGTGGGATAGCTGGCCAGAATCAAGGGGAAAAGACTTTGAAGTCAGAAGACCTGGGATCAAATCCTACTCTATCACTACGCATGTAATCTTAGGCAAGTCCATTAACTCTTTGAGTCTCAGTTTCCTCATTTATAAAATAAACAGGTGGAACTAGATGTTCCTTAGTCCCCTTCCATCTCTAAATCTAGAGGCAATTAGGGGGCGCACTTCATAGAGTACTCCAGCCTCAAACATTTACTAGTTGTGTGACTGTGAGCAAGTCATTTAACCTCAGACAGAGCAAGTCATTTAACCTCAGTTTTCTCAAAAGATAACATCCACTTCACAGGTTTTTTGTGAGGATATGATGAGATAACATGGGTAAAGCACCTGGCACACAGTAGTTATTTAATAAATGCATGTTTCCTTCCTAAATCTATGATCTTATGATCCTATGAACATGTTGTGCACCTGGAAGCCCTCCCTAGATCCTGAGGCCCTGTTCTTACCTTCTCACCAGGCAAGAGAACAGAGCAAAGAGAATTGGCCACGTAAGATTCAAATCCACAACTTTCACTGGTTGTAACATGATGCTAGAACCAACGAAGCTAATAATTCAAAGTCATTACATAATTCTCTTTTCACTCAACAAATGTTTATGGTGCTTCTACTACCTAAGCAGGGCTTTGTCAGTGTTAGATGCTATGGAGAGTCAAAGATGAACTAGTCTTTGTTCCTTCCAAGAGCTTATGATGTGTTGAGGGGAGCATACAAATACATGTAGAACTTCACAAGGCAGGACACAATCACCGTCACAAAAGCAGTTGTAAAAAATGCTATAGGAGTTCAGAAGAGGCTGAGATTATTTCTAGTAGGAGTACTCAGTGAAGGCTTCATGGAGAAGTTAAGATTGATGCTGGGATGTAAAGGCTGGGTAGATAAGAAGACATGGGATGTGGGCATAGACACAGAGGAAGAAAGACTCAAGAGATGTTTGGGGAGTAGGGAGAAACCCCATTTGGTTGGAGTTTTTCTAGAATAGTGGGGAGGGGGCATAAAAAGGCTAATTTGTGCCAGATTCTTATCATCTTCTGTCTTATCATCCTTCTGTCTTTTCTTCTTGGACTCCTTTTTTAGGCCTTAGCTTCCAAAGCCCTACCTGCACTGATCTTTCTCATGTATTTCCAACTTCTCTTGAAAATAATCTTTTCACAGACTCCTCTTCCTCTCACCAAGAATCTACCAATATTGTGCTTTTGCTAGTTCTAAGTTAAGTTATTCTTACCCTTTTGGTAGGGAATGAAGTTATATAGAAGAAGAAGGGGGAAAATACATTCAATTTAGATTCATGTGAATTTAACTAAGGCTCTAGAATTATTCAGTGATCTGATTCCAGGAAAAATCCAGAGCCTTGTAGTCTCTAATAACAACAGTTAATAGAATCTTTAAATCACATCCCTGCCCCCTCCTTTCTCCTCACTGTTCCAGTCTTTTGTAGTCTCTAATAACAACAGTTAATAGAATCTTTAAATCACATCCCTGCCCCCTCCTTTCTCCTCACTGTTCCAGCCTTAATACTCTCCTCTCTCTTTCCTCTTCTCTGTCCTTTCCCTTCTCTCTCCTCTTTCCCTCTATTCCTGATAAGCTTTACAGTCTCTCTTCACCTGAAGGATTTTGTAACTCATCTGCCATTTTTCCCCCACCAACAGGCTTCTTCCAGACATCTCCAATCCCTTCCCGACAGAAGGAACATAAAAGAACATTGAGTCCTCCTGAGCTGAAACCCAAATACTCATTTATTTTTCTGTCAGGTTGGCTTTAAGCAACCCCATTGTGAGTAAACAAGAAAACCCTGATTGCAATAGCTTCACACGAAGACTTTGGCACACAGATACAGAGCAGATGTGACCAGAGAGAGCAGAGATCAAGTAAAGGAGGCTGCAGGAATTGGAAAGAGGATGTTTCTAGCAGAGGAGGCACAATGTCAATCAAAGACAAAACATCATTAATCGTGTGATAAGTAGATAAAGAATTGATAGGCTAAAAAAGGGGGGGGAACAATTACCCCCCTCAGAAACAGGAACAAGGAACCAAAAGCAACACACAATAGATGGAATTGGCTATCTGCAGAAGCCTTCCCAGAAATAATCCATCCTGCCCTGTGATTGGGAGATTGTTGACTGATAAGATTAAGGTTCCTGGAAACAACCACTCTAAAATATAAAACTGGTGATTTTTTAAAATACCATAATCTTAAAAATTGTAACACAAAGTGATGTAATAGCAAAAGCATTTGGTGACTGATAAGGGGAAATCAAAAAAGGAAAAATCAGGGAATAAAGTTCTGTCAGAATTTTTCCAGCAAGCCAACCAGCTGACACAAGTATCCCAACCTGTCTGGTGGCTATGTGCCTAGATTGGAGCTGGGGTATCAGGTTGGCATAGTTGAATGACCCTATCCCTCAAGATCATACTTTTCCTCTTTTCCTGACTGTACACATCTAATTGACTTTTGGTTTCCCCCCAAAAAAAATTTTTCTCCCTGTCCAGGGAGAGTGAGCTGACCAGACAACACACATATTCCTGGCTCAATGCCAAATTATAGTATTAAATGTCAATTCGTAAAGTGGCATTCTGATTTGTACCACTCTTTTCTATGACTTTGCTCTAATCATTCTAGTAGAACTAATTAAATTAATTTTCTGAAACCATAGAACTGTCCTGAACCTTCGTTGATCTCACTAAAACAAGGGCCCCAACTGAAACAGGCTGCAAACTTTGCTCATATGTGAAACATGAGTTATTGAGACTGGACAACCGGTAAGAGCCTACATTCTCTTTTCCTTCTATCATGGTGGTACACAGTCTTGTTCTTATTCAAAAGTGGTAGGGGTGCAGATAGAAGAGCACCAGCTCAATCCAAGCATGATAGACTGAATATATTTAATGAGAAGTCTAAGAACTCCCCATTCTGAGAGCACCTCTGTGACCTTAAGCACATCACTTAATCTCCATGGGCCTCAGTTCACTCATCTATAAAACGAAGCGGTTGAACTAGATGGACGTTGAGGTCCCTTCCAGTTCCAGAGATCTCGCACTCTCTCACTCCCCATAACCAATCAACTGCTAGGTCACATCTTTTCTACCTTCATTATTAGCTGTCCCCTATACTCCTTTCTCTCCTCTGACATTGCCACCACCCTGATATAGGTATTCGTCACCTCATATCTGGACTATTGCAAAAACCTGCCTCCCTACCTATAGCCTCTCCCTAATCCCACCCAGCCTCCTCTCAGCAGTCAAACTGATCTTCCTAAAATCTCACTATCTCATGCCCCCATCCAGGCAATTCCAGTGACTCTCTTGCCTCCACAATCAAATATGGCTCTTTGGCTTTTAAAGCCTTTCCCCTTCTTACTCTTCCAGTCTTCTTACAGCTCACTCCCCATCCTCTCCCCAGCTGCCACCCTCAACCTCCTGCATACTCTGCCCTCCAGTGACAATGATCTCCTTTGTGTACCTCACACATGTCACTCCATCTTCCCCCTCCAGGCACTTTCACTGACTCTTCTCCTGTGCCTGGAACTCTTCCCCTCCTCATTTCCTGCCTCCTGATGTATCTGACTTCCTTCAAGTCTCAGCTAATGTCCCATCACCTCCAAGAAGCCTTTCTCAGTCTGCCTTAATCTTAGTCTGCCTTCCCTCTGAGATTATCTCCAATTTATCCTTTACATATCTTATTTGTACCTAGTTGTCTCCCCCATCAGACTGTGAACTCCTTGCACACAGAGGGTGGTTTTGTTGTTCTTGTTTGTTTTGTTTTACCTTTTTTTTGGATCCCCAGTGCTTAATAGTGTGCCTGGCACATAGGAGATTAATTAATTAATTGGTTGATTGATTGATTGATTGATCAATGACTGTTGACCTGAATTGATCCTATAGTTCCACAAGATTTAAGAAACAGCTATGAGTGTTCCTTAACAGTTACCCAGAGTCTCATTTGGTCAGACCACCACACCACTCTTCCAATGAGTGAATCCCAAAGCAAAATGCTAACCTCTGAGTACTTGTAACCTTTTTAGGGCCAGAGGGCATCACAACCCTCTCGGCTCAGTGCCTAATTAGAAATTAACAAAAGGTGTGAAAGTCTTCTACAAGCAAGCTTCCCCTAAGGAAGTTTCCCTTAATGGGCACCACCTGAGGCCTATTAATGGTCTGGGATGATCTTATATTTCATTAACATTACACTTCTTAGAGAGTTAGAAAAGTGAGAGGTATAGTGATTTGTTTAAAGTCCCACAACCAGGATGTATCAGAAGACAGACACAAACCTAGATCTTCCTGGTTCCAAGACCAACTTTCTAACCACTGTGGGATACTACCTCTTCTGGGATAAAATAAAACAGATAAATGGAAGTCTTCCATTTGCATCTTAAACAGTTGCATTAACATAAGATGGAGGAGGATCGGCTAAACTACAGCTTGTGTGGAAAAAAAAAAAAAGGGAAGATTTTGGAAACTCAAAATGAGTCAGCAATAAAGTTGCAGAAAAGCACAGTTAAATACAATTTAAGAAGAAAAAAATAAAACAACTCCTTAACAATTAGAGCCAAAATTAGAACAGGTTGCCTGTTCTAAGGTAGTGTGTTCACCCTCTCTAGAGGTTTTCTTCAATCGAAGGCCGTTTGACCAGTTGTCAAGATGTTTATGTATGAATTAGACCTGACAGTCTCTGAAGCCCCTCATCCGCCAACAGATTTAGTGACACTCCCAAACAAACTGATTCTCAATTTTATCCTCACTCTTCTACCTCTATCAGTTGTACCTGGAACATATTCTTTCCTCAACCCAGTTTATTTAAGTCAATTCAAGTCAACAAACTTTGTTAAAGGCTTACTCTGTGCAAAGCAGTGGACTAGGCTGTGAGTATGCAAAGATAAAAATGAATGCAAATATGAGTAAGTAAAAAGATACAAAAAGTAAATACAAAGTAATTTGGAGATGGGGAGGACATGAAATACCTCAGATAGTACCCAGCCTGAATTTTAGAAGAAGTTATGGATTCCAAGAGACCAAGATGCATAGGGAAAGCAATCCAGCCAAAGGGATTGGCCTATAATAGACTACTGAAATATTTCTCTTCTTTCGAGTCTCTTTGCTCCATGAAGTCTTCCCTGATCACCTACAACTGAAAGTGATCCCTCCTTAAATTTTCCTAGAATACTTTGTCTGGATCTCTCCTTTGGCATTATTCCATCAGAGAAAAGCATTCACATTTCATAAATGGCTCACCAGAGATAGCTCCCTTCATACTTACTTGTATATTTGTCATATTCCTTCTATTAGACTGAAAGCTCCTTGAGGTCAGGAATCAGCTCCTTTTTGAAATAATCTTTGTATCGCCAACACTGATCCTTTCACAAAATAGGCCTTTAATAAAAAAATTTAAAAAACAACCAGTAGCATTGTATTCCCCAACAGAGCTCTGTCCTGGTTCTACTCCCATCCTTCACATACCCCTATATTTGAATTGTCCTTCCTACCCCCTCTTCTATTCCATTTCACTTTATTGAAGGTTTTGATAAATCCAAAGAGAACTATGCCAAATGGAGCTCATGTACAGGTGAGTGTCTTCCTACTGGGGACTCAAGGCCCTGTGCTTAGAAATGCCATCATATGATTGCCCAAAGGAGCAAGTTCAGAGAACTTGAGGATCCCCACATATTTCGTTTAAATAATCTATCTCTGGCAGGCAGGCAAGTGGTACAGTGGGTAGAGCATTGGGTTTAAAATCAGGAAGACTCAATCAGGCCTCAAATACTTTACTAGTTATGTGGCCTTGGGCAAGTCACTTAACCTTGTCTGCCTCAGTTCCTCATCTGTGAAATGAGATGGAGAAGGAAAAGGCAAATTATTCCAGTATCCCTGCCAAGATAACCCCAAAATGGAGTCACTGAGAGTCAGACATGATTGAACAGCAATCTATCTCTCGTTCTTTCCCTGCACCAACTTGGCCTCCTTGTTCCTAATTTACTGAGTTCTTTGTTTTGTTTTTCAGATCATAGTTGACCTTCTTTAGAGACAAAGCTAAAATAAGTAAATAAATAAAATCATCCTGGTGCCCAGGGCTGGAAGAAAACTGAGAATCATCGCCTCTACCCTCTTCTGTCTTTAATTTCTACTTGGGAAGGGTCATCTTCTGGTTTCGTTAAACAAGGCCTCTAAACATGGAGAGGCTAAATTGCCTGGAAAGTGATGTTATCCTAACAATTTGCTTGTTATCATTGCTAAAATCCCTCCAGGAATATTTCTTGGTAGAGAAATGCAATGGCACAGCATCAGTGGAAAGTTTTCCAGAGCTGGTTTCAAGTAGTTTAAAGGGGAAAGAGTATCTTCACTAATGAAAACACCCCGTTACTTATGTAGATTATATTAGAATGCTTGTTGTCTCTATACCTCACTACCACAACCAAGAAAAGAACAATACACAAAATATTACTTTCATCACATCACTCCACTATTCTAAAACCTTCAATGTCTCCCAACTGCCTTCAAAATAAAGTCAAAATTTATCAGCATGTTTTTCAAAGTCCCCCATGGTCTAGTTCACCAAGACCATCCAGCTTTATTTTCCCATAAGTTCCAAAAGCAAATTTTCCTAAGGTCTAAGCACTGTCTCTCAAGCAGACCATGTTCATCTTGCTCATGTCAATTAATCCCAATTCCCATCTCATACTTGCCCTCTATAGCCAATGCCCTCCCCTCTCTCTACTCATTCCTCAAGGTATATCGTATCTTACTTCCTCCATGAAGTCTCCCTGACTTCTTCATCCCCACTTGTTCTCCCCCATCTCTGAATTTTTAATACATTGTCTCTACCACCCTACATTTTTACTTAATTATGTCTTGTGTTGTTATCATTAAAGTAGTTCCTGAATATATAGACTCTTTCTTAAAGTAGAATGTTATATCCATAAGAATAGTAACTATGTCTTCTATTTTTTATAAAGCTCTACACCCTTACACAGAAAAAAATATATACTTATTGAAATTGAGTTTAAAAGACTCATCAGAAATTTTATACACATGATAAACTTATGTGTGTGACATATCTCACACACATATACATGCCTTTGAACACACACCTTTGAATGTAAGCTCCTTAAAGGTAGAGATTATGTATGTCACGTTTTATCTTTGTATCAACTAGCACGGTGCCTTATACATGGTAGGAAATCACATGGTTGTTGAATTGTCTAGTGCTTGGGACGGAGCAATAGTTAAAATCAAGACTGAAGTAATAACAGCTGTTCAGATATCCAAAGAAAAAATTCCTTCTCAACTGACTTCAAGCTTGAAGTCACCCTTAACTCACAAAAAAAAAAAAAATCTGTGACTCCTTTCTCCAAGATTTTTTTACAATGAGATTGCAAAGGTTCAGGACACCACTGGGGGTCAGTGCAGAGTTCCAAAATGGTTTGGTTTTCACCATGTCTTACCCATATCTCAATATCAATTCACAGGACATAGAGTTGGAAGGAACTTTGAAGATAATCTAGTCAACCCCTTATTTTTCATATAGGGAAACAAAAACCAGAGATGTTAAGTGTTTAGATGTTAAATTACTTACCCAACCAACTTCACCCAGGAGTAGGTAGCAGAGATGGAAATCAAACTTAAGTCATCTGGCTCCAAACACAGAATTATTTCTGCTATGAAACCTGCTTCTAGCAGTTCAATTGAATTCAATTTTAGAAACATCATTAATAAACATGTGAACAGATCACTGTAGTAGCTACTGGAAAAGATACAAAATTCAGATAAGATGAAGACCCTGTCCTCATGGAGCTTGCAGTTTAGTAACTGTGATACATGACAAATGAATCAGAGGGATATAAAACAAAATGCTATGTAAGGTCTTTGTACCTTGAAAACATTGGTTCTCATTTTAACCTAAAAAAAAAACACCAGAGGCAACCCCTAAGCCACATATTGAATTTCCCTAAGACTAAGACAGTAGAGTTTGAAGGAGAAAAGCAAAATTATTATGAAGTCATTGGTTTCATAAAATACTGCTATAGTACAATGACAAAAGTATGGCACAGTGGCCAAAAAGAACTAATAGGGCTAGGGACCGAAACTGCATTGATAAGAATGTCCCATTGGTCACATTACATCTGGCGCAGTTCAGAGTAACCCATTTTAGGGAGGACATTGAAACACTGTCCAGAGGAGGATGACCAGGATTGGTGAGAAGATTGTAGAACAAGCCATATGAAGATCATTTAAGGGAAGTGGGACTCTCCATCCTAGAGTAGATGAATGAGTAGGGAAATGATAGTTGCCTCTTTGTAGGTGAAAGCCTATCATCAAGTAGAACACTTGTTTTGATTTTCCCTAGAAGGCAAAACTAGAAGTAGAAGGTAGAATTTGTAGAAGGCCAGATTTCAACTCAATATAACAAAAAATTCTCTAATAATTAAAGCCATCCAAAAGTGGGACAGACTGCCTCTGGAGCTAGTGGTTTCTCTGTCACTGGAAGTCTTCAATGAGAGTAGAAAGGAATGTATGTAACCAGCATTCCCCTCAACTCTAGATTCATGTGAATCATTGGCTTTGGTGGAGGCTAATTTTGGAAATGTGTCTCAGCTGGCTTAAGCTCCCATCTCAGTTCCCCTTGAAACCATCAAAATCATCTGTAGTCAGTTTACACCTTACTAGGAGACCAGACAAGAACATGCATTTTTAAACTATAATATTTAATGGAAATACTTAATTGCCTGCACATGACATTCCTTCCTCCTCTCCTGTATCCTTGCAAGGCCCTGCCTGAAATGTTCTCCCTCCTCACCTCCACCTCTTGGAATGCCTGGATCCCTTGAGGTTTCAGTTCAAGCACCACTTTCTATGGGAGACCTTTCCTGATTCCTCCAATTGTTAGCACTTCTTTCCACAGAAATTACTTTGTATTTACTTATCTATATGCATGTTGTAGCCCTCTGGTATAATGTAAGCTTCCTGAAGGCAAGGACTGTTCTTTTATTTTGTTTTTAAAATGCCAAACTACAGACATGCTGTGTGTTTGTGTGTCTCTGTATGTGTCTGTGTGTGTGCCTGGGTGTGCTTTGTAGCGTCTAGCACAGCATCTGGTACATAGTATGTGTTTAATAAATTCGTGTTACTGTTATTGTTAACACCCACAACCTTATAAAGACAAACTCATCCCCAATTCTCACCAGAGTTTCCTGGGAAAACAGCATTTCCCAGACTCATACCTCTAAAATGAGGAAAGGACTCTTTTAAATCAACATAAGATGTGCATTTAGGCTTCACTACAAACAGCCTAGAATTTGAAAATTGTTACAGCCACCTGAAAGACTCATGCTCTCAGGGGGTGAAAGGTCTGACATTTTTGGGTGTGGCTGGACTGAGTCTGAGCAGCTCCATCCATGAAGCAATTTTTTTTTTCCTCCAATTGGAGCATTCCTTGACTTGTCACCCCTCCAAAGCTAAATGTTTCATCTCCTTGTTCCATAAGAGTATGTCAGAACTCGTAGGCCTCCTGGACACTCTTGCTGTCTATCCCTAAAGAACTGTATATTTTCTTTTGTTCTCCCATTCTAACAGTTTGGTTCAGTTCCTGATACAAGCATCCCTGTGTCTGAGGCAGCATCTCCCTAAACATCTCATCCTGAGAATTTCAATTGGACTTGTCCTTGAGGCCCAGAGCCTCAACACAATAAACTAAGAGTCTGAGCCTTCAAACAGACATGTCCCCATTACACCATTTATTAGGGATGATGTAGAGAGAATTCCTGTTTATGTATAAATTAGACTAGATGTCTCTTCCAATATCGATTTTGTGATTCTATGTTAGAGCAGTCTTGTGTTTGCCTAGTTTCCTACAAGGCAATTCGTACTTTTTAACTCTTTTTCCAGAACAGTCTCAAGAGAATAACAGCGACCTTTTCCTTTGGAAATTCTGCCTTGTATAATAGTTTGGCAACATGGGGATTCCCCTGTGCCTTTCACGAAGGTTCATTCATTCTGATTCAGTACATATTCAAGAGAATTTCATTTTTCTCTGCCCATCTCCAACATGCTTCCCCAGTCAAGCCCAGTATATTAAAGCCTCGGATCCATTATGGGTAACATGTGTTGTTGAAGCACATAGAATCATAATATCCCATAACCCAGTGATGTTGTCCCTGGAGTTAATATAACTTTGTTTAACATATGTTTCTGCTATTCCTATCCTGAGATATGTGCATTGAAATATATTATATACAATACATGTATGACTGAAAGATACAGGGGGTATATTAAAAAAATAAACCTCTTTATATGACCTATGCTGAAATGTATTTTAAATACCATGTAGTTGTTTTCACACTAATGTCTGTGGACAATCTTTCCATCTTCTCCCACCGCTCTATCTATTTTGTTTTTAAGCTCCCTTGCCCTTTAGGATTGTGGCTTCTTGGTTCCAAGATATCCATAAAGTTCTCAGTTTGGGGTGGGAGAGGGGAGTAAGATAATATATTTATTGCCAGGACCTGAAGAGACTAGAGAATTAGCCAAGAGAACATAAGGCATTAACTGAAAAATCAGTAGCAAATAGTCTATTCCCCTGGCTTGAGGCAGAATCGAACTTGCAAATGCCAGTTCCCCCAGTTTAAGAATGTTTGAAAAGTAGATTAATGTTGAAAGTATTTATATCTAATCTGTACTACCAGAAATGTCCAAGTCACCCTACCTTGGATTCCTTTGCCTCAGAGGGATATTAACATACTGCAAAGTATTTTTCATGGTTATGCCTCCAACACCACCAACAATCTCTTTCCAATCCTTTATAACTATAATTTTGAGATTATATCCCACTATGGGGTGAACAAGCTTAATATGAACCAACTATGTTACAGTGAAAAGAACTAGTTTTAGAATGAGAGGGCATGGGTTCCAATCCTACCTCTGAAGCTTACTACCTGTAAGACCTCAGGTATTGGTCTATGAGGTCCCTTCTATCTCTAGTCCTCTGATCTGATGCTACATTAAAAGAATAGTCAGAACTATCAAACTGTGCATACCTTTTAATCCAGCAATACCACCACTAGGTCTGTATCCCAAAGAGATCAAAAAAAAGGGAAAAGGACTTATTTGTACAAAAATATTTATAGCAGCTCTTTTTTTTCTGGTGGCAAAGAACTGGAGATCACTGGAGATGCCCATCAATCGGGAAATGGTTGATAAAGTTGTGGTATAAGATTGTAATGGAACACTATTGTATTATGAGAAATGACAAGTAGACTTACATGAGCTAATACAAAGTGAAGTGAACAGAACCAGAACATTGTACACAGTAACACAATATTGTATGATTAATCAACTGTGAATGACTTATTTAGCTATTCTCAGCGATACAATGATCCAAGGCAATTCCAAAGGACTCATGATGAAACAATTCTATCTACCTCCAAAGAAAGAGAATCGATGGAAATTTCAGATTGAAGCACAGTATTTTTCACTTTATTTTTTCATGGGTTTTTTTTTGGTTTATATTTTATTTCACAACATGACTAATATTGAAATGTATTTTGCATGATTGCACAGATATAACCTATGTCAAAATGCTTGCCATTTCAGGAAAGGGGGAAGGGAGGTAGGAAGAGAATTTAGAATTCAAAAAAAAATTTTTAATTAAATTTTATGTTTATTTTTAGTTTACATCATTCATTTCCACAAGATTTTGAGTTACAGGGGTGGCTAGGTGGCACAGTGAATCTAGAGCACCAGCCCTGGAGTCAGGAGGGCCTGGGTTCAGATCTGGCCTCAGACACTTAACATACACACAAAAAAAAAAACCCTAGCTGTGTGACGTTGGGCAAGTCACTTAACCCCAACTGCCCTCCAAAAAAAAAAAGCAAAAAAAAAAGATTGTGAGTTACAAATTTTCTCCCCATCTTTCCCCTACCCACCACCCCAAAACCATGATCATACTGTATACACCCTCCCCCAATCTGCTCTCTCCTATATCCTCCCCCATTCCCTCTGACTTTCCAGTAGGGCAAGATGGATTTCTATACCCCACTGCCTGTATATCTTATTTCCAGTTGCATGTAAAAATAATAATAATAATAATAATATTTTTAAAATATTTTGTTTTAAAATTTGTAATTGCAGATTCTTTTCCTTCCTCCCTCATCACCCACCCTTACTGGGAAGATAAGCAATTCAATATAGATTGTACACGTGTATGTGTACACAGTGGATATATTGTGAAAGACTGACTATATTTCCCTCTGTCCTATCCTGACCCCCACTTGTTCTATTCTCTACTTTGACCCAGTCCCATTTCAAAAGTGTGTGCTTCCAACATTCCTCCCCCCAATCTGCCCTCCCTTCCATCAGCCCCCCTTTCATCCCCTTCTCCTCTACTCTCCTGGAGGGAGTGATACCCTATTTAGTGTGTATGTCATTCCCTCTCTAATCCAAATTCAAAGAGAATGAGGTTGACTCATTCCCTTTTGCCTTCCTGTTCTTCCCCTCCATTGTAACAGTTTGCCCTTGCCTCTTCTATATGAGATAATTTACCCCATTCTGTCTCCCCCATCTCCTCTCATTATATTCCTCTCTCACCTCTCAATTTCACCTTTTAAGTATCATCCCTTCCTATTCAATTGATCCTGTGCCTTCTGTACACATATATACACACACTCACATATGTATTCATATGCACATATACCCTTCTATATAGACATATCTATGTATGTATACATATATATACACATATTCCCTTCAACTATTCTCATACTGAGAAAAGTTTTAAAAGTTATAATTATCATTTTTCCATGTAGGAATGTAAATAGTTCGACTTTGATAAGTTCCTTATGATTTCTTTTCCCTGTTTACCTTCTCATGCTTCTCTTGCTTCTTGTGTCTGAATGTCAAATTTTTTATTCAGGGGTGGCTAGGTAGTGCAGTGAATAGAACACTGGCCCTGGAGTCAAGGGGACCTGAGTTCAAATCTGTCCTCCAACACTTAACACTTACTAGCCATGTGACGTTGGGCAAGTTGCTTAACCCCAATTGCCCTCCAAAAAACAATAAAAAAAAATTTTCTATTTAGCTCTGGTTTTTTCATCAAGAATGCTTGAAAGTTCTCTATTTCATTGAATGACCATATTTTCCCCTGAAACATGATACTCAGTTTTTCTGCGTAGGTGATTCTTGGTTTTAATCCCAACTCCTTTGACCTCCAGAATACTATATTCCAAGCCCTTTGATCTCTCAGTGTAGAAGCTGCCAGGTCCTGTGTTATTCTGATTGTGTTTCCACAATATTCAAATTGTTTCTTCTTGGCTGCTTGTAATATTTTCTCCTTGATCTGAGAACTCCAGAACCTGGCTATAATATACCTAGGAGTTTTCTTTTGGGGATCTTTTTCAGGAGGTGATCGGTGGATTCTTTCAACCTCTATTTTGCCCTGTGGTTCTAAAACATCAGGGCAATTTTCCTTGAGAATTTCTTGAAGGATGATTTCTATGTTCTTTTTTTGATCATGGCTTTCAGGGAGTCCAATAATTTTTAAATTATCTCTCCTGGATCTATTTTCCAGGTCAGTGGTTTTTCCAATGAGATATTTCACATTGCCTTCTATTTATTCATTTGTTTGGATCTGTTTAATAGTATCTTGATTTCTCATAAAGTCACTAACTTCCATTTGCTCCAATCTAATTCTGAAGGGATGATTTTCTCCAGTGAGTTTTTAAGATTCTTTTTCCATCTAGCAAATTCGGCTTTTTAAGGCATTCTTCTCCTCATTGCCTTTTTGAGCCTCTTTTGTCATTTGAGTTAGTCTATTTTTTAAGGTGTTATTTTCTTCAGTCAGGTTGTTGACTCTCCTTTCATGATTTTCTTGCATCATTCTTATTTTTCTTCCCAACTTTTCCTCCACTTTTCTTATTTGATTTTCAAAATCCCTCTTAAGCTCCTCTATGGCCTGTAACCAATTCATTTTTTCTTGGACACTTGGTGCAGGAGTTTTGACTTTATTGTCTTCTTCCCATTACATGCTTTGATCCTTTTTGTCCCCAAAAAAGGAATTCAAAGTCTGATTGTTTGCTTTGCTTCCTTTGCTTGCCCATGTTGCCACTCAATTATTTGACTTTTGAGCTTTTTGCCACAGTAGAATTCTGCTTCCAGGGAGGAGAGCTTTGTCCCAAATCACTGGGGTTTTCTCAGCTGCCAGAGCTATTAGTTGGTTGCCCTCTCAGAAGCCTCCACTGGCTCTGGCACACTGGTCACACACCCCAGGACCTCCACCATAGACCACAATCCAGATCCAAGCAAGTTAAAGCAGGAGTCATTACCCCTCAGACTGGTCGCTTGGTCCCCCTACAACCTGCAGGCCAGGACCTCTAAAGCAGCCACACGGTGGCCACCAAGCCTCAGCCACTTCTCCCTCCAGGGGGCGGAGGCCAGACCACACTCCCAGACCCCCTGTTCGCAAAGTCCACTGACCTCTCACTTTGTCTTTGGCATTTATGGGTTGATATTCTGGTGCCCACCACAACTGATGGTGATCCACTATCCTGATGTCCCTCTAGCCACGGCTGGTTGGGGCCACCCTGGGCCTAAAACTGCAGACTCACAAGGATCTGGGCTCTGCTCTCAGCATGCTGAAATAGACCCTTCCTGCCAGCCTAACGGGCTGTCTTCAGTGGGAGATTTCTTTCTCTCTGTCATTTTGTGGGTTCTGTAGCCCTAAAGTTTGTTTAGAGTCATTTTTATAGGTATTTGAGGTGGTTATGGAGGGGGTATATGGAATTTTCCTGCTTCTATGCCACCATCTTGGCAGTACCCCCACCCCACCCCCAGAACTCAAAAAAAAATTTTAAATAAATGTTAAAAATCATTTTTACATTTAATTGGGGAAAATATAAAAGAGATAAATCAATGATAGATAGATAGATAGATAGATAGATAGATAGATAGATAGATAGATAGATAGATAGATAGATAGATAGATAAAAATAGTATCCAGCATTAGTAAGGAGTAAATTCTGTTTTACTTGTCCTTATCAGATCACATCTGAAAAATGTTTTTTGTAGGAAGGATATCAATAAACTGGAGTATATATGAAGTAGGGCAACCAAGATAAAGAAGGAGAATGCCTTAAGATAGTCTTTTGAAGGAACTGAGGATGTCCATTCTGGAAAAGAGAAGATTTGAGATGGGAAAAGGGAAGAAGTAGGAACATAAAATAACTCATTTCAGGCATTTGAAGGGATATCATGAAGAAGGTCTAGACTTGTTCTACTTAACCCCCAAAGGCAAAACTAAGAACAATGGGTGGAAGTTGCAAATTTAGTCTTTATGTCAGGAAAAAAACTTTCTTTTTATAGGTATATGAAAGTGGAATGGGCAGCCTTGGATAGTAGCAGGTGCCCCCTTACTAGAGGAGTTCTGAGAGGCTGAATGTCTAGTTGTCAGGTATGTTGTAGAGGGAATTTTTGTCCCAGTAAAGGCTAGACTAGATGACCGCTGAAGTCCCTACCCACTGAGATTTCGAGACTGATTCTGAAGATTAGATTGTAAGCTCCTTGTGAGCAGGTACAGGTTTTTGCAGTTGTTTTTTTTTTTACCTCCAACACAGCACAGTGTCTGGCACATAGTAGGTACTCAATAAATGTTCATTAATTGACTGACTCCTACCATCTCCCAACCTAGATGTTCTTTAAGATCCCTTCCAAGGGGCAGCTAGGTGGTGCAGTGAACAGAGCACTGGCCCTGGAGTCAGGAGGACCTGAGTTGAAATCTAGCCTCAGACACTTAATGCTTACTAGCTGTGTGACCTTGGGCAAGTCACTTAACTCCTATTGCCCTCCAAAAAGCAAAAAAAAAAAAAAGATCCCTTCCAGGTCTAGTATTTTATAGTTTTCAAATAGCCTTTTAATAATAATGAAAACTTTAATAATCTTTTACCTTCTATATTGACTAAAACTTTTTTTGAAGTTCAGTCTTTTAGCTCCTCCCACCCTAATCATGTATATGTAGTAGCTGGTCAGTTTGGGGCATTGAATGTCATGTCCAAGGTCCTTAAGAGAAGCCCCAAAACACCACAAACCAAGGGTGAGCATATAAACTATTAAGGAAAGATTTAGGCAAAGTTTGGCTATCTTCTGTCAACTGAAAGTGAATGGGAAAAAAATGTTGTTTAAGAAGCAGGGAACATTATCTCCTCTGAAACAGCCAAGTAACCTTTCATGGCAGCCCAGGAACTGACAACAACAATGCTAACCTTTCCCAGGAATACAGAACTCACTTCCCTCTAATGTATTGGTGGTGACCTTGGACAAATCAATTTTTTAAAATCATTCCAAACTTAAGAACATAAAATTAAATAAGTATTTCCATATGCAAAGCAGAATTAAAAAAGACAATTGTCCATGAAAGCATGAATCTCTATTACATATAGATTGCTTTTCTTTTTAGGTATATAATAAATTCAACATGTAACTTTCTAAGCTGTACTACTTGTCTGTGGATCTTCTGGCCTTCTTTCTGTTCTCTTTTGTACATTTTTTGACATTTCTTTAGTACTCTCTACACACCACCCCCAACTTTGGGGCATACTCAATTGTCATTCCAGGTAGTCAACAACTGCATAGAAAAGCTACATAGAAACTTTTCATGTAGTTCACAAATACATGGAAACTTGAAATGGACAGGTATTGTGAAGGAAGGGATCTACACTCACACACACACACACACACTTCAGAGCATCCCCTGGCTACTTCCTGTCAACCATGATAACTAAGGGGTTCATATTGTATGGTGACAAAAAAATCTTTCAATTGGCTGCTAAGTCAGAACTTTGTGTATAGAATAAAGGAGTATAACCCCCACCCCAAGCCCTCTTGTTCCCTGGGTGGGTTCTGAGTGAGGATGAAGGGGGTACTTTCTTCCCCCACCCTGCCATCATTTATCACTGACCAAATGACACCTCTATTTCTTTTGTCTTTATTCTTTCCTGGTGTTAGGCAAACCGAGTATCCAGAAAGAAAAATGTCCAGGTGATTGATGAGACCCAAATGCCCATCAAAGCTCTCAGAGATGTCTCACTGGCAGCCAGAGCTAGTAGTAGCAGTAGCAGCCCAACAGTGCCCAGCTGAGCAAAGTAGCCACTTGTTCATCACCTGTATTACCCACTCTTCAAAGAGACCCCGGCAGGAACCCCTACCCCAAAGGTTGAGGAAGACCAAAGGAGTGTTACATTTCAATAACAATCTTTTCTTTCTTTTCCTTTTCTTTTTTCCTTGGAAATCCTTTGATTAGTTAACTTTCTGCCTCTCTCACTCCCGAAGTTGGAAAACAAAAAAAGGAAAATCAAAGCTCTTTAAGTAGATATGCATGGTTAAAAAAATGTCCATGTTGGCTATGTCTGAAAATACATCACATTCTGCATCTTGAGTCCATCACCTGCCAGCAGATGGGTAAAACCTTTGACCATTGATCTTCTGGAATCATGTTTGTTCATCGCATTGATAAGAGTTCTCAAGTCTTTCAAAGTAGTTTTTCTTTACAGCATTGTTGTTATTGTATAAATTGTCCTTCTGGTTTTGTCCACCTTGTTCTTCATCAGTTCTTACAAGTCTTTTGGGCAAATCATTCCACAACTCTGGGCTCCTGTTTTCTTCTCTGAAAAATGGAGTCATCTCAAAGGTCTCTTCCAGCTCTAAATTCTGTTTTCCTTTGTCTTAAGAGATGGGCTAATTTATCTCCATTTAGTTTGATGGATGTTTCCAGTGAAATCCCTCCCTGCCCTCTTGCCTAGGCTTCCATAACAGTTAGCTATAGAGAACGGGCAGAGGCTCTATAAGATTATCTCATCTTCATGGTCACCTCTGCTCCCTTAGAAATAAAGGAATTCCTTCCCAAAAATCATTACATGGAGCCAAATAAATAATCCAGTTGTGTTCCAGCAGGTACCTGGTCTGCCTTCCTCTGAATCCAAATCTTAAAGTCCTACACTACCACCCCTCACAGTTAGCTTGGCAGATAGCCCATGAACTGTGGGAGACTGTATTTTTCCAGAAGAAAAGGAAGCCAGAGTGACCTGAGTCCCAATAGAGTAACATCAGTGAGGGCATCTTTCCCCATCAGAACTGTTCATTGGAACTACATAGCACTTTCCCTACTGTGGGAAGTACACTTCCCACTTCCCAGATCTGCAAGGATTTTGTTGCAAAGACACTCCCTGACTCTTTTGTCTCCTTCTACTCTCTTTACCTCCCAAACTGTACTCTTTTGGAGACAAACTGGTCTGCCTGTTCCTTGGAATGTCTCTAGAAGCCAAGAACTCTTATCTCCTTCAGCATTCTGGTCTGCATTAGGAATGTGGTTTGCAAATCAAACCAGAAGAGAAGGAGACCTCAAAAACTGAAGTGGAAGTATTTCCTGAGCAGAGGAGGGAGAAGGAAAGGGGCAACAGAAGTCATCTGATTGTCTTGAGTGAGAGAGAATGGAGGGCAACAGAAGTCATCTGATTGTCTTGAGTGAGAGAGGATGGATGAGTGGCTGTTGGGTTACTGGCACTGCAACTGGGTTTGCAACATAATTTGATTCTTTCAGTCACGTGCTTTGGAAAGTTCAAAGATCTTGTTTGAAACTATCTTTTGCTGCCATTGGCTCATGTGTGAGTCTCCAAAAAGGCCAAAAGGAAGATGCTTTACTCTTCTAGAACTTGTTGATGGGACCTGAAGCACTGTGGCTGACTCATTCAGCAAGAGCTGGGGAGGGGCCAACAAGAAATGGAGAGACTATTCGGGGTCACACACATTGCAGATTGTCGTGCCAACTCAGGCTGCTGTACATGTTGCCAGGACTTGACTTGGCCACAAGAGCACTATCACAAGAGGGAGGGGAAAAAAAACCCTTTTTGCAATCACCAAATGTACTTCTCTCCTGGGGCAAAGGAAGCATCCCCCACTGGAGTATGGATTACAGAGCAAATTGTTCCTGCCTCCTTCCAAGATCCAGCCATGATTAGGAAACTTCTCTCTCCTCCTGGAGGGCTTTCAAAACAAGGCCTTCTCATCTGTTTGAGATGGTCTGAGTATGATCCTGCCTGGAGGCTTGGAGATGATCTACTCAAAAACCTCAAGGTCTCCTTCCAGGTCTAGGATTATCCAGTTACTATGGTGATATTTTCCAAAGCACCCATTCTGCCCCTCCAAAAAAAAAAAAAAAAACAGGGTACATGGAATGACAAAGGCTATTCCTTTAGCAAAACCTAAATAACAATTTAATTGTTAGCAACTTAATAATTAAATTGTGTTAATATTTAATAATATTAAATTATTTTATATAATATTAAATTATTAATTTTATTTAATTAATATGTGAATAGAGCACCAACCCTGTAGTCAAGAAGACCTCAGTTCAAATGTGACCTCAAACATTTGACACACTTACTTATAGCTGTGTGACAGTGGGCAAGTCACTTAACCCCAATTGCCTTGCCTTTCCCCTCCAAAAAAATGAATATATAACATATATACAAACATATATGCATGTGTACATACATGCATATAAACACACATGTATACTTGTTTATATATATATATTCTTTTTTTGCTGAATCAAAGGGTTTTCTTAGCAATCTTGTTTTTGAGTCACCTAATTAACCAATTTGAACAAGAATAGAATCTATTTTTCCCAACACTTCTTAATGTTCTAGTGCCTTGCCCTCTATTGATTATCTCTAATTTACTCTATACATAGTTGTGAATAATTTTGTGCACTTTGTGTAGTTTTGTGCATAGTTCTTTGCATGTTATCTAGAAACTATTTTTTCTTTTTTTTTATAGCTCTGGCACTTTTCACCTAGCACATAGTAGGCACTTAATAAATGCTGATTGATTGACTGGCTGATTTTTAAAATGTATTATACAAGAATTAAATTAAAATAACCTATTTTTCCTAACTGAATGGATCCTTCATTCAGTTTTGGGAAATGTTTGATGAAGAGATAAAAACACTGAGACTTGGCAAAGATTTTAAATCCTTACAACTTTATTAGGAGCGGCCATTCACAACTCACTGGCCAACTCCCAGGTATACACAGTATACATAGCCCAGCCAGTACCTAGGCTCTGCTGTCCTTCTGCAGTACTCAGGGCATAAACGAACCAAACTCACCATACACACAAACACACACACATAACCTCCCCCCGAAAAAGGGAACAAAAACAAAAACAAATTCCACAAGTGACAGTGACAAGTTCTGGTATTTTGGGGGAGCCAATCATAAGGTAGAGGAAACAAAAACAGCCCCTCAGGATGCCCCCTTGCAACCTCCCCCCTGTCCCACAACACAAGGGCAGCAAGGTGAGTGCTAGGGTCAGGCTCCTACAGTCAGTGCACAGGAAAGAGAAAGGGGACAAGGTCAAGCTAAACCCAATTCATATTTGTCCCCAAACCAATGGGAAAAAAAAAACTTGGCTTTTTGAGGGGCCCTGCTAGATCTGGCCTCCAAAAATCTGTCTCAAGTTCGATCTCTGCTCAGTCCTGGAAGACATAGTTTGATTAGTGGAATGTTCATAGTCAAGGGCAACTTCTAAATAAGCTACCTTGGTCATATTTTTTTTTAGTAAGGAAGAAGAAAAAAATACCAACAACCAGGAAAAAAAAAACACCTTCGGGACCTGGTTTGTGTCAGGAACAAGAAAGTATGTTCCTCCTTTAAAGATCCACACGAAGTGAATGATAATAAGGATTCTCTTTCCAAGAGATCAGTCACCCCAGTGGAGGCATCTCTACTACCCACCCACCCTCATCCATGTCTCTTCTTCACAGTACCCACCCCATCCCTGACACCTAGTGAGATGCACTAAAAATGGATTAACCTGCTTTGCCTTTTGAACCCTGATCTCAGCTCTTGTCCCCATTAAAGGTCCCTACTTTTCATCACCCAATGACCATGGACATTTTTCTCCCTCCTAAAGGAATTCTGCCCTTCAGTTTAGGCCCTAAGAAGAGGCTAGAAGACAAGAGTTCATTTAATAGTTGATTGAGTGGTTGGAGGAATCAAAATCCTTTCCCTAGGAATCCTACCTTGTTTAATCCCATTTGGGGAACCCCTACACACACTTGGATCTGAATCTCGACACTAATGAGCTCATCACTGAACAATCAGACATGGAAGGCTGGGGTTACTTTATTCTGAATGAGAATGCTATGTAGTTATGAATGAGCCTCCATCCCTAACGCTATAGTTTTCTCTCTAACCCACAACCAACCAAGTCTCTTTAGGGCCCTGGGGCCCATGGAATATAAGCAGGCTTTCTACTCCTCTGACATAGGTCACCTGGGCCATTTGATTTGCAAACTCTGAATTTAGCTGAAATGCCTTCCCTCGAGGCTACAAATGTTCTTAGATTAAAAAAAAGAGTTGGGAATTCATGCTTTGGGTTCAGATTGAACTAGATGCCCTCTTAGGGATCTGTCAACTCTGAAATTCTATCAGGTGAAAATACAAACTTCATGATATTAGCCCCTAAGGAAACCTGAATTGGAGTTAGGGAAGGATCTCAAAATTGGGAGCCCCACCTGGTGACAGGTACCAGCATCTACCCCAAAGAGATCGACTCATCTTCGTGGTCCATAGAGCATGACCTTCTGAGAAGGGCACTCAGCTCTGGGATAGCATGTCACTACTACCTAGGGTGTGGTAAGGAGGTGGAAGAAAGGAGAATAGGGGTACCCAGAAAGCAGAACCTGAGGTAGCAAGTAACCCCATTTAACAGGTGGGGAAACTGAGGTCCAGGGAGGCAAATAAACATACCAAAGGTCACACAGCAGTCTTGATGTCAGAGAAAGGGAATGCACCTCAGTGCTCAGCACCCTGCTGCCCTAAGCCTTCTCTGGTTCTGAGTCACACCATCTCCCCTCCGAGGCATCACTGTCTCCAGGGATATGAGATTGCAGTCACTCTGAGGGCAGTTTGAGCTAATGTAGAAGGTAAAACTGGATACCTTTTGTGGGCCCCTCTGGAGATAAAAGGCCATTCACTCGGGAAGAACAGCACAACAGCACCCTTGCTGGATGAGACCCAGAAGAATCTTAAAGCAAAGAGATGTGGGAGATACAAAGACAACAGCCTTCAACCCCAGTGACAGCAGCTTCCTGTCTGCAGTTTACCCCTTGGGTTTCCTTACACTGGCCATTGGCTCTGGGACAATTTCCAGGATCCCGAAGCTGATTTTATTTTTTTGGTCCAATCCCTCTTTCAGGAGGATCTAGACTTTCTCGACTTCCATATTCTCATGAACTCTAAGGATTCTTCAACCCTACAGGGTTACAGAGGCTTTTTCTCAAAGATGATTTCCCTGCCCCACCCACAGCCCCAGATGAATACAATACCCTATAAAAATGGTTGGGTTTGAGAGGAGCGGAATGTTTGGGGGACCATAAAGGAGAAGAGAAAGTTGGGAGATTCCCTGAAGACTCCCTCTACATCCTTATCCCCCCTTGATGAAAATGACCTCACCATTATGGTATCTAACTATAATCCCCTTTCCTTTAGGGTCTCCTTATCCTGCAAAGTTTTGAGTTTGTTGGGTTTGGGTTCTTGCTTCTTTTGTTTGTTTGTTTGTTTTCCCATTACCAGTCAGAAAAGAAAAAGAAAGTGGGTTGCAAGCACCGTGAAAACCTGCATTGTTCAGAGATGGCGCAAGAGCCCTCAGGGCCCCCTGAGGGTGCCAGGCTGCCAGCCTCGGCTCTTCCAGCAGCCTGCGGCCTCCTTTGAGGGAGTGCCACAGTACCTGAAGTTCTGCCCTGGAGATGCCCATTCTCCAGGTCTTTTTTTAACTGGGCTCCAATCCTTCCATGCCCAGCACACTCTCCTCTCAGGTTCTTCCTCTTATCCCCCCCGCACCTGGGCACTGGAGGAGCCTGGCACGAGGTAGACTGTGAGTTTAGTACCACTCTGCTCAAGTGAGGGAGGGTGAGGAGAACCTCTCACCCCTGTTCAATAGTCCTTAGCTCCTAGATGTGAGCTGGGTCCTGAGGTGACCCCCCTGGCCAGTGCCCACCATGCCAGCTGACCAGAATGCTGGTGGCCCTAATGTGAGGGTGGGGAAAGTGAGGGGGTAGCAGAAAGAGCCTGATTCAACATGGTCTCAGGGTGCAGAAATCCAACTCCTGGGGTTTCCGACGAAGGTTGCATTGGTCCCTGGCCAGCAGACGTCCCCCATGACCAAGACACCTCAGCGGCCGTCTCTTAAATCCCCTGCCGCAGCTCTTGGAGCAGGGAGACCAGGCACCTGTCTCCCAAGTTGGACAGGGCTCCCCACAGGGCCTTGTCTCTGTTGGTCGCTGGACTGTGTCACAGGCAGAAGCAGCAAGATGCCCTGGGGAGCCCCGGCAGTCCACCGCACGTTTCTGCAGTCCACTCCCACAGCTTACAGAGCAGCTCCCCCAGCTGCCCACTACCCAACGAGCTGAAGGCCTGTTATCTGGTTGTTCCACCTGGTTAGAGAGGCTGAGGACACTGTTGTTGAGCACGGAAGATCCCCGGTTGTCCTTGCGATAGGCAGACTTGTCCTCCCGGGGCTCCTTGGGTAGGTAGAAAGAGTATCGGATGCGAGGTGGGGTCATCTTGCCAACAGAGAGTACCTCCACAGTCAAAGGCTCCAGGATGGGCCTTGATGCCTGCAACCTCTCTACTGCTGTGCTGGTCCCGCTGTAACGGACCAGGCTGCCCTTCACCATCAGGTCCCGTTCCACAGCGGACACCACAAAGTGCCCATTGAGCAGGTACTTGCCTTGCCCATTCTTCAGGGCCAAGTAGTTGTCATCACTAATCAAGCCTTGGTAGCCTCGCTGACGAATGTCAATGCTTGAGGCTCCTGCTGGAATAGCCACCACAAAGTTATAGCCATGCCTGTGTGAGGAAAAAAAACCCAGAGAGTAGGAGTTAGAGACAAGCTTTGAGAGGGTGAGGGTCCACAGAATCACTAAATTTAACTGTTGGAGGCATCCTCAGCGGCAACCTAATCCAACCCATACATGGAAGGAATCCCCACTGTAATACACCTGACAATTGGTTTGTTCAGCTTCTGTTTAATTCAGGTTAATTCAGAAGAAAAAATTCAGACCTGTGTCACTTCACGGATTTTATCTCATAGTCCATTCAGTCCAACCTATACCATAACATTGTACCCAAGAGGTAATCAAGCCTTTTCTTAAAGAGCTCCATTAAAGGGAAACCTAACACCCTAATAGCAGCCACTTACAATTTTGGATAATTCTCATTTAAATTAAGTTTTGTTCATGATCAAAGTCAGCATGATATGGCGAAGTCAGGAAGGTCTGGGATCAGCTTCCATCTCTGACACATATTATATATGACAGGCCTCTGGCAACTCTAAACTATAAATTGCAGATAAGATATAAATTGCTGATCTGCAATTTCTAACCAAGAGGTTTGCTCCATATCAATGATATCATAAGTCTGAACAAAAGAAAAAAATATACATGGTATAATGAAAAGAATCTTGGACTTTGAATCAGGAGACCTGAGTTCAACATCCAGCTCTGACACTTTGGAGTACAGGATTTAAAGCTCAGAGTTTACTTCTTAGCTGTGCGATGATGGACAAGTCCCTCATCCTTTCTGAGTCTCAATTCCTTCATCTCTAACCAGGATAATAATATTTGTAGCACCTACCTCATAGGGTTGTTGTAAGAATCAAATGTGATAGTATGTAATTATAATTATTGTATTTCCCAAAGCTAAATTATGCCAGGGATCATCCTTGAGATAGATAATTTCCATGCAGGTCACTGTGAGCTAAGTCTGTGGAACTCACCATACCCCTTGTTTGTGTATTGCTTGTTTATATTACTTGATACATATGTGACTTGGCCATGTTAGCTTCCTGAATACAGCAACCAAATGTCCCTCTCTCCCTTCAAGTATGCACCCAGAGAGTGCTCAGTCCAAAGGGCAATCGAGTCATCCCTCAGAGAGACTCAGAGTGGGCAGCCAGGGGAAGCCCTCTAAGACCAAAGAGTCCCAAGTTCTCAGGATCAAAGTATCCTTATGTCAACCATTGTGTACCCCCCAAAAAAAAGGGGAGACACTATCCAAGAACAGATTTCTAACCAGACGTGAACTTGAGAAAATTAACTGCTCTTGGCTTTCAGTGTGTTCACTTGAATACAGAAGGCAGGCCCTTTAGACTCTAGAGGTTCCTAAAGTGGGTGACACTAACCCCTGGGGGGCTTGGGATGATCCAAGGGGATGGTAATAGCCCAGAAACTAGGGAACATTGAATATTGTTTTATTTTATAAATTTATTTTATTCTACCCCCTTGGTAGAAGCATAAGGAAAGGAGAGAAGAGAAGAAAATTTTGAAAAATAGTTCATATATGTTTCATCTATTGTATAACAAAATTAAAGTCATAGTGATTACATTAATTTCCAAATAAACACACTAAATGCAAATTATAACCCATCAGTGGTCAAGTCCACCAACGGGTCTTAACAAGCAAGAGTTGACAGGCAAGCACGTCACACATTGTCAATAAGTCCAGCATGCATCAGCACGAATATACGAGCACAATGATTTGTTTCCAGTATGATACTATATGGCTACATGACACAATATTGCATCATCAAAATTTCAACACAGGAAAAAAACCACAAATTTTGATAAATTATTAAATTTAAGATGCATCATTTTTAAATATATTTTATATATTTTTTGAAATGACACAAATTTCAAAAAAAAATGTTAAAATGTTAAAGAAAGTAGATTTCCAGAAGGGCACTGAGTAATTTTTTTTAAAGGGGGTGGTAGGCCAAATAAGTCTGGGAACCTCTGCCCTAGAACTTTGGAGTCAACAGGCTCCATGAAGCCAGGATCTTGGAAGAAGCTAGGGCTTCAAGTGACAATTTTCTTGGCAATGAAAATCCACACCATTCATTGGTCCCCACTCCAAAGCTACTCTTCTAGTTGATATCACCTCCCTTACCTCAGACTTTCCCCCAAACCTGGAGAAATGTCAGAAAGTCCAGGAGAAAGATGGAAGCCTTTATAAGAGGACACACCCTCTGTCTTCCCTGTCATTGTTACCTCTATGCTCATCTGATCTCCCATTGTCAAAGATCATGTCTTGTTTGGTTTTTGTTTGTTTTTTAATCAGTTGAAGCACCCACCATAATACCTTACAGAGAATAAGCATTCAATAAATACTTGTGAAATTTGTTTCAGAGTTTGGGGATAAGGTCAGCACTATGCTCTAGGAAGCTATGTGTCAAAGTATATAGAGAGTGCTATTCTTGGAATCTAGAAGATTTGGGTCCATAACCTGCCTCAGACTTTGAAAACTGTATACCCTGATAAAGTCCTTTAACTTCTTTCAGTTTCCTATCTCATGGGGCCATCATGAGGTTCAAATGAGTGCTCTGTACATTTTAAAGTGCTATGCAAATGCTAGCTATTATTATTTTGGCTGGAGGTATTGTCAGGGTCTGGAATCTGTCTCAATCACTCCAGAGTTCCTTAATTCACAGCTAAGGTATGGGAGGAGAGAGGGGGAAGGTGCTTTCCCTTCTTTACCACCCCCCCCCCCAATAGCTGCTACCTTCCCAGGCCTAAAATTCACATGCTAGAGGGACTTTGGGAAATCAGGCACATTCATGCATTCTTGGAGAGTGATGAATTGGTACAGCTATTTTGAAAAGCAGTTTGGAAATATGTCCCCAAAGTTACTAAACTGCATACCCATTGACCCAGTGATATCACTAGTAGGCCTATACCTCAAAGAAATCAAAGAGGAAAAAACATTATAAATACAAAAATATTTCTAGCAGCTCATTTGGTGGTAGCAAAGAACTGAAAACTAAGAGGGGCAAAAGAGGGTACTCATCAACTGGGGAACAAAGTAAATATGTAAATAACAGAACAATATGGCATAAGAAATGATGAAGGTGGGGAGGCTAGGTGGCGAAGTGAATACAGCACAGGCCCTGGAGTCAGGAGGACCTGAGTTCAAATCCAACCTCAGACACTTAACACAAAACTAGATGTGTCACCTTGGGCAAGTCACTTAACCCCAATTGCCCTACCTTCCCCTTCCAAAAAAAAAAAAAGAAACAATGAAGGAGACGATTTCAGAGAAACTTGGTAAGACTTGCATAAACTGATACAAAATAAAGTGAGCAGAACCAGGAGACCAATTCATACTAAAACAACATCATAAAAACAATTTTAAAAGATCTAAGATTTCTGCATCAATCATGAGACTAGAGAGCTGATAATGAATCAAGCTACCCACCTCCTAACAAAGAGAGGTGATAAACTCAGGCTACAGAGTACATTTTTGGACATGGCCAATATGGGATTTTATTTTTTTTTGCTTGACTATGCATTTTTGTCACAAGGATTTTGTTGCTATTATGTTTCCCCAGTGGGGCCATGGAATTTTGGAAGAAGAGAAAATAAATGTTCATTAAATATTTTTTTTAAAAAACATTAAATTAGAATTGCCAATTATAGCTTTATTTTATTTAAACAAACAAAAAACTCACATGGGTTTTGTGAAGAGTCCGGTGACCTTCTTGCAGCTCTTGTTGTCTCCCCCACAGACACCACATTTGTCAAACTTCTTCTTGGAGCCCAAGTTCCCATCACATCCAGCCTTGATGCATTTGCCCTGGACACAAACTGAAGTAGAATCCGGGGTACATGGGGTACCATCCACCACCTATGGAATCCCCATGGGGAAGGAAGAAAGGGAGGGAGAGGGAGAGAGAGAGGGAGAGATTTGGATGAGCTGGCACATTTCCTCAACTTTTCTCTATAGAAAGACACTCTTGTTGTGATCTCCCCCCTCCAATCTCTGCTCACCTTGGGCGCAAGCACGTAGAAGTAGCCAGTGCCACTGGCTCGGCAGATGAGCTTGCATTTGTCCCGGGGGGAGACGCCCGAGTACTTGGGCACCCAGGTCATGGTGAGGGTGAGCCGATTGGTGCTGTGGTTGTAGCCATTGAAAGCCTCACACTGCTCCTCCCGGAAGCTCTTTCCAGAGACTGGGGTGGGAGGAAGCAAACACAGGAGTCTCAGAAAGAGATCTGGATGGGATGGGAGGGCAAGCCAAGACTCCTGGGGGATTTTAGCCATGAGAAACTCATTCTCTGTATTCAGCCTTGCCCATCATTCTCCCCCATTTGACAGAAAACTAAAACCGAGGCTGATATAAACTGACCCAAAAGAATTTGGGAAAGAAAAGAATTAGATTCCCCAGGGTCACTTTTCCAAACTCTCCAGGTCCAGATGCCACTAGAGTCCCCATGCTTATGTCCAATGTGCTGATCATTTCCCATAGTCTCTCTTCTACTACAAGAATGTGGAAATCTTAGCACCCTTAACTAAGAGAAATTCTGGCATTTCCCTCCACAGAACTTTTAAAAGTAGGCTAGATTTTATGACTCACTATGTAGTGGAGGAAGAGGGACAGATTTGCAAATGAAGGTGGTAAAAAATAAAAGATATCTTTTTTTTTTATTTAAGTAGGCCAGAAAACCCTACATGCTCAGTATAGAAACCCAATTCCCAGAGGCAGAAGAAGGGATATCAGAAGAACCCTTTAAGCATTGCCAATTGTAGGGTTCACATCTTGGAGAGATACTTTAGAAGATAAGCATCCAGCCTCAACTCCCACATTCCCAGGATAAGAGATCCAGCTCCTGGTTCCTCCTTACCTGAGCTGGGGCATGGTTCCAGGTTACAGGATCGATATTTGACTCTCACTCCCTCACAATATTTGCCCCCATTGGCAGGTGCAGGGTTGCTACACTCCCGTCGGGCCAACTGCACACCTCCACCACAGGTCCGAGAGCAGGGGCCATAAGGTTCCCATTTGGCCCAAGAACCATCCACCTGGAAAAACCAAGACTGCTTAGTATCTGTGAAATTACCCTGACTCAACAACCCACCAGTGCATTTACCCTGAAGTAAAGCAATATTAGTTTTTAGACTCCACTGGTTCAAAATATCCCAGAATTCCCATGTGCTGGGCTGGAAGCAGGTATCCATCTGCTCAGGCCGACTCAAATGGGATCATTAAATTTTCAGTGTGAATGTTTGTACCTCAGAAGTCAGCAAATGCTACAAATCAGAGCTTCATGTATTGTTTTGTTGATTTTCTAGATTTTTAAAAGTGATGGAAGGACAACTAGATGTCACAATGGATAGAGCACCAGCCCTGGAATCAGGAGGCCTCAAGTTCAAACTTGGCCTCAGATATTTACTAGCCATGTGACCCTGGGCAAGTCACTTAACCCTGACTGCCTCAAAAAGAAATGATGGAGAAAATGCCAATAATGCACATTAAACTTAAAAATACATTCTGTGTACTTTTTTTTTCCAGAGAGTTAGGTGTTAAACATTTACCAGTACACTGCCAGCTAGAAGTTATCTTTGCACTCTCTATAAAGAAAAAAGGTTTGACTAAGCAAATTAAAATGTAACCTTGGTAAATAACTACACTTTCAAAGACTAAAACCAACATCACATTCATAGGTTTGAATATAAACTGCTACTAGTTATATCATTTCCTCTCTTTCCTAATACTTTCCTTTTCTGCCATTAACAGTTTTGTCTTAAAGTAAGTGCCCATCAGTTGGGAAATTGCTGAATAAATAAATGGTGATATAAGAATATAATGGATGACTGTGCTGTAAGAATATGTACATGAAGAATTCAAGGAAACTTAGGATTTGTATGAACTGATACAAAGTGAAGTAAGTAGAAACAGAAGAACAATTTACATAATTACCACTACAAGGCAAAAGGAAACAACATTTAAACTCATTAGGACTCTGGCACTATTGACAAAGCAGGTCTGCCCTTTCTCAATGGAGAGGCTGTGGACTACAGATGTTGGGTGAAGGATACGCTGTCAGATAAGATCAATCTATTGATTTATTCTGCATTGTTGTATTTTTATTCTCTTAGGGGTGAAGGGTTATTAAGAAGTGACACTGATGTAAAAGGAAAAAAATAGTGTGACCTTATGAATCTAAAAGTACCTCTTTAAATATAATAGATTAAATATTTTAATTATAAATCTAAGTCAATCTAGCCTCTCCACTTCCCACCCTCTGGGTTAAGTTGCTATATTGTACTACATAGTATAATCTGCTAATGAATGGGATTAGTGATACTGACAATATTCAGCTTCCCGTACTCCTAAAATCATTTCAACTTTGAGTTAGATTATGGAATGAGGGTTTGATTTTGTTTAGGGCCTGGAGAGACGAGGAACAATAAATTTAGCCTCCAAATCATGTTTTCCTGATGTTTCAATATTTTAAAATGACTTTACAATCCCTGAGCACATACCATCTGACCAACTTTGTACCAGCCTGGAATGTAAAATATTGCAAAAATAAAAAGTAGCTGTGATTTCATCAGAATAGGGAAATCCTGGAATGAGATGGCTTTGCTCTTACAAAGATCACAATCCCTCTATGACTTATAAGGCAATATGTCCTATGGGATGATCTGAGGCACACAGAGGGATCAAGTAACTTGTCCAAAGTCACAGAGCTAGAAAGTATAAGACACATGATTTAAAAACCACTTCTTCCTAACCATAAGCCCAGTACTCTTTCTACTATGCTGATCTGTCTCTCTTTGGCTTAAATTATACATAATAGACTCTAGGATCAAGAAGGAACCTCATAGATCATAGCATTCAACTTGAAGAAATCTCTTGAATAACATTTCTGACAAATGTTCCTAACCAACCAGCCACCCTTGAAGCCCTCCGGTGGGGGGGGATCCTGCCACCTCAGAAGCAACACATTCCCAGGGACTACAGTGGAGTGAGGGGCACATATTTACCTGGCAACCTGGACTCCCACCCTAGCTCAGAGAAGGAAAAGCCAGAAGCAAGCTATCCTGGGAGTACAGGAGAGAGGGAGGGGGAAGTGAGGAAGAGGGTTGAGAAGGAGCAGCACTAATAGTTAGGAAGTATGTTCTTACATGTAGCTAAAATGTGCCTTTCAATGACATCTATTAGCTGTTTAACCCTACCCCTAGGGCCAAGCAAAACAACCCTAATCCCTCTTTCACATGACATCACTTTACACACCCAAAGAGAAAGGCTTAAATCTTTTTGTGTATTTATTCAATATATTTACTCTATTCTCCTTATCCCTCAGTATACAAGCCTCTCACTCAGACTACAAGCCCCTAAGAGGGCAGGGCTATGTCCAACTTCCAGGCCAATACGAGTAACTGGCCTCTAAGTGAATGTTGTTTTTAGTAAACAAACCTCATCCTCACATCAAACAGAGCCAAACCCTCACTCAGTAACCCAGAGGGGTGTTCTAACATGACAAAGAAGAGAGTGGATTCATTGTGGGGCCTCCCTTGAGGGTCACAAAGTCCTTTACTAGCCAGACACATGAAGTAAATGAGGTGGTGATTTATAAACAAGGTGATGTTCTGATTTGAAAGGTTGGAGAAGGATCGCAAAAGGTTGAAGGGAATTCCAGGTCAGTAAAAATCAATTATGACCTTTGGCTCTAGGTTCAGCAAACCCACTGAGATTCATTCAGGTTTCTTACTCATGGCTCAATTAAAGTTCCTGTCACTAGTAACCTACTAGACTGGATGATCCTTGAAGACAGAGGCACAGCTGGTACATTTCTGTACAGCACAGCACAAAACCAAGAAAAGTGCCCACCACCTAATAAGTCTTTAATAAGTATGTATTCATTGAATCATGAATGAATGAATGAATGAATGAATCCCAACTTGGTGACATTAATGGGAAAAGAGCCTTCCCTGAAGGGTTTTAGGTTCAGCTTAAAGTTTGCCAAGGTAGTAAGAGAGGACACAGAAATATGAAGTCCTGACACCTATTCCCTCTGGAAGTTTCTTTCTTCAAGTCTTTCAATAAAACCCATTAAGTTCCTTGAATTTATTTCATATCCTCTCTCTACTCCTTAAAAGTTAGGAAACAAATAGGGATATAGATAGAAAACCTGAGTGAAAAAATACACTATCCCTGAGGTCATACAATGAATTAGTAGAAGACATAGAATCTGGGTCACCTGGTTCTTCCTAGACATTGGGTTGCTGCAGAAGGGAATTACATTGGGGGAGAAGAGAGAAGAACGAAGAAAGTAAAAATGTACAGCAGAGAACAAGAGAAAACTACAAGGAAGTAAAGATGGACAGCTCTCAAAACAATGCAGAGTATTAATTACGTAGGCTTTCTTGAAATGGAAATTTATTGTTGTGTATTTTGAATCCTCTCTCATGTTCTGCTGTGCATATGGCAATGCTTTTATTTTCTTATTTTGTATTATTTCAGTTTTAATTTTGTTTGTTTCTTTTTTCTTTTCATATTTTGTATTTAAGTTTAAAATTAAAAATTTACAAATTTTAAAAAAAGGGAATTACAAAAAGCATTCCACCATGCCCCCCCCCCCCCCCCGCCACTGGCAGCCCCAGCAAGGAGCAGGCTCTGTATGGTACTCACCCTGTACTTACTGATGTTATGCCTTTCCACACAAGCCCCCTTCAGGCAAAACTTGCCTTCTCCACACCCAGTGCCATCTGCCCAGGGGAAGTGGCGGGTCTGGCACACCATCTGGCCCTTTGCCTTGCCCGTGCACCACAGTTTGGTGCAGTACTGCATGTAGGGGCAGGGCTTGGAGCCCACACCGAAGGCTAGCTCACACTGCTGGTTCAGGGTGTAACTGGATCCTGGTAGATCCTCAGGCAGTGAAATGGGCTTGCTGGGTTGGTCCAAGAGGCAGTCACCTGTGGAAAGTCAAGGGAGTGGAGAAGGTGGGAGGTGAGAGAGGCCAACGTTGCTGGATGCTTGGGATGAATTGGCAGCAATCGAGGGCTACTTCCCAAAAGAGGGAGAGGGAAGAGTTTTCTGCCCCCATGCCCTTTATATTTGTAAATCTATAAAAAAAAAAAAAAAGCATTGCTGCTGGAGCTCTTTTAGTCCATTACCCTGCCTCTGGTCAACCTGTTCCTGGCAGAGGCTTTCACTTTCACTTCAAAGCACTCTCTTTCCTGTCATATCATTCTGGCCTCATAATCATATGAGGCGTGGACAGGAACAATTCTAATCATATTATAGACAAGGAAGCCAAAGGAGATTTAGTGTGTTACCAAGAGAGATGGCAAGTGAAGAGCCTGTCATTCACTTGTTTCAGTCATGTCTGACTCTCCATGACCCCATTTGGGGTTTTCTTGGCAGAGATACTGGAGTAGTTTACCATTCCCTTCTCCAGCTTATTCTACAGATGGGGAAACTGAGGCAAATAGGGTTCCATGACTTTCCCAGGATCACACAGCTAGTGTCTGAGGCTAGATTTGAACTCAGGAAGATGAAGTCTTCCTGATTCCAAGACCTAGTACTCTATCCTCTGTGCCACCTAGTTGCCTCAGCGAAGACCTTAATTAGGGCTATAAGTCAGGTCTCCTAACTCAGGATCCCAGAATCTGAGAGTTGGAATAACAGCTAGCATTTATATAGCACTTTAAGTTTTGCAGAGCACACACTGGGTCCTCGAAACAATCCTGTGACTTAGGGGCTATCATTATCCCCATCTTGTAGATGAGGAAACTGAGGCTAGGAGAGATTAAAGGACTTGGCATGGGTCATATAAGCTAGTAAGTATCTGAGGCAGGATTTGAATTCAGGTCTTATTTACTCTAAGTCCATCCACTCTATTCATTATGCTATACACTGCCTACTTGGAAGGTATCTCAGAGGCCACCTCATCCAGCCTCTACCTGGAAAAATCCTTTCTGAAGCATACCCAACAAGTGAGTATCCAGCCTTTGTCTGAACTCCTCTAATGAGGGGCACCCACTCTTTCCCATGATAGACTATGACATTTTTGGATCGTTCTAACTATTAGGAAGTTTTTCCTTATACCAGGGCAGTTAAGTGGCACAATGGATAGAATACCAGACCTGGAGTCAGGAAGACTCATCTTTCTGAATTCAAATCTGGCCTCATATACTTACTAGCTGCATGACCCTGGGCAAGTCACTTAACCCTGTTTGCCTTAGTATCCTCATCTGTAAAATGAGCTGGAGAAGGAAATGGCAAATCACTCAGTCTCTTTGCCAAGAAAACCCCAAAATGGGTCACAGAGAGTCAGACAAAAATAACAAACAGCTAAACAACAACTTTTCCTTATATCAAGCCTAAATTTACCTTGTTAACTTTTATCCACATTGTTCTGCACCTCGGGTCCAAGGAGAATAAGTCTAATCCCTCTTCTGGATAATAATCTTTCAAATATTGAAAGACAGCAGTCATGTTTCCTGAAGTAGTTTCTTTCATTCCCAGTTTCCTCAGTGATCATTAAGTGATCACAAATTTGAGGCCCTTCATCATCCTAGTGTCTTCCCCTCCAGACACCCTCCAGATTATCAATGTCCTTTCTAAACTGCTGAATTCAGAAATAAAAATAAATTTTCAATTTAGGATTTGGGACATTAATAAAATCTGAATTTTTTCTCTTCCCTTTGGTATCTTTAAATTCCTTGTGAATCAATTCTTCAACATTCTCACACCTGTATAACCTCCAGCAAATGATTTCCTCCCTGTATACTTAATCTACCATAGCTGCTTTTCTCATCTTTGTTTTCTCTAATGCTATCTCTAATTTCTCTCTAAGTGCTTCTGACACTGTGATGCTAGACTCCAAGTATGGTGGTTTTATTGTCTTTAATGAGTTGAAGAGTCTGTTATTAAAAGTTTTGCAGATCTTTTCCATTTTTCTTTTATTTATTGTCATCTTTCCATTTTTAGCCTCAAATGTGCTCGGGATGACTTTGCCTGCTTGAGTATCTTGCCAAGCTTTCTGTAAAGTTTGGATGACTGCAAATACGGTCTTTGAAGAATTATTTAAGATAGCATTACTCGGAGGGCAAATGGATAATTGCATGGTGAACATGATCAGGTTGTAACATATAACAGATAAGGAACTACAAAGAACTAGAAAGCTTTGAGTACTCTACCTGTAGTAAACTTATGGGATGATAAGGCCAAGAGTCATACATGATGCACAGGCATGAAAGAATTGTGATTTGGATCACTAGAGAGGACATTCACATCAATGAGATCAAGTATCCATTTGAATTCTAACCTGTTTAGATCCTTCTGAATACTCTCTCATCCAATAAATTAGCCTTATGTGAGTTGCAAAATTGATAAGCATGCTGGCCGTGTCTTAGATAGACACTGATAAAAAAAAAAAAAGTATTAAACAGCCTGGGACCAAGCCCAGTTCCCTAAAGCACTGCACTGGCAACCTTCTTCCAAACTGAAAAGGAGCTATAACAACTACTCTCTGGAGTTATCCATTCCACTAATTCTACTTAATTGTACTATTCTCTAGCTGATATCTCTCCATATTTTCCAGAGACTTTGTCAAATGCTTTGCTAAAACTTAGATAAACTGCATCTACAGCACTTTCTTGATACCTATCTGGTAGTCCCGTCAAAAAGGGAAATAAGGTCAGTCTGACATGATCCACTCCTGATGAAGCCATAGTGATTCTCTGTCATCACTACTATTATTTTCCAAAAGTTCACCAACCATGTTTTTGCTAATACCTCCTTGATTTTTGCCAAGAATCTAAGTCAAGTTCACTAGCCTATCATTGAAAGATTCCATTCTCATCTCTTTTTTTTTAAATCGAGACAATGTTTGCCTTTCTCCAATCCCATGGTACCTCTTCCAGTCTCCACAATCTTCCAAGTATCACTGATGCTGGTGTGACAGTGACATCTTCTAGTTTGTTCAGTAGGTTGGGACACAGTTTGTCTAGGTGTGGTGACTTGAACACAACATGAAGGGCAAGGTGTTCTATCACCCTGCTTATCTCAGGTATTAACTCCTTATTGGCTACTTCCACTCTGTCCTTTACAATCCAAAGATTATTCTTCTTTGAATAGAAAACAGAAACAAAATATGAAGTAGAGAAACTCTGCTTTCACTCCATCATCCATTATCATTATGATATATACCCCTAAAGAGCTATTCTAACTCTTCTCTGACCTTCCAATAAGAGCTTTAAACTGTTTTTGTTGTTCTTAGGATTCCTCACCAGCCTCAGCTCATTACAGGCTTTAGCAATCCTGACACAATTCTAACGGAATCATGTGGTTGTTCAGCTGTTTCAGTCATGTCTGAATCTTAGTGACCACATTTGGGAGTTTCTTGGCAAAGACACAGAAGTGGTTTGCCATTTCCTTCTCCAGATCACTTTGCAGATAAGGAAACTGAGGCAAACAGGATTAAGAGACTTGCCCAGGGTCACATAGCTAGTAAGTGTCTGAGGACAGATTTGAACTCGGGGAAATGAGTTTTCCTGACTCCAGGTTTGGTGTTCTATCTACCTAGCCACCCTAACTGCATAACCTAGCCGCCCTAACATGACCATGCTACACTTTTACATTTATCCCCATTACCTATCCTTGCTTTCATCTTCTAGACATTTTTTTAATCTAAGTTGATCAGAGAGTTCCCTGTGTATCCATATTAGATTCTGTAGACAATCCCCACTTTTCTTTCTCATTGGAATCACGTCTTCTTATGTCTTCAGAATTTTATTCTTGAGAGCTTCCCATTATTCATGGATTAATTTCCATTGTAGAATTTTAGTTCATGGTATCCTTCCTATCTTTTCCACCAATCCTTTGAGAGATGTTCTCTCAAAAAGTAGGGTACATATCACACTGTTCTTGGCTTCCTCTTTTCTATCACAGATTCAAAAATAAAATGGTAATTTCCCACTAGGTTCTCATCATTTTCACCCCAGTATCTCATAACTTTTTTTTCTTGCTTTTTGGAGGATGGAAAGCAGGGCAATTGGGGTTAAGTGACTTGCCCAAGGTCACACAGTTAGTAAGTGTTAAGTGTCCAAGGCCAGATTTGAACTCAGGTCCTCCTGACTCCAGGGCCAGAGCTTTATTCACCTAGCCACCTCACCTCTTAACTTTTTCTTGATCAGAATCAAATCCAGAATAGAATTCCCTTTTGTTGGTACTCCTACTTTCTGAAGGATAGAATTATACTTAAGATAAAAAATTATTAGCTGCTCTACTGTTGGTAAAGAGAGAACTCCAACAGATATGTGGAAATTTAAAGTCTCCCACCATTACTACGTCATGCCTCTCTTCCTAGCTTGGGATGTATCTTCCATACTCTTCACCTATTTCCTTTCTGCCCAGGTGATAGGTAGTATATCATGATGGAAATATTGCTCCTGTTTTGGCCTCTAATGATCTTCACCATGCCCCCTCCCAACCATGTCCTTGGTTCCTGGATTTCTTCACATGAGTATAACTTTTTCACATACATTGCTACTCCATGTCATAGCATCCCACAGGGACACATGCTTTTTTTTTTCATTTTACAAATGCTTTATTAACTTCTGGTTTACATCATTCATTTCTGCCAGATTTTGACTTACAAATTTTCTCCCCATTTTTCCCCTACCCACCGCCCCAAAACAGCAGTCCTGCAGGATATCGCCTCCTCCAATCTGCTCTCTCCCATATTTTCTCCCATACCCCTTTTGACTTTTCCAGTAGGGCAGGTGGATCTCTATGTCCCAGTGCCTGTAAATCTTATTTCCAATTACATGTAAAATAGTATTAATAATAGTATATATATAAAATATTTGATTTTAAAACTTTGAATTCCAGATTCATTCCCTTCCTCCCTTGTCATACTTACTGGGAAGATAAGCAGTTCAGTATAGGTTGTACATATGTAGCTAATGCAAAACATTAACATAGTAGATATATTGTGCAAGACTGACTATATCACCCTCCCTCCTATCCCACCTCCCACTTGTTCTATTCTCTACTTTGATCCCATACCTTTTCAAAAGTGGGTGCTTCCAACTTCCCTCCCCCCCAGCCTGCCCTCCCTTCCATCATCCCCCCCATTCCCTTCCCCCGCTATTCTCCTGGAGGATGAGATACCCTATTTAGTGTGTATTTCACTCCCTCCTCAAGCCTGATTCAATGGGAGTAATGTTGACCCATTCCCTTTTGCCTTCCTATTCTTCCCCTCCATTGTAACCATTTTCCCTTGCCTCTTCTATATGAGATAGTTTACCCCATTCTGTCTCTCCCCATCTCCTCTCATTATATTCCTCTATCACCTCTTAATTTCACCTTTTAAATATCATTCCTTCCTATTAAATTGGTCCTGTGCCCTCTACCTATGTATACCTGTAAACATATATATACATATTCACATATGTATTCATATGCCCATATACCCTCATATATAGACATATATTTATATTCCCTTCAACTATTTTCATAGTGAGAAAAGTTTCATCAGTTACAATTATTGTTTTTCCATGTAGGAATGTTAATAGTTCAACTTTGATAAGTTCCTTATGATTTCTTTTCCCTGTTTACCTTCTCATGCTTCTCTTGCTTCTTGTATCTGAATGTCAAATTTTCTATTCAACTCTGGTTTTTTTCAGCAAGAATGCTTGAAAGTCCTCTATTCCACTGAATGACCATATATTTCCCCTAAAACATGATACTCAGTTTTGCTGGGTAGGTGATTCTTGGTTTTAATCCCAGCTCCTTTGCCCTCTGGAATATCACATTCCAAGCCCTTTGATCCCTCAGTGTAGAAGCTCCCAGATCCTGGGTTATCCTGATTGTGTTTCCACAATATTCAAATTGTTTCTTCCTGGCTGCTTGTAATATTCTCTCCTTGATCTGGAAATTTCAGAACCTGGCTATAATATTCCTAGGAGTTTTCTCTTGGGGATCTTTTTCAGGAGGTGATCGGTAGATTCTTTCAACCTCTATTTTGCCCTCTGGTTCTAAAACATCAGTGCAGTTTTCCTTGAGGATTTCTTAGAGGATGATTTCTAGGTTATTTCTTTGATCATGGCTTTCAGGTAGTCCAATAATTTTTAAATTATCTCTCCTGGATCTATTTTCCAGGTCAGTGGTTTTTCCAATGAGATATTTCACATTTCCTTCTATTCTTTCGTTTATTTGGATCTGTTTAACAGCATCTTGATTTCTCATAAAGTCATTAGCTTCCATTTGCTCTAATCTAATTCTGAAGGAATGATTCTCCTCAGTGAGCTTTTGAGATTCTTTTTCCATCTGGCAAATTCAGATTTTTAAGGCTTTCTTCTCCTCATTGCTTTTTTGAGCCTCTTTTGCCATTTTATTTAGTCTATTTTTGAAGGTGTGATTTTCCTTAGTCAGGCTGTTGACTATCATTTCGTATTTTCTTGCATCATTCTCATTTCTCTTCCCAATTTTTCCTCCACTTCTCTTATCTGCTTCTTAAGGTCCTCTATAGCCTGTAACCCACTCATATTTTCCTTTGAAGTTTTAGGTGCAGGAGTTCTGACTTCACTGTCTTCCTCCTGTTCCGTGCTTTGCTCCCTTTTGTCCCCAAAATAGGAGTCTGATGTTGGATTCTTCTGTTTGCTTTGTTTCCTTTGCCTGGTCATGTTGCCACTCAATTACTTGACTTTTGGGCTTTTTGCCACAGTAGGACTCAGCTACCAGACAGGGGAGCTTCGTACCAAATGCCGGAGTTTTCTCAGCTGCCAGAGGTATTAGTTGGGTGCCCTTGCTGAAGCCTCCACACGCTCTGGCAAGCTGGACACATACCCCAGGACCTCCACCCTAGACCACAATCCAGATCCAAGCAGGTTAAAGCAAGAGCAATTGCCCCTCAGACTGGTCACTTGGTCCCCCTACAGTCTGCAGGCCAGGAGCTGAAGCTGCCATGTGGCAGGGGCTGTGACACAGTCCTCAGCAGCTTCTCACCCTGGGGGCAAAAGCCAAAGCACTCCCAGCTACTGGGTCCCAAAGTTCACTGTGCACTGACCTCTCACTTTGTCCTTAGCATCTATGTGTTGATAATTCTGGAATGCCACAGCTGCTGGTGATCTGGAGTCCCTCCAGCCCGTGGCTGGTCAAGCCCACCCTGGGGCAGGGTGGGGCTGGGCTCTACTCCCAGAGCACTGCACTGGTCGATTCCTGCCAGCCTGCAGGGCTGTCCTCAGCGGGAGGTTAGCTTCTCTGTGTCATTTTGTGGGTTCTGTAGATCCAAAGTTTGTTCAGAGTCCCCTTTTACACGAATTGGGGAAGGTGGAAGCCAGAGCCGTGGAGAGGATATGCTTCTACTCTGCCATTTTGACTCCACCCCTGAGACATGCTTTTACCTGTCCTCTTCTTTGACCTGGGTCTATCCTTCCAGAACTCTATTCTAGTCTTATTCCAGCAAGTCTGAGTGATACTTGTGGTAAATTCTGCCACCTTATCTTAAGCTCTCTAGTTCAACTTTCTTATTACCTATACTTTTGCCCACTTTTTACAGGTCAAGGATTTTTATTCCTGGCTCTTTTTTTAGATTTTGATGTTTATTAACATCTGTGTATTTCCTGCTGTTGTTCATCCTCTGTCATAGCCACTCTCTCCAGAAAGGTAAACATACAGAAACAGTTTTCTTTTCCTGACTTCTGAGAAGATCTTTTATAAGAGATTCCAACAAGAAGAAGAGGTTTCCTCTTACAAAAGAAACTATCCTAGGCTATTACTAGAAGCTAAATAGGTCTTGGATTTTTGTCTCCAAACAGAGACACAATGTACCAAAACATGGCTGTCCACTGCCTAAAATCGCATAACCATAGATCTAGAGTGGACCTCAGAAACCATCTAGTCCAACTCCACTTTACAGATGAGGAAGCAGAGGCCCAATGAGATTAAGCAACCTTCCCTTAGGTAATCCAGGTAGTAAAAATCAGAAGTAGGATTTGAACCCAGGTCCTCCAATTCCAAAAAGGGGACTAGGTGGTACAGTGGAGAGACACAGTGCTGGGCCTGGAGTCAGGAAGACTCATCTTCATGAAGTTCAAATCTGGCCTCAGACACTTACTAGTTGTGTGACCCTGGGCAAGTCATTTAACCCTGTTTGCCTCAGTTTCCTCATCTGTAAAATGAGCCAGAGAAGAAAATGGCAAACCATTCCAATGTATCTGCCAAGGAAACCCCAAAGGGGTCACAAAGAGTCATACACAACTGAAAAATGAACAAAACTCTTACTCTAGAGATGCTTCTCTTTTCACTGCTCCACAGCCCCTTCTACCATTGTCCAAAGCCGACAGTCAGGGCTCAGAGCCCTGGTTCAACAAGCTAGCCAGTAACAATAATAGTGCCTATTTCTCTGGCACTTTTCAGTTTACAAAATGGTCTCCTCATTGCAACCCTTCGGTAACAACCCATGGCCTCCCAGTGAGGCTTTCCTCCCTCCCTCTTTTAATACCCCCTGCTCACCATGCCCACTGTCCAGGAAGTCAGTGATGATGGCAGCACTGCAGGCTGACCAGGGGTTAGCACGGTCGATCTGGATAAGTGTAGGGGACATCATGTGGTTGGCCCTTAGCTTCCCAAACACCTCCTCACACACCTTCACATTGTCATGGGGCATGTTGAACACATGACCTGGGTGGTTAAAACAAGAGAAAGTGGTTGTTTAGGCTAGAGAAGCAGACCATGCAGAGGATAGACAGGGAGAGATAAGAAGAAATGTCGACAAAAGTGAAAAATAGCCTTCTGGGGGAGGGACCCCACAAAGCTGGTGCCAGAGGCAGAAAGGGGAGCCAGAAAGCAGCCTGAAGGGACTGAGAAGCATGGGGTGATAGCTGAGAAAGATGATGGAATCCTCACAAGCTCAGTCCCTCTCTTTCCCCCAAGGTATTTACACTTGTTTCCATACTGCTTTATAAGTGTTCTCGGTTCCTTTATATGCCTGCAGCCAGTCTCCCTCCTCCTCCCACTCCCAATCAGGCTATGAGATCCCTCTTTTTCTGCATCTCCTCACAGTGTCTTATAAAAGCATGCTGCACATAGTAGGTGCTCATTCAGTGCCATAGGACATGCAGGTTTTAAAAAGGAAACATTCAGAGCAAATCCAGCTAAGCCCAAGAGCTGAAGAATTCCTCATTCATTCTCTGTCTATATCTCTGTCTCTGTCTCTGTCTCTCTGTCTCTGTCTCTCTGTCTCTGTCTCTCTGTCTCTCTCTCTGTCTCTCTCTCTCTGTCTGTCTCTCTTTCTCACACACACACACACACACACACACACTGTTCTCCAGCCTTACCCAACTCATGGGCAGTGGTGAAGGCAGATGGAAGTCCATCATCCTCAATGACTGAGCAGCTTCTCTTGGGGTCACACATGGTGCCCACATCAGCCATGCCTAGGGTATCACAAGTGGTGGCCCCACACAGATCCTGCAACAGAAAAGGGAGAAGCAGATATCCAGAAGTTAAAGACAACAGTGCCCTTGAATCACCTGGAATATACCTGCTTCGTGTCATTCCTGCCCCTAACAAATCTAATATCTTTCCTCATCTGTCCTAGACAGGTTGTTTTCTGCCTTCTATCAAGAGGGATGGAGAAGCTATTATGGAGACGTCAAGGGGGTCAGGCCCAGCTAAAGAGATATCTGGCCCTAAGACAAACACTTTGTGGCCTGCCGAGGAAGCTGTGCCTACTTCCTGTCTGGGGAACTATGCTTGGAGAAAATGAGGAGCTTTAAAATAAATTCAGAGAGTCATTTTATATAGAGAAAGTCCTCCTAGCTCCCCAGGGCAGTGGCTCCTCAGCTCGGTGAGGCCTTGGTGCCCAAAGAGGAAGGACAAAGTAGGTGGGTATACTCCCCTTCACAGTCAATGTTTGGCTGTAGAACTTGTATCACATCAAAGCATACTATTTTCCACTTTCCTTATTTTTCACAGTTTTTTCCTTTTGTCCTGTTTCTTCTTTCACAACATGACTAATATGTAAACATGTTTTACATGATTGCATATATAAAACCTATATCAAGTTGCTTACAATCTTAGGGAGGAAAGAGGAGAGGAAGGAAGAAAATTTGAAATTCAAAATTTTATTTTAAAAAATAATGTTTAAAAAATAAATAAAATAAATTTTTTAAAAAGAAGTGCCTGTCAGATCTTCATCTCTAAGTGAACTAGACCTTTAGACAACTGAACACCATGCAAAAAGTCTTTCTGTACATGCCAGATGAGGCTTTAGTTCAGTTAAGACAGAGGCCAGGGTCAAGGGAAGCCAACAGTGAGGGATAATTCCACTTGGCTATAGGAGCTAAGATAATCATTTTTTAAAGCAGATTATAACAAGAAATGATGATTCTGACCTGGGCAATGCTCTCAGCAGGAAAGTCATCTCTGTTTGCACTGAGATTTAAGATCAAAAGATCATAGATTTAGAACTAGAAGGTACTTTAGATGTCAAATTCTCTCATTTAACAGATGAGGAAACAAGGGCCCATAGAAGTTAGGTGACCTGCTCAAGGTCACACAGTAAGTGATGGAGCTGAGAGTTGAATTTCTGTCCTCTGATTACAGACAGCTAAGCTCTTCCAGCAGCCAGCTCTACATAAAAGGTCAACAGCTAGGTGACGCAGTGATACAGTATCAGGCCTGGAATCAGTAAGACTCATCTACATGTATCTCTTCTCTAAAATCCCTGAGAACATGCATGCACACTATGATTTAGTCCAACAGACTTATTATTTCTCATTCACAACAATCATTTCCCATCTCCAAGCCTTTGCACTAGCTGTGCCTCATGTCTGGAATGAATTGTCTTCTCCTCTCCCCTACCGACATTTCTAAGATTCCCTAGCTCTCTTCAATGCTCAGTTCAAATGTCAACTTCTACATAAAGCTTTTCCTGATAGTCCCCTACCAAATACTCCCCAAATTACCTCACATCTCTTCTATACATACCTATATGCACACGTTATCTTCCCCTTGCCACCAATCATAAGGCAACTATATGAAGCCCCTTCCCCACTTCTACATCAAGTAGTCACCCTCACCTGGCTAGAATATAAGTTCCTTAAGGGCAGGAGCTCATGTTACTTTCATCTTTGTTTCCATGTCATTGAACACAATGCCTGGCACATAGTGGGTGTGTAATAAATGTTTGTCGGTTGATTTAATTGATGCAAGTTGTATACAACAGTTTGTTTTTTCAATCCCTTCAAACATGTCTGACTCTGTGACCTCATTTGGGGTTTTCTTGGCAAAGATACTGAGTGGTTTGTCATTTCCTTCTTCATCTCATTTGACAAATAGGGAAACTGAGGAAAACAGGGTTAAGTGACTTGCCCCGGGTCATACAGCTAGTAAGTGTCTGAGGCCAGATTTGAGCTCAGAGAGATGAGTCTTCCTGACTCCCCACTTTGCTGCCCCATATACAATAGTATACATCAGCTTTTCTGAAATTCCTTTTTTTTTTCTCCATGGGAAGAGAATTAGGAGGGATATGTACTTTATTTACATACACAGACATTCACTAGTGGGAGTCCAAGGTACATCACACAATTCTCCTCACTCCAATTGTGCCAAATGCATTCTTTCTTGTTCCTTAATCCTACTTTCCTTTTAAGCTTTGCCCTATTGGGGAAGGGGGAGCCAGAGGAGGCACATATCATGATTTAATTCAAGTTTCTCCAAGTTTTATCACTTAAGCAGTCAAACTTGGGTTCACATGATCATGTGCTAGTCATACTTTCTAATGACTAAACTGTCTCTGGACATAGACAAAAGGGAAGTGTGGCTCGAGGCAGACTCTTTGGTGGCTTCTGCACAGCAATCTATGGACTGCACAGCTGGAATCCTGACAGCTTCCCATGCTTGGGAAGTCTCTGCTGGAATCAGCATACCAAGGGGAAGTCACATGAAGAGGCAGAGCAGGGGAGGACAGCTTATTGAACAAGTGACAGAAAGGAGATAAATAACACAGACTAAGTTGTAAGCGTCGCCTGGAGCAAAACGGGGATAAGGCACTTGGGAACCTGAGGCAAGGTCTGGAAATTATGCTCCCTGCATATGACTATCCATGGAAGGTTCTGAGCCTTCACCGTGGCCTGACATCACAAAGCAAATAATCTATATGTCATGAAGAATTAAATCTTTCCTGGCATTAAAAATGCGTGCATTTATAAAAGTGTATCTCAATGAATTCCCCTGCATGACACTCCCAACTGCTGATCTAGCCAGCCCTTAGTCCTAGATAATATCCAGAAACCAGGAAGAGAGAGGAAGGAAAGGATGTAGCAGAATGGAGAGATGAAAGAAGATGCATGGGGCAGTAGAAAAAAATATTGGCTAAGGCATTAGGACACCTGCATTTTAAGTCATTTGTTGTTTTTGTTTTTTTTTGTTTTGTTTTGTTTTGTTTTCTTTGCTTTTTGGAGGGCAATTGGAGTTAAGTGACTTGCCCAAGGTCACAGGGCTATTTTTTGTGTTAAGTGTCTGAGGCCAAATCCGAACCCAGGTCCTCCTGACTCCACGGCCAGTGCTCTATTCACTGCACCACCTAGCCACCCCTGTCATTTGTTGTTTTTGTTGTTCAGTCATTTCTGATTCTTCATGACCCTATTTGGGGTTTTCTTGGAAGAGATACTGGAGTGGTTTGCCATTTCCTTCTCCACTTCATTTTGCAGATGAAGAAACCAAGGCAAATACGGTTAAGTGACTTGCCCAGAGTCACACTGCTAGTAAGTGTTTAAGAACAGATTTGAACTCAGGAAGAAGAGTCTTCCTGACTCTTGGCCAAGCACTCTATCCACCGTGCTACCTAGCTTCCCATTCTAAGTCATAGGATCATAGAAATAAGTCTGGAAAAGACCTAAGAGGCCATCTAGACCAGATGAAGTAGCCAAGGCTCTGAGAGGTTATGGGATCTACCAACAATTACACAAATAGCATGCAGCAGATACCCATTCTCTGGGTAACCTTCAGCTTGTGATTCTTCCTTTCTGGACCTCTATATGAGGAAGGGGTTCAATGAGAAAGTCCTCAGGGTCTCTGCCAGTTCTCATATTCTCTGATTCTGCATCACTCCCCCACTACTGGTTTTTATTTATCCCCTTTCCAATAAAAGTGACTTGAAACAGAGTTTCATATTTTTAGGGAAGGGGAGGAGTTCATTTTCAGCAAGCATCTTGGCCACACCAAACTCCAAGGCCTCTTGGGATCCCCACTCCCCTCGGCAGCCCATCTCAGCCTGGCCCTGAGTAGAGACAGATGTAAATCTCTAGGATCACTTGAGATCTAAGATCTAAGAAGATGGAAACAAATATTGGAACTCAGAATTCTCCTATCTCTTTTGCAGAGACTTTAAAAAAGAAAATTCTTCTTTCCTGTCATAGCAGATAAATCCCTTCTAGAGAAAAGATTCTACTCATCCACCTGTAAGTTTGTCTACATGGAACCCAGAATTCAAGTCCACTCAATTCTTATTGAATATTCTTGAGTAGGTATACACATATGGTTATTCACATGTGGATCGACCATCACCATTGACCATTTAAAATCCTGGATCAATTCATGGGCTCTTCTTCCCTCAACACACACACATACACACACAACCACAAACATCTATTAACTAATCACTACATGAAGAATACATTACTAGGATCTAGGAGAAATATAGTTTACATATTACCCTCATGGGATTTAGAGTCTAGTTGGGAGAAAAGACAGAAATATAGGAATAAGGAGTAGGTCTGTGATTTCATTGGCATAAGGGGTGTGCTGCCCATAGTAGTTATGTGTATGTCCACATGTGACTTATATACATTTAGACAAGCAGTTCCTGGGAAGCATGACTAAACAGCACAATGACTGGAACATTGTTGGCCTTAACCAATGCTGACTGATTGATCTAGACTGTCCCTAAGGGGAGAAGGAAAGCCAATAAGATAGCTAAGGAGGAGAGGCAGGAAAGACTTCGGAATAATGCCAGGCTGGGTACTTTCTTCTAGTCTACAAAGGGCTACTGGACTAGAATTATATTTATCTGCCTCTAAATATTGCTGGTCTAGAGATACAATCATTTCCAAAACAAAAAGCCACTTTCCTAATAGCTCATGTGGGAGTAGGGTTGCCAAGGTAGGTTGCCAAGATTATACTCACCAGCTTGAGCCCTTCTCACCAACACTGGTTAAACAAAAGACTAATCACAAATAGTGAATAGTGAGCAAACCCATTTATCCAAGCAGATAGTAAACAGAAACTGGAGACTTTAGACAGATTAAAACATACTAGAAAACACACAAGAGTGAGATGAGATCTCAGCTCAACCAAGAGAGAGGCCCCAATCTCACCCAAGGGAAAATTCCCTAAGTCTCTAGGGAGACAAGCTGGAAATCAGAAACATTTTGAGGGGGTGACTGCCCCTACAACTTGTGTCTTTCAACTTGCAGCAGGTGTCTGCAACTTGCAGTCTTTCTCTCTTCTCTCTATGTGTCTGGAGTCAGTCCTGAAGAGAGACTTGGAAGCATGTGTGGATATTGAAGAAAGAATGAAAAACGTCTCTCCTCTCCAAAGCTCTAGGAACAGCTCCACCCCTCACATAGTCACACAGCCCTGCATCACCATTCTTTCCACCAATACAGAGTCCCACCTAAGCAGCAACATCCAAAAGACCCCAGGTTTAGTTGGAAACTTGGGTTACATTCATACAAAGAACTCCTGAGTGAGGAAACTATCTTCGCTGATGCAGGTTACTTGCCAAGGATTACTCAGCCAGTATATGTCAGAGGTGGGATGTGAATCTAGGTCTTCCTGATGGAGCTGGATGAGGGAGATCCTAGGATGCCAGGCAGAAAAGTTTGTACCTTAAATCTTGGGGAATAAAAAGCCACTTAAGATTTTTGAGCAGAAAAGTGTTAAGACCAGACGTATACAGGACAAAGATTTTTCTGGCTGCTGTAAAGCCAGAAATCACATCAGGTTCCTCAGCTGTAAAAGAGGGATAATAATAGCACCTAGCTCCCGGGGGTGTCTTGAGGACCAAATGAGACGTTTGTAAAATGCTTAGCACAGTGAATGGTACATAGTAGGCACTTAATAAGTGCCTTTTCCCTCCTCTCCTTCATTCCTACCCTCCTCTTTCCTTCCCTCCCTCCTTCCATTTCTCTCTCCTTCTTTCCCTTCCTCCCTCCCTTCTTCCTTCATTTCCTCCTTTGCTCCTTCCTTTCCTTCCTCCCTCCCTCCTTTCTCTTCTCCTTCCTTTCTTTCCTCCCTCCTCCCTTCCTTCCCCCTTCCCTCATTTCTTCCCACCTCCCTCCTTCCTCCCTTCTTTTCTTCCCTCCCTTTTCCTTCTCTCCTTCCTCTTTCCTTCTCCCCTCCTTACCTCCTTCCCTCCCTTCTTCTTTCCTTCCTTCCCTCCTTTCTTTCCTTCCTTGCTCCTTCCTTCTTTCCCTCTCTCCTCCTTTCCTCCTTCCTTCCCTCCCTCCTGGACAAAAGGCAGGGGAGAGCAGAGGCAAGAAAGCCTGTTAGGAAGCTATTGCAATAGTGCAGGTGGAGGCAGTGGAAAACACAGAGACAAAAGAAAGTTTGGCCACAGAGGAAATAAAAATCACTTCTCATGTTGCCCTCACGAATTCTGCTTAGGCCAAGTATGCTGGGAGAGGTAAACAAAGGATAACATTGTGCTCCCAACCCAGATATCAAAGATTTGGGCATTATCTGCTGTTTTGGATTTTCCATGCTCTGCCTCTTCTATTAGGACAAACCAACCAAGATCTGTCTCTAGAAGCAACCTCAGGGCACTGACGGCAGGAAAAGAGGTTTTCCTGTTCTACCACAAGAGCTTTTTTCCTGGCTGGTGAGCAACCTGTTCTTTCCACCAAGAAATCCCTGTTCCCATGGCTCAAACCAGGGCACAAGGAAGAGCCCGGCCAGTTTTGTTAGGGCTGCTGTCTCTCAACAAGTCATGTCATCACAGGGAGCGGCACTGGTTTGGGGCCCAGGCTCTGGATCCCCCTGCATCAGGGGGATATGGCGGACAAGAACAAAGCCTTGTGTGCTCTCCACGCGCCTACTGCCGTTGTACAGAGTCCCAGGACCATCCCATCCAGTTCTTCATCACATACAGCATTGAATGCCTCCGCCCATCTGGACTCAACTCCAGATGCACTCTGGTTTCTTTGACCCCTTCGGTCCAGTCCCAGGTCTTCAGGAATGGAATTTGTTATGGCCCCCAGGGGCTGGCAGGAATATTCCCTGACAATCTTCCTGCTTGCTTCTCTTACCATTTCTCTTCCCTGCTGTTGCCACGATCCTCTTTTCAGGAGTAGTCCAGACAGGATAATTTTTCCATCCATCTAGGAATTCCACTGTTCCTGCATCATCCATTTATCCAGTCCTTCCTTGTAAGGCCCCTGGTGACCAGGGAATCTACACAGACCTGAAACATCATTTTCCAAAGGCTCTTCTTATTTGGCTATAATGCCCACCTTTCTCAGGGCCCCCACACATTGGTGTATTTTCTCCTGCACATTCCTATCCTGACCTTAGGACACAAGCAATTGCCTCCAGCAAACACTTCTAGTCACCCACCCTCCTATCCCTAGACATGTTAGCTCTTTTGATCTTCAGAACATCCTTAGGCTGTGGGTGCTATTATTATCCCCATTTTACAGATGAAAAAACGAAGGCTGCAAGCAGTTAAGTGACTTGCCCAGGGTCACACAGCTACTAAGTGTCTGTGATCATATTTGAACTCAAATCTTACAGACTCCTAGTCCTGAGCTCTATTGACTGCGCTACCTAGCTGCCCAACTGTGCATCATTATGACTTACTCCAGTAATTCAGAATCCCCCAAAGCAGATCAAAACTGAACTCATTCTCTTCCCCCCTCAAAAAAAAACCTCTCCCTCTTCCTATCGTCCTATTACTGTTGAATATTACCCAATCAATCAGGTTTCCAACCAAGGTTTCAGGCCAGACCCTTTACTGTCTCACCTACCACACCCAATCAGCTGGTAAAGTTCTATCGTTTCTATCTTCTCAACATCTCTCATATGCATCCCCCTCCTCTGACACTCCCACCACCCTGGTGCAGGCCCCCAGCCCCTCACACTTGAACTATTTCTATAACCTGCAAATTGGTCTCCTTTCCCCAAATCTTTCAACCCTCTAGTTCATCCTCCACTCATTCCAACTGGTCTTCCTAAAGCACAAATCTGACCACATCACCCCCTTATTCAATCAACTCTAGTGACTCCCAGTTGCCTCCATGATCCACTATAAAATCCCCTCTTTGGCTTTAAAAGCCCTTCACATCCTAGCCCCTTGCTACATTTCTAATCCTCTTATATCGTACACCTATTCACCACAGACTTTGCAGTCCAGTAGCTCTGGTCTCCTTGCTATGTCTTACATAAATTATTCTGTGCACCAACTTTGGGCATTTTCCCTGGTTGTCCTCTCTGCCTAAATCCCCCTCCCTCATCATCATCCCCTCCCTGATGCTCTGGCTCCCTTCAAGCATCAGTTAAGGTCCCACTTTCTGCAGGAAGCTTTTCCTGATCTCCCTTCATGCTAATGCCTTCCCTTTGTTGAACTGGAATCTTCAATATGTCCTCTACACATTTTGTATGTGAGTAGTTGTTTGAAAGTTGTCTCTATTTGTAAGCTCCTTCGAAGCAGGGAATGTCTTTTGCCTCACTTTGTATTCCCAGCCCTTATTACAGTATCAGTATCATCATCATCATCAGAGTCGATAACATTTATATAGTATCTACTACAGACAGTTCTCACTTTACAAAGTAGACCAGTCTGAGTAAAGTTATTTTTACATAATGTGAATTTGCTGGAAGTTGTGGGGCAGAGAGAGAGAGAGGGAAGCAGGAACAGGATCCCACCCCCATGGAGGAAAGGGGCAGGCACACAGTTCAAGGACAACCTGTGAGACCCCAGACAGAGAAGCAAGGAGAAGTCAAAGGTCTCCTCTTCAGTACCAGAAGTCTCAAGGCAAGCACTCAATCTGGATGCATCCATTCTTCTGTTTTCACTGGGAGAGGTTTTTTGTTTGTTTGTTTTTTAGGGTTGGGGTTTTTTTTCTTTTTTATTGGGGGCTAGGGAGGCTGTGGAGTGCCAAGTGGAAAGGCAGGAGCAGAGACAGAGAGACAAAGCACAGCACTGTACAGTAAAATTAACATAGGTGGTTTGTTGGAATGCAGATTTCTTTCAGAATTCTTTCTATAAAGTAGAATTTACATAATGTGAATATATGTAAATTAAAAACTGTCTATGTATACCAGGCACTGAGCTAAATGCTCTACAAATATTATCTTATTTGATCATAAGGCCTACATAGGAGGCTCTTAACTGCAGGCTAAAAAAGCAGGCTAATTGACAACTTGTCTTGCTTTACAGAAGGGTCTTCCTGAGTTGCTATCAACACAAAAACTGATCATCCTACAGTAGCCCTTTAGGTGATGAATCTCTGTAAATTTAATCAGACAGGTCCTTAGATGACAAATTACAGTCAGTCCCTGGCCAGTTCTCAAGGTCTTTCCTAGCTTGGTGGTCCCTACTAACTAAGCCTTCAACATCTAGCATATTGAGTTAAGTCACTCACAACTTTGGAACTCCTGCCCTTCAGTAGCTGTTCTGAGTGATGAGTGAATGAGTGAGTACAGATTCACCTGGCCCACTATATCTAGACCACCAGGACAAGACAATGCTCAATGTTCCATCTAGCCCAGGGGCCATCTTGCCATCTTCTCAGCTGTCAAGCACTTACTCTCTTCCCTTTCTACTTCTTGCTCTAGGCACAATAATCAAATCAATGGTATCATTACTTCTGGAAAGAGTATGTCAATCAGCTCTCCTGTAGATCAAGTGATCATCTCCATGATTTCCCAAACCAAAATTCACTTGTCTGGCCATCATTCCCATATGTGTCATTTCCCCCATTAAAACAGAAGCTCCTTGATGGCAGGGAGTGTCTCTCATCTGTATTTGTGTTTCTAGTACTTAGCACAGTGCTTGGTTCATAGCAGACTTTCATTCATTTATTCATTCATTCTTAAGGGCATCAAAATAAGTATTGGTTGCTTTGAATTAATGGATATGCCACTTAATTTATAAGGCCCCGAAGCAAGACTTAAGTGGAAGATCATTACTACTTAATGAATTTTTGTTTCTTCTCCTCTACTCCTCCAAAAGGAAAGGAGTCTGAGAAACTGACCATGTCCACTGTTGGAACAGATTTGGAGAAAGCAAATTAATTCCAGAAATCAGTGTCCCTAGACTCTACACCTCAAGAACTGCCCAGGGGCGGCCAGGTAGCACAGTGAGTAAGAGCACAGGCTCCAGTGTTGAGAAGACCTGGAGATCGAATCCCGGGCTCAGACACTTAGCACCCACCCAGAAACACCTGGCCATGTAACCTTGAGCAAGTTACTTAACCCCAATTGCTTAGGGTCGGCCAGGTGGCTCAGCGAGTAAGAGCACCGGCTCCAGTGTTGGGATGACCTGGATCAAATCCAGGCTCAGATACTTAGCATCACACCCAGAAATAACTGGCCGGGTAACCTTGAGCAAGTTACTTAACCCCGATTGCTTTAAAAAAAAAAAAAAAGAACTGCCCAGGGACTACCCAAAGTAGTATGGAATAATGGAATAAACTGAATGAATGGAAGCAACTGAAAACAGAAACCTTCCTTTCTATTTCTATCCCAAGTAACAAGGTATCCGTCTACATCAGGCAGCCACTCTTACCTAAAGCTTTCTCTTCTATCAATCACAACTTCCCTAACCTATTCATCCCCCTAAATCTAGCTCTCCCTCTAACTTCCCAGTTTCTAATGAAGATGCTTCTGATCATCCTGGTTCACAGCCTCAGAGACTGTCAACTTGTTTATCTCACCCCCATTCCTATATCCAATCATTTGCCAAGTGTTATCTACTCTACTTCCTTGACTTCTCTCCCAGCTCTCTCCCCTTCATTCTTCTCCCTAATTCCAGCCCTCATCACCTCACCTGGACAACTGTAATTACCTTGTCATTGGTCTGTCTCTGCTTTGTGTTTCTCCCCTTTCTAAACCATCCTCCACAAATCAATATTCCTAAAGCCTAGTTCTGACCATCACACCTCTAATGCTCATTACATGTATGATTTGGGGGAGATCATTTAGCCTCCCTGGGCCCCAATTTCCTCCCTTGTAAAAGGAAGTTATTAGACTAAATGGCCATTGAGGATCCTTCCATAACATCTGTCGTCCTTTGACCCTCTGTCACTCCCTTGCTCAAGAAGCTTCAGTGATTCCCAATTACCTCTAGAATAAAATACAAACACCTATGACATTTAAAAACACTTCATAATTTGGTTCCAGCCTATCTTTCCAAGCTGATTAAGCATTACTCCCCATAACAACCTCTGTAATTCAACCAAACTGGCCTCCTTTCTGTTTCCTAGATACAATGGTTCCATCTCTGACCTCCATGCCTTTGTGTAGGCAGTGTCCTATTCCTGAGATATTCTTCCTCCCCTTCTCTACCTCTTGGAGCCCTGGATCCCTTCCTAGGCTCAACTCAAATGCCACCTTCTTCAAGAGGCCTTTTCTGATTCCTCTAGTTGTTAGTGTACCCCCAAAAGTTACTTTTATTTGTTTTATATATATTCTATATTTATTTTTTTTAATGCACTGTATCCCATAATAGAATCTAAGATCCTTGAGGTCATTCAGTAAACTAGCACTTATTAAATACTGAGTGCCAGACACTAATGCTAAGCACACTTATATTTTTATCCCCAGAGCCTTGTACCACCTCTGGCAAATATCATAAGTCTAATAAGTGCTTATTGTTTATTTATTCACTTAACTCTTTCACTTGCATTAAGATGTTAGAGTCAGGGGAGAACTTTTATCCCCAGTAATTTGCCCCAGACCTCCACCTGTTTAAGGAGTCCCCTTCCCGTAAAACACTAGAATGTCCAAGTACATATAGCTCTTCAGCTCCTTCCAATCTGAATTTCTATCCAGAATCTTTACATTTCCTTATCCAAGTCCCAAAATCACATTCCCTTTTCTGTTTGAAATTCTTTTTGTTTGTTTTTATTTTGGGAGGGAGGAGGTGAGGCAATTGAGGTTAAGTGACTTGCCCAAGGTCACATAGCTAGTAAGTGTCAAGTGTGTGAAGCCAGATTTTAACTCATGTCCTCCTGACTCCAGGGCCGGTGCTATATTCTCTATGCCACCTAGCTGCTCCTCTGTTTATAATTCTTAAGGAAAAATGGTCATTGCTTGTTAGAAGAAAGGAATTCTATAACTCCTTGTTGGCTGAGGTTGGGGGATGGGGGGAGAAGAAAAGTGAGAGACAGATAATTCACCCCAAAAAACAGGATTAAGTTACTTCTATTAGAGGATCAGTTTTCATTGGCATCTAAATCACTGGTACTCAGAACTGTACCATAGGGAAGAGGTTGAAATAAATCAGAAAGCAAAAATCACCAGAGTGAGAAAGTGAAGAATGAAGAACAGCTCAAGTGTCCTCTGGGAAAGCACTTTGTCAAGGGTGAGCACCAAAGATGGGTTGGTCTATGAAGACATCCCTTAAGGAATGCCCCCTTGACATTCCTCTTGAAAAAGAAAATGGAAAGGGAAATCAGAAGCTTACTAGGGATGACTCTGATCTCCCTTCCCTCCCTACCCTCCCCATATACATGCTGGTGCTGGTTAAAAAGCTGAGGGTTGAGTCCCAGGGCGAGGAATGGAAGGATTAGGCTGTAAGCATAGACTCTGCACACTATCCATGCTTCTCCAGTTAGCCAAGTTCCTGGCTTCTTGCCCAACACCTGTACTGACACACTGACCCCGTTTACTGCAGTGAACCTCATCTGCTAACTTCAGGGATGGATTAGACAAGTTGTTCTCCTGAGCCCCTCCCTTCCCTGGGGCCTTTCGTACGGGCCTCAGTGGCAGAGTGCCCGGCTCACTTTCTAAAGTGCCAAAAAGGCCCCAGACCTCAACCCATCCCCCTCCACTCAAGAGGCTGACTCAACCCTGGAGAGTTGAGTGAAGGATCTGTTGAAGGGAGAGAAGGGTATAGTAGCATCCAAACAACAACAAATGGTTATTAAGTGCTGACTTTGTGCAAGATGCCTTACTAGAAGCTGGGAATACCAACATGGAAAGTGACATAAGGACTCTGCCCTTGGGGAATCTTACCAGAGAAGGGGAAGAATACAACATATGCACAGGTAAGTGTACCATAAGGTAATCTGGAGAGGAAGAGGACCCTAGAAATGGTCAGGGGAGAAGAAGAGATGGATGAAGGCTTCAGGGAGGATGTGGTACCTGATCTAAGCCTTGGAGAAAGATAAGGATTCTGAAAGATGAAGAGGAAGTGCATTCAGAGAATGGAGCATAGCATATATAAATACTCATGGGCAGGAAATGTAAAGTCCAGTGAAGGGAAGAACTTACAGATCCATTTGGACTAAAGAAGACAGATTACAAAGAGCTTTAAATGCCAGGCTATTTTATCCTAGGGGCAATAGAGATCCTCTAAAGGTCTTTGAGCAGAGCAGTTTCATGTTTAGGACTGCGCCTTAACTAAGAAATTGAGGAAGGGGATTCTTGAGATTGATCTCCCTCTCTTGCCCAGGCCAGTACAGTGGTCACTCCCAGATTCAAACCCAATATCAATTAACACAGAAGATTTAACCTGTTTCCTTTGTCCAGTCTGAACTAATTTGCCCGTCCTAAAGTAGCCTAGTGGCTTCTCCACTCCTGTGAGCTCATGAAATTGGTGTCAGACCTTAATACAGACATCTTTAGCTCTACTGCAGCTCAGAACTCCTAAACTCAAGCAATCCACCAGCTTCAGCCTCCCCAGCAGAATGGACTACACACATGCAGCACTATTTCCAGCAGCAAGACTCAAAACAGAGAATTGGGAGAGAGCAGTATCACAGAAGCTGAAGAGAGCTAGTGAGAGGACTTACAAGATAAGGCCTGAGAAAATGCCATCCGATTTAAAAGAAGAAATCATTGATAACCTTTGAAAGATTAGTTTCAGTAAAGTTGTTGTATAGTCATTTTCAGGCAAGTCCAATTCCTTCTGGCCCCATTTGGGGTTTGCCATTTCCTTCTCCAGCTCATGTTATAGGTGAGGAAACTGAGGCAAACAAGGTTAAGTGACTTACCCAGCTAGTAAATGTCTGAGGCCAAATTTGAACTCAAGAAGACTCCAGGCCCCATGCTCTATCCACTGTGCCACCTAGGACTGGGGCCAAAAGGCAGAAAGCAAACTGATGATAAAGATATAAAGGCAGTGAAAGCAGGCAGCTCTTCCTAAGAGTCTGGCAGTGAGGAGAAGAAGAAATAGAAGACAATAATTTGGGAAGACAATAAGGTCAGGTGAGGGTTTTTTGTTTTGGTTTGGTTTTTTTAAAGGATGGGAGGAGAAGAACATAGGCATGTTTTTAAACAGTGGGAAGGGAGTGAATGGAGAGACTGAGAATAAGAGGTAATGGGAATGATCCCTTCTAGGAAAAGTTCCCAGAGGAGACCGGAAAGGATGCAATCAAGGACAGAAGTAGAAGGGTGAGCCCTGACCAGAAAGAAGGCCACCAAAAACTACCATCAATTTATTCAACAGTCACTGAGCATCTACTGAACCACGTGCAAGGCCCTGTCCTGACCTCAGAAAACCTAAAGACACAATTTGCACTCTAGGAGCTTACAACCTCATAAGAAAAATAAGGCGCGTACACAAATAGCTATGGGAAGTGAGGTAGGGCAGCAGATAGAGCACCAGGCCTAGATTCAGGAAGACCTGAGTATAAATCCAGCCTCAGACACTTCCTAGCTCTGTGACCCTGGGCAAGTCACTTAACCTCCATGTGCCTCAATCTCCTTAACTGTAAAATGGAAATAATAAAGCACCTACCCTCCAAGGGCTGTTGTGAGGATCAAATGAGATAATATTTGTAAAAAGTGCTTAGCACAGTGCCTGGCACACAGTAGGTGCTCTACAAATGCTTATTCCCTTTCCCCATTCCCAACAAGCACCCAGGGAAGCAGAATACTTCCTGCTGCCCACCCCTTTAGTACATATTTCCCATGGCAACATCCAAAGTCAACAGAGACTAACGACAGATACCAAGCTTTAATCATGGTCTACCTATGTGGCATTAGATTAATGTTTAATCTGAAGCAAAAGGAGAAGACAGAAGCACATCTAGCTGAGTCAGCAGTGATTCCGCACTTTCCAATACACCAAAGTGACACAAAAAAACTCTTTCCTTTATGGAACTTTTCCTCCAGAATGGCTGCAGTGCTACTCCTCACCTGGTTGAAGTCAGAGGATGACCCCACCTTTCTTTAGTCAAAGCAAGTTAGTTCTGACGGCATGACCCACAAGGAGAACATCTGTGGTCCCTTCTGCAACATCAGACTGTGACATTTGTCCACCAAGCTGTCTTCACTCTGAATATGCACCACCATATGTTGATATGTTTATTCTATAATCAGTCATTCAAAATATCTACAGATCATTCCAAGGTCTTCTCTTCCCAGTGATTATGCTATGCACAGCCCAAAAAGACAACAACTTCTGCCAGGATACCCACCCCATCATCTTTAGATATAAAAGCTTTGACTTTTATTCAAGGGAAGTTCCTACTACAAGCAAATCATAATTTAGTCAGTCATCTCTTGTACCTAGGAGACCAGTAGCTGCTGCTCACATCTTCTTTATGAGAGAAAGACATGAACCCTAAGCACACCAGCCACCTCATCAACCCATCTCAGAATAAATAAGGGTCACTAGTCAGCTTTTTAATTCCTTTGGGATGCAAAAGAGTTCACCATCCACATGGCAATTCTAAGCAGGGAAGGAAAGACCATGCTTAAATCCAGCTCCATCAAATATGCTTTGTTCAGTTGTTCCTGTCTAGAAGGATAAAATTTCAAGGGAGAGAAAATTTAAAACATTTAGAAGAGTTAGTATTGGAGACCGAGTTATCTTTAAAGAGAGAGAGAGAGAGAAGAAATGCATCCAAATATAAATATGCTGCTACTATCACAAACAGAGCTCAAAGAAGGGCTATAGAGCTCTGACAGAGGGCCAGTTCATTTGACTTAAACAAAGTAAGTGATCCTTTCAAAGGAAAACATGTCTCACTTCTTATATTGGAGTATTTTAGCAGTAGGCTCAATCCTCTAGTTTCTGGAGACTTTGATTGCCAGAGTCCAAAAAGCACAGCTGTGTTTGGTATGAGCTCTCATCTCATACTGTACTTGCCCTGGGGGGTTCAGGAATGAGGGGCTTGGTAAGGCCCTTACAATGCAGCAAGCCCTTAAGTATTTGCTGGGAACCAAGTTACTCTAGTCTCAGGCACATACCTTGAGGACAGCACAGACAACAGAGCTTCTTCTCTCTCCAGCTCTGTTCACTAGATTCCTGGGGAAAGGCAATTTTGGAAAACCACATACACTATAAGCCACAACTTTAGACCAAAGTGGTTATGCATATTGTATCCATTATTCAAGGTCAAAATGACATCCTGGGATCAAATCATGGGTGTAACACATCACTGAGAAGCCCTCAATCCATTCAGTTTGATTTCTTTTCCTTCAGAGGACAGGACTCATCTGTCTTGCATGATCTAAATTCCCAGAAGGACCTGTGCTCTCCAAATTGGTTCCCAAAAAATCTGCTTTGGCTCTGACCTATAAAGAAGGATCTCCATTGCTTTAGAGCACGTGACTGACCTCTACAGGGGACAGCAAGAGTTAATGAGTTGGAAGCACAAAAGCAAAAGTAACTATAGCTGCTTGGTACATTACAGGCATCTTCTTCCTGGCCTTGTTTTATTTCTCACCAAATTGAAGACAGAGATGAATTTTATGAATGGGTCATGGAGACTCCCTAAATGGGCTCCCAAGATGAGTCAATACTGTAGGAGCCCAGCAGATGCAGCAAACACTAGTCTGAAAGAATTCGTGTAAGACAACTACCACCGGCCAAGCAGCCCCCAAGAGAAACCAGGTGGTGGGAGGAGGATGCTAAGAGAATAGAAGTTCTCATATACAGATATTCTGGCCAGAAGTGGAAGCACAGTATAATAGATCAAGTGACACTAAAAGTCAGGAAAACCAATTCAAACCCACCCTCTGTACTTACTAGTACACTTACTAGCTTGGGTGAAACTGGACAATTTCACTTAACCTCTTAATATCCCAAGGTAACTCTTTAAGACTGAAGGCTCCAGAACAGTTGCCAGTTCTTGAACTGATAGAAGGAATTTCCTATAGAGAAAATATTCTCACTTGGGAGTTAATCTATACCAATTAAATCACAGATAAATATATATATTTCTCTAGGAAGTGAGAGAAGCATCAGTGATGGCAAAGTCACTGGCCAAAGATTGCAACAGACAGAAGACCTCAGTTAGCCCCCAGTGTATGGGAATCCTTAAGAAAGAGCTGGGTTGTTGCAAGCATCAGCAATGTCAAATTTGGTTCTAATTGTTGCTCCCTGAAGATGCCAATAGATGGGATGCAGAACCCCTAGCTAGCCTGGGGATTTCATAGTCCAAAACTAGATGGCTCTAAACCACAGAGCAACTTTCCTGACCTGTGAGTATCTGCACTCCCTTTCAGGCATCCCCTCACCCTTCCCCCAACTACACCTTCCCAAACAAGTTTTTTTTCTTCCATCTGTCCACTTCAAACAGTGGTGCAAACAAAGGCAGCAGTTTCTTGGCTTTGATGTTAAAAGCAGGACTTGAGAGTTTCAATGGGAAACAGATATAAATTACTCTGCCCTGTAGAGCCAAAGTCAGAACTGAACCTGTCACAGAGGTGAATACTCATCAGTTGGAACTTTCCCAACTTCCACTGCAAGTGGGGTCCTGAAGTAGGGTCCAGGCACCCCAGCTCCCAAACAGGTGCCTTAGCTAGACAGCCTGCTTTAAATGAGATACATCCTTTAGAGAAAGAAACAGACTCACCCACAAAATGCCCAAATCAGCAGCAGAAGATATGAGCCTGACAGTGTTCCCAAAGCCCTAGGATGGAATTATCCTTCAAATTGACTGATGCCCAGAAGACACAAAGGATGGCAGCAACTCTTTCCATCCGAATCCTATGCAAGTAGGATGCCCTACTAGCCCCAACATTGCAGAGGACCCAACTTACTGACACTGGGATTGTCACTCTCCAGTCTTTTGACCAATGAAAGGAGATCAGCCGGGGCGAGGACTTTTGCACCCCCACATTAACCGCTCCAGCACTTGAAAAATCTCCACCAACCATCCTTAGAGCGCCTCCTCTCGGCCTCAGTGAGAATTGGAGACTGGCCAACCTTTTTCCCAAATTACAGTCCCACTGAGTTCCCTGGTTTGCTCCGAAGCTGATTGGCCACTTGGGGCAACACCTCCCAAAAGCACCAACCCTCCCTAAATCGAATTGCCAAAACGTGACCTGGGGACTCAACCTAGTTGGAGGGCGGAGGCAAAGTAGGAACTGAGGTGGTAACAAGATTCAGAAATAAGCGGAAATCCCTTTCTTCCCTTTCTCTCCTCCCCAAACCCTTTGGGATTGTGTGGCTGTAAACAGAACAAGAGAGAAGTGCTGATACGGTCAATGATAGTAAGGCTTTATATGCAAACAGCAGAAATGAATTTGTTGAGTGGGGGAGAGGGCAAGGGATGGGGGGGGTGCCCGCGTGTTGGGGAGGAAGGGGGGAGATGGCCAAAATTCAAAGGGATTAAAAAGGCAATTAAAAGGAACTTGCAAGTAGTCCTGGGGTGACGGAAATATTTGGGATTAATGAGGAGCCAGCCGTGCTCACCTGTCGGGTGAAGAGGATGGCAGTATCCCAGTATTCGGGGTGCTTGTCGCTCACTTTGTTAAGTTTCTTCTGCCAGGCGCAAAAGTTGCGCAAGGTCATCGCCGCGTTGCCTGTGACCTTGGGCCCCTTGTCTCTGTCCGCGAGGACCAACACCTTGACCACTGCGATGTTGATAGGGTTAAGGATGCTGGGATGGCGGTAGAGCCTCGCGGCAGTGGCCAGCAGAGTCAGTAGGTAATGTTCTAGGTCGGCACCGTGGAACTTCACCATCGACTCATCGGCCACCACTAGTGTTTCCACGTAGCGCGGGATGGACACAAAACGTTTGGCCCGCCCTGCTCTTCGAGGTGGCCGGCTCTCACCCGAGCCTCTCCGAAGGGATTTAAAGGGGTGCAGGGCACGCAGGATGGCCGGATTCCAGCCCGAGGCCACCCCGCAACGGGAGGTAGGGTCCCCTGGTGTCCTACCAGGGGCGCCCCTGCGCTGGAGAAGATGTGCACCTTGGCTGTTGCGCTGCGCCTCAGGCGCGCTGACGTTGGGCAGGGGACTAATGACATACTCTACGCCCCGATAGCCAAAGGCACCACGAAGACCCCCGCATAGGCTCAGAGCTGCAAAGGAGTCCCGCTCGGCATTCACATCCCCTGAGTAGAAGCAGCGGCGGAGGTCTGGAGAGCCCTCCGACGCTCCGGCCTGGAAGACACCCAGATGCTCAGTGGCAAACGTGGGCGCTAGAAACTGGGCATCAGGAGCCAGGTGTAAGTAGAAGTCCTCCTGGAAAGCAGTGATCTGGAAGATGAGTCTCTGGTCCCCGGAGTCCTCCGGACCCCGCCGGTAATAGTGGCGCCCGTTGATGTCCGGGTCTAGCCGTATGGGAACCACAATCTCCTGTTCAGGGTCCGAACCACAAGCGGGGGCCCCAACGAGGGCCAGGGCAAGGATGCCTAACAAGAGCATGGCGCCAGGGTCTGTGCACAGAAGAGCTCCCAGAAAGGAGCGCTGCCCTGCTCTTGGGCACGGTGGTATAGCTGCAACCAGCCGGAGGGACAACAGCTTTGGGGCTGGTAAAGGAAGAGCTGGGTTAAAATGCTCACTAGGCAGCGAGCTCACACTGTGCTCCCCCCGACTCCTACCTGTGTCTCCCGAAGCAGCGCGCGCTCTGGGAGCTTTATATACAATCGCTGTCAAGTGCAGAAGACTAAGATTTGTGGCCCAGGGCCTGGCGGGGAGGCGCTGGGACGCTTATTGGAGCCTCCGCAGCCACTAGTAGAGGGGCAGACCCTGGCGGCGCTGCACAGGGCGAGCCCTCTTAAAGGGCCCGCACTGCTTCTGAGTACGCTGCATGCGTCCCTCCCCTCCCTTCTCCCCCACTTAACTTGCAGCCCCCAAGCTTCCTGGGGCAACTGAAGATCTGGGCCCCGCCTACAGAGCAGAGAGCCTCTTGGACTCTTCAGTTGTAACGGGAGGGAGCGGAGACTAGCAGGAAGCATGCACTAGAGGTAAATTAGTTGGTTGCGATGATGCAGCCTTAACTCCCATTTCCCCTAGGTAATAGCCCACTAGCCCTGGTAGGTGTTTCACATCTGCCATAGGATGGCACTTCCTGAGCTTTGGGGACATTCCTCTTGTAGTTCCCAATAAAAGCTCTCTACTGGGTCTTACTTCTCATGTAAGTGAGTTTTATCAAGTTGGTTCAGAGACTACAAGGACTGTATGTCTTGTCTGTTTCTCTAGATGTCTCTTATGCAAATTATGTCTTTTTGTCACACACACACACACACACACACACACACACACACACACACACAC